>NW_023501084.1:0-342500 GCF_014066305.1 Letharia columbiana
TCATCACCCATATCAAGCAGACCATACAAATATACGCCGGTACAATTTGATGGTAGACTGCTCTTCTTTCTGGTACAAACGTTCGTGAAGGTGAACAACAATGGAGAGATCATGTATCTCCGTGCAACAAGCGCTCTCAGGCGGCTTCCAGATACTCCACCCTCTAAGCTGCTACGTGGTCCACTTGCCGGACACGCCTCGTAGGAAAACATCTGAACACGATTTTGGATTTTGGAAGAACTGGCCTGAGAAACATGAATGCATCTTTTTTTTTATTCACAATTCTCTCAAAGCGTAGTACTATTGAAACTCACATGATTGAGTGCAGCATTTGTTTCCCTTCTTCTCTGATCGTACAAAACAAACATAGATCTTCAGCGCTCACTAGGTAGAGTGATTCCAAGTACATGTACTGCTGTGGGTCACAAGCCACACGAGTTCCTGACAGAAGAACGCTTTCGGTCTGGAGGATTGGCCAACGAACGTCTTCATCTCATGAGTACCGAAAATGCGACCAAGTCAAATTTGCACTAGAGCACATGCAGAAAGCCTTCGCCGCTCAAGCCCAGAAGGTGCCATAGCTACACTTGAGCAACCAGCCCTAGTCCCGATTACCTCGTTACACAAGACTGGAGTGTGTTCCGTCCAGGATCTGTCTCCTCGGACCAACGTTTCCACGGCTCTGACTTCGTCCGAGTCTTCAAAACCAGGGATGGAACCCTGCATTCTCACGCTTCGCTAGAATTCAAACCTCCCCGGCCCAGACAGTTATGTTTTGTGTCAAAGGCTTACTTTCGTTGGGCTATGCATGCAAGAAATTCTACCTCAGCTCTACCATCGTCGTGAAGGACATACTTCCCAATCAATGTGCGGCCGGGTATAATGGCGTAGAGGGGACGAGGGAAGCGGCTTGCCTTTCCCTGTATGCTTGGGAGGGATCAGCGACGCTCGAAATCGAAGCTCGTCTGCGGTAGCTGCATCAAAGTCTGAGCTATCTCCTTCCTTTCTATCGCTGCCGTCCGCGACGGACCCTCAGAGCGTCAATGTCGTGGTCACGAAGGAAGATTGTGGATCTGCCCCAACAAGGTGTAGGACAACTCGCCGGTTCAGGCTTTACCGTGAGTGACAGACCCTGACCGATTCCTGACCCTGGCTACTTCTGGTCTTGGAAGCAACGGTCACGTGTCGTCCACTTCTCGCTGTCAACGTCGGATCAAGCATTTCCAGATTCGTTGTCGCTAATGCCTTGAGACCCCTCAATCTTGACGTTGGCCCACACATCAAGCTCAACGACCCCGTTGTGCTCCATCGTTTTCCCGAGGATTCCCAGTTGTCTCAAGCTATCTGCAACTGCAAAGGATGCAGGTCGCCAATCCAGACAAGTGAGTGCGTTGTTTGCAATGCCAGGTCCAGATACGAGCTTGCACAGCCGTTGAATGAATGGAAAGAAAGTTCTCAAAGTAGTAGTCCGGCGATATCTGGATGATTCCCCGGACATCAACGGCCCCAATTGGCCCTTTCATTTATCATTACCACGCGAGTTTGCGGACTCGGAACGTGCGCGGCACAATTGTCCTACGGATCCTTCGATCCAAGAGACGCGGTTCAGTGTCCAATCGAGACCATGGAGGACAGCTGATGGAACAGGCTGGGCTTATCGACGGATCATTTTTTGGGCATAGCGTACACGTCAATTCTGTGTAGAGTAGATAGAGCAGTCCCAGTCCCAGTCCAGTCCAGATTAAAATATCACACCTGTCTTATTCCCCCGACGGTGCTGACGATCCGTCTCATCCCATGAACCGACCAGCCACCCATCACCACATATCGCGACCACGTTTCGCCCCCACAGGAGCAGTTATCAGCACGGTAGCAGTCAAGAACTCCCCTGTTACATTGTAGAACTTCACGGAGGCGACATGCGAGGCGTGAAAGTGGAAGAGGAAGAGAGATGATCGTCAGTGCCGTTTCCGATGCGAAACCTTTCTTCTGTACATCGTGACGGCTGTGGGTTTTCAAGGTGGCACTATGGAGGGAGGTGTGTGGTTATGATCGAGTCTTTCAAGCGACTCCTGTGACACTCTTTCCACTGTCGACGCAAGGGGATAGAAATAAAGGCAGGAGTATTCATTTTCCGATGGATCTGCGTGTTGCGAAACAACACTGTAGGAGGCTTCTACTTGCATGAGGAAGAAGCGTTGTAGCTGCAGGTCGTATGTAACATGATAATGTACATATCCACATAGTGCCCACAAATATATACACCCACCGTGTTCCACTCGTTCAGATGCTAGCAAGTCCAAATCTCAATCCCAATGCTACTCACATTACCATGCAGCCGATACCATACATTGCTCTCTCCACTTTGCTCTTGATCTGATACCAGTCCGCTCGCCTTTCCGCGAACTGATAAACTTCCTCTGCGCGAAAAATCCCATGGAAACGGTCCCCGTCTGCAATGATGGTCGCAAGCTCCTTCGCATCAGCGGGATCGACTAGATATATCTGGGAGAGCTCGCGAAGCGCCTTGAAAAATTGAAGTAGGTCCTCATTCTTGAGTGTTTGTATGTACGTGAAGTAGAGGTTCATGTCACTGGGAAATGGTCAGCACCAAAACCTGATCGGTAAAAGAGTTCAAGCACCTTATCAATTTGAGTGAGCCGTTAACGCTGATACGCTGTCTCTTTAGATGTTTGCACAATGCTGCAAAGAGCCTCATTCCAACTTCCTGGTTGAAAACATCAAGCATATTCTTGTCCGTGCTGCCGACCAGCATCCTCGTGTGGGACGAAACAGTTTCGATGACTTGTATTGCTGCCTGACTCGGACCAATATCCATAACGTCAGGATCGCCTCCGCTTGCAGCACCTGGGTTGAAATCCTGAGGTTTCTGGCTAGTAGCGTTCAAGTATTCTACTTCTGCCATCAATACCTCGATACCCTTGTTGAGCCCAGCGGCCACACGTTCGTCAAGTATTTGCTCGAAGCGTTTCTTCTCCTTGACAGCAGGGTTGAGGAAGTCATTGCGGTCAGAGAGCTTGGTTGTGATAAGTTCCTGTTCGTAGAAAACGTCCAACATCTGTTGAATCAGATCTCCCACATTAACAAGCTCCAGAAAAGTGACCAGTGGCGTGACGCCGGACCCCTGTTGCTCGTCGACCTCTTTAGGTTTATATTTTGATAGATGATCCACTGCCTGGTCGAACCCAGCTTTGATGTGGCGCGTGCCCAAGGTCTGCAGTAGCGAGATAAACACGAGCTCACACTGTAGACGGGCATCGCTAGCGATATGCCCACCAACTTTGACAAAGACAGCGGCTCGTTCGATGCTTGACTTCGCAGTATGAACAAGGTTCAAAGCTACTTCAATACTGAAAAGAGAGCGAATCCCTTCCAGCCTGGAGTTCATGATTGCGGCTTTGGCAGCCAATTCCGTTGTAGGTGGCTCTGGCAATTCCGTTGTAGGTCTGTTGACGCTCAAAGTAGTGCCATTGATGACGCCTGGACTTGACGGTCTTGTAGAAGTCTGAGATCCGGAGACTTCTGTGGTTGCCAGGGCTTCTCCATTCACCAGGGCTTTTGCAGTGGCCGGCTTGCCACCGAATGGTGATGACATTGGGAAGGTGGGCAGCACATTAACAGGCATCATGACGACCTTCTTGAAAGAGGTCAAAAAATCCCTTTTGTCAGCTTGGCGATTGACATTGGACATAAACATTGATTGCATAGATGCATCTTGTTCAGAAAGCTGTTTTTCCCAGTTGTTGACTTCCGCAGAGGACTTCTTCTTGAAAAATTCCAATTCTTCTTTCAGGTAGAGATCGATGTGAGGTTCGAAGATAGTAGCAATGACCTCGTCCAGGGTCTCGTAGAAATCGTCTCCAGAGGCAGATGTTGGCCGCAAAGACCTGGTCATCTCCAGAAACTGGTCGCAAGTAGCGGATACGGCTCTCAAATAAGACTCAATATTCGTGCGGTGTGCTTCATCATACAGGGTGGTCAGATAATCGGAGATAACCGCTTTACCAACTCGTTGCACAAAGGGTACAATGGCATTGACAGAAGTGGGAAAGATCTGGTCGATGATGCCGACCTGCTCATTGAAAGCCGTTGATACGTTACTGAAGAAATTGTACGACTCCTCCGTCGAGAAGCTGCCAGGGCCTTTTCGGTTCAGGCAATCCAGGGCATTCCCTAACCTGTACCTTGAGCCAATGATTGAGCTTTTTGAGATAAAGAGCTCTACCCCCGAATGGCCACCATTAAGATAGGCCAGCACATGTGCATACTTTCTCATCTTCCCAGCGACATCTCCAGCGTCCAAAGCTTGCTCAAACTCCTTGGAGACTGCCATCTCGAAGGCTCCGACCAAAGCATCGAATTTCTCCTTCCTTTTCTGCCATCCTTCAGACATGTCACTGTTAGAGAATTTGCTGATGTTGAAGAGCATCCGGGCTTGCTGAGTTGGGTCTCGGTAGGTGCGGAAGACTGTAGCATGCGTGTGATTCTCGCAGCGTATGGCGTCTAGATAGAAAGGGGCCAGAGCTCCATAGACTTTGCCGTATTCTTGCCGTGCGAAACCCCGGAGTGAATAGACATGAGCAAAGATATCTATCCGTGACGCAGTATCTTGCGATTTGTAGGCTGCGGGCCTTCCTCGAGGAGAGGTTTCAATCGCATCGAATCCGTCTTCAATGGGTGGCGCTACTTTCAATGGGCCACCATTCGTCTTCCCTTCGTGTTCTGCAGCTTCTATCGCAGCGTCGAAAAGGGTAACACTGGGTCGCTCTGGGTTATCGGATCCGTTCGTTCCATTTGCTGTACCATTGACCCCAATTCCAGCACGTTTGGCTTCCTCTTCGTGTATGCTCTGCAGCGTCTCAGATCTCTTACGTCTTGCGGCCTCTGCGCTCTTTCTGGCTTCATTCTCGTCCCAGCATCCCATTAGCTGTAGTCTTTGCACCCATCTCGTGTCATCGTAGACCATCTCCCGCATCCGTTTCGACACGCGAGCAAATCGCAGTTGGCCTGGGACTGGTAGGTAATCGAGAATGGTGGACAGGATCTCTAGCAACAGTCAAAAAACAATTTCAAGCATAACGATTAGCTACAATACCTGCTGGAAATACTGGCTTTGAGCTGACAATCTGAGCCTCCCGCAAAGGAGCCAATATTGACTGCCTTGAGATGCCACCCTTCACGTTGACCCTCTTGAAGGCGGACATGATCTCTGAGTTCTAAGAACATTGGAATGTATCAGATGAAGGACTTTTGAGGTGTTTTTGTGTGGCCGCGGAAAGAGTTTGAAGTTCTACGAAGGACAATGAGTAGCGGGAAACTGCGGAGCGAGGGAACTACTCAAGAACCTCATGGAGAAAGAGCGATTCAAAATCTTGCTTTGTTTGCAGATATTTATACGAATGACAGGAAGTAGAATGACTTGGATATGTACATTAATTGAAATATCAGCAAGCATAGCTGCTCAACTTTCATAAGCACGCGAAAGTCTGCTGCTGAGACGTCTTAGCTTTATACGAGTAGGTAATTATAGTAACGTTAAGGCAGCTCTCCTCAATTCACGATGCCCAGAACGCCAGGCCCATGCCACAATGCAAAAATCCCCTGTAAAGAGACCACCCAACACCTCCCATGTGACGTCCTCGTAACACATATGCTCAAAAACCCCCAAACCCCGATCGAACAGCCATTAGAACCTTCTTCCTCTACCGTGCTCTTCTGGCGGCGGGGTTCCCGGAGGATGATTCTCGAAAAGGTCTTCCAGGTATGCGCTTGGTGCACGGCCCTGGGGTGCTGCGGATAAATTGAGGCTGCTGTTGCTGGCATGTATCGTCAACCCTGCACTACTGAGTCTTGCAAGCGTCGAGTCTGCGCCTCTGCTTGGTGGCGAACTGGGGGACCCGGGTGGACTTGGCCCAGTCGACCTTGCTCTTGAGTATCGATGATTCTGAGGTGCAAGATTTGAAAGCCCGATTCCTCCACCCCCAACCTGCGTCATTCCAGATCCACCACCAGGCGCAGAATTGGCAGCAGCATAATACCCAGCAGGAAGATAACTAGACCCTCGGTTACCTGGGGTCTGCATGCCAGTACCTGCCGTAGGCGAGAAGAAAAGGCTTCCGTGAGCTGAAGAAGGTGTCTTTCCCCCTCCTTTCCCGCTTGCCGCTAGATGGTCGAGACTCAACGTAGACCCAGGTCCTGGACTAAAGTACGGGCCAGTTGACTTGCCATTGTTTGCTCTTGGATCTCCCACACGCGAGTATTTGGACGATTGTGCGATCGCAGCCCTTTGAACGGATCGGTGTAATGACCAGGCAACAAGGCCACGCCAAGCAAGGACAAGTACGCCAATGAAGCCGAGAGCAGCACCGACGCATATGAATACGGTTCCATCCGGGAGAGACGACTTTTGCATGAAAGGCGCGTCAGCAGTTGGTGGTACTGTGGGAGCCGGGTAGTTGTCCTGGGCTAGCTTCGGCAGACCCGTTAGAGCCGCTGCGTCGGTTGAGGACGCACTGGCCGAAGAGCTAGTAGAAGATACGGTAGAGGTTGTGGAAGATGATGCCGTAGTGGACGATGTGTCTGTCGTGGAGGAAGCGCCCGGCAGTTTGACGCCTAAGTCCTGCGCTGCCACATGGTTGACGAGAAAGACAGAGACAAAGAGGACTGATATGAAGCATGGCTGAGGCTTCCGGTGAAGCCGCATCGTTGACTCTGCCTTTCGCACAGCTGTATTTATCCAAGTCGGGCCCTTCTTTTGCTTGATATCCTATGCTTGTGCTGAATTTGCCAAATCATATAATAGCGACGGTTGCAAATTATATGATGGTCGACGAGTGAGGGCTGCGAGAAATTATTCGGGTGGTGAACGTGGAGTAGGGAGGATGAGAAGGCCGATCGAGTTGGAAGGCGGCCCCTGTTTCAATTAGGTAAGTCTTTGTCCACGTAGTGTAATGAATGCACGAATGTTGCAATATGGCTGATACTCGTTGAGAAGCGAGTGTCGAGTTGTCGAATGGCGTACAATGAGTGTGTCCTGTATGTTGACTTAGAGAATGATTTGCATGCTTGATGCAGATGCTGGGACATGCATGTCGGAAAAAGAGCATGGGCCATAGCTGTGTTGATTCCCGGCATCTTTTTCACGCTAGCCAGCTGCAGGGCAAGTCGGGGGGCAACGGTCCGAACGAAAGCTAAAAATAGCCAATATCGAAATCTTCCAATTGTGATTCTCGTTTCTCGCTGGCCAGAGTCGCATTCTGATATTAAGAAGAACATCAAAGTAGTATCACAACCAAGTAATGGGGGTAACTAAAAAAACACGCAAGTTCGCCCAGGTAAGTGATAGTTGGTGTATTAGAGGGATCCCAACTCAAACCTTCCTCCAGGTCAAAAGAATCATCGGCCAGAGAGATGCTCGTTTAAAGAAAAATCAAGACAAGGCCGTGATCGAAAGCAAGCGCAAATCCAAGGATGAGCTTGTTCGAGAGATGTCGGCCTCCAATTATTCCCTGCAGTCGTACCTCTCTAACGCCTCCCAGACCTCAAGTTTCCTCGTCTCTTTTCTTCCAATACAACACAGGTACGTATCCTGTTTTTGTACCTCTCCCCCCGGCATCGGTGTCTCGAGAGCCAAGCACATGTGCCTTGTACTACCCGACTCGAATCAGACGGAAATGCTGACCCCGAACGTCTACGCAGCTCTCGTCCCACCATATTCCGTATGCGATCTCATTTTCCATCTTATCCTCAACTATGTCCCATCATTCAACTTCTTACTTTGATTATTTCTAGGTCCTTATTGATACAAACTTCTTATCTTTGACCGTTCAGCACAAACTCGAGATTTTGCCGACGATGTAGGGAGGCATCTAGATTCCTTTGTCCTGGGGCCACAAACATCTGACGGTTTTTACGTGGATCAGGATGGACTGTCTCTACGCCAAATGCATACCGATCATCACTGGGTGCGTCATGTAGGTTTTCCACGTTTTGAGAGTCTTTGATAATGCTCACTCTGTGTGCAGGGCAGAACTAGAAAAGCTAGGGCAAAAGTATCGTATAGCGCTGCGAATTGCAAGAGATGAGCGGTGGGAGAGATTAAAATGTGATCATAAGGGTATATATGCCGATGATTGCTTGGTGGAAAGGGTTCAGAAACACAAAAGTAAGCTGTATCTCAGAGTGTTCAGTCCTGAAGGATTTTCGAACATCAGTTGCGTGAGGCATGTTTTGCCAGCACTTGACTTTTATATCCTTGATGCAATGATATCTTTGATGCAACGCTAACCTTCGAATTCAAGTCTATATTGTAGCCACAAATGATAGGGATCTAAAAAGAAGGATACGGAAGATACCAGGTGTACGTGTTACTAGGAGCCTTCTTTCCATTTTACGGTGCATTGTCAGATATACTGACAGCCATAGGTGCCAATTATGTCTGTCGCCAGGGGAAAATACGTGATAGAGCGATTACCCGATGCGCCGGAAAAGTAGAGCAATATGTGCCACCTCGGATATCGAGGGCAAAGACCCTTGCTTCGGCTTGAGTGCTGATGGAAGCATGCATTAATGCTTTCAAGCATAGCTTCATGCCAGCTGACCTCCGTTGCTTGGTATTCCAAAGACCTGTGCTTCCGCCCTCAAGTCTCCATTCTAGGATGCCACCACTGTTTCTAGAGCCAGCAACTGGTACAGGCATGAGATAATCGACTCCCGAGCATTCTAGACAATAACAAATTGCCTTGGAACCAAAGACCGAGATGACGGTCAATAAGGGTGGATCCGGGTAATGAGCTTGAGCAGACAAATAGCTTGCTTAAGCGAGCGTAGGAATGGGGCTTTCAGTACCATATCATGCACTCATTATCTCCATATTTGGGTCGAGAAACGCGTTGGGGGAGGCTTAATATCATGAATTAGACATGCTCAGTCGACCTTTTAGAAGCTAGTGTGTAAATCAATATATTCAAAATTCTCTCAATGATGAACTCTGATTCGCTAGTGACTGTCTGAATTTAGGGCTAGGTCTTTGTTCATGGGTTATCTTCGGTAAATCATGGGTTTCGCTGAGGATCTCAGCGTCTCCATTTCAAGGGACCTCAGACATTGTGAACATAGGTACTTCCCAGGAAACATAAAGATGGAGACTGAGATCCAATCCCCAGACAATGCACACAAACGATCGCGGGCCGATTTCGAAGACGGGAATGCAATTCCGGCCAAGCCCAACAGCGACTCAGTACAAAACGATGGTACATATATCCATAGAAGCTCTTCCTCTACTCACCTGGCTGATTTTTACATAGATAGCTCCTCTGAGGACGACTTTGGTCCGGCACTGCCTTCAACCGCACCAAAAAAGAAGCGTCGAAATCTTCCTTACGAAAAGCTATATATCTCCGCCCTCCCTACCTCTCCGCGCTACTCCAAATCTCTGATGCACAAAGACCAGCTTTCTTTCGTCACGGTTACTCCATTTACAGACTTCTTAATTACCAGCTCGGTAGACGGAGTCGTTAAATTCTGGAAGAAGGTTGCTGTAGGAATAGAGTCGGTGAAGGAGTTCAGGGCGCATGTTGGAGAAATCAAGAGTGTCAGTGTCAGCCAGGATGGACGCAGCTTTGCTACCGCTGGAGCGGACAAGACGATCAAAATCTTCGATGTCATTACGTTTGGTATAGTCCTTGGAACCAGTGCGAAGATTGCACGCTAACACACCGCTTAGATCTGCTAGCGATTCTCCAGCTGGACTTCACACCTAGATCAATATGTTGGGTCCATAGGCGCGGCGCCTCGCTACCCTTACTTGCTGTCTCACATGAGGCCGACCATATAATCAATATATATGATGGCAGGGGTGAATCGCAGACTTCAATACACCGAATTACCAGTTTGCACAAAAGCTCAGTGAGAACAATTGCGTACAACAATGGCTATGACTGTGCTATCTCTGCTGATGATAATGGTATGATTGAATATTGGAGCCCCGGTGGAAACTACGAGAAACCGGACAATCTTTTCAAGTATAAAAGCTCAACGGACTTGTTCGAGTTCAAGAAAGCGAAAAGTTTGCCAACTTCCATCACCATCTCACCTTCTGGTACACAGTTTGCAACATTTTCTTTTCCTGATCGAAAGGTCAGAGTCTTTGACTTTGCTACTGGCAAGCTCTACCGCACGTATGACGAGTCACTATCAACTGTCACCGACATGCAACAAGCCGGTACGGCGTTGCAGAAGCTCGAAGATGTGGAGTTTGGCAGGCGACTAGCTGTTGAACGGGAACTGGAAAATCCAGCATTTCAAAATAAGATCAACATAATATTCGACGAGTCAGGTAATTTCATCATCTATGGCTCTCTCCTGGGATCGAAGGTCATCAATACCCTGACCAATCGCGTCGTCAAAGTCTACGGCAAGGATGAATCGTTCCGCCCATTGAATCTGGCTATTTACCAGGGTCAACCTCAAAAGAAAGGTGTTGTCACGGTCTCCATGGCTGCCAGCGCCAATCCTCTCCTCCAAGAAGCCGAAGAGCGAGATCCGATGCTCGTTTCCACTGGCTCAGGAAAAGTCCGCTTCTATATTTTCACCAACGAGACCGATATCAGCAAGTCTTCTCGCGACGTTCAAAATGAAAAGCCCAGGAATCTCAATTCTCGCCAACAAGTCGAAGCCAAGCCTGCGGAGAGTGGTACCGCAGCCATTCTACATACAACATATGGCGACATCCACATCCGTCTTTTTCCCGAAGCTGCCCCCAAAGCTGTGGAGAACTTCGTCACTCATAGCAAGAACGGCTACTACAACAATACAATATTCCACCGCGTGATCCGGAAATTCATGATCCAGTGTGGCGATCCGCTAGGTGATGGGACTGGTGGTGAAAGCATCTGGGGCACGGAATTTGCGGATGAATTTTCTGCGCTCAAACACGACAAAGCTTACACGGTTAGCATGGCAAATGCAGGGCCAAATACGAATGGCAGCCAATTTTTCATCACGACAGAAAGGACACCTTGGTTGGACAGGAAGCACACAATCTTTGGGAGAGCGGTGCAAGGGCTCGATGTGGTGCATCGGATCGAGAATGCCAGAGTCTACAAGGAGAAACCGGAGGAAGATATCAAGATCGTCAGCATTGATGTTGCTTAAAGCGGGACATTGATACCGAGGAGTTGAGATGTTCATCTCTGAGGCCTAGCTAGCCTCACAACGCTAGAGTGGGCTTTTGCCCATCTGCCCTAGATTGCCAGGGGCATTTCTCCATTTCTGTTTGGTTACGATGATTCAAAGGCAAGGGCTCTTTTTCCAGAAACAAAAGGTTTGAGGTCAATTTTCGGTTTTCAAGGGAGCTGGTCGTCATAGCTTTACGGCGAGTATATTGTTGTTGGCAGTCTGGACTCAGGGGTCATATGAGTTCTCGGCTGAAGCGTGCATGCCCGGCATCTCTGGCGAATCATGCCAATGCTTGTTCCAATTGGGGAATACAGAGTGGAACAGCTCTCGTGGAATTCTTTGATGCTCCCTTTGTTTTTTTCTGCACTTGAAGGCGTACCTCCACTTGATCAGGCTTCAAGGACCGACCGTACGCATCAATCCGCAGTCTGATGCATTTCGTTGCAGGCTCCTGACGCGGTTTTTCGCCGAATAACCTCGCATACTGCAAGTTCTAATTCACTATTGCAGCCGTCTTCACACCGAACAAATTCCGCTTTGAGCTGTCCGAGAGAGATCTCAGCGACGTTGAGATGCCCACGACTTCAGTCTATCCCATAAAATGGAGTCACAGGGTATCAGGGTTTTCGTCAGGTGAGAAGTAGGAGGCGAGCCTTGCAATCGGACCGCAAGTCAAGGTCTGGACTCTGGAGCGCCTACTAAATCGTAGTGGCTTCATATCGGTCTATATCTGAAGGCCCATGCGACGATTTGGCCCAAGCTGGCGGTAGCCGTTCGCTGATAAGCAGCCTCACACGCGACTGCCGCTTTCAGTTACTGATTCTTAGGGTGGCTGCGGAAAGACAGTTGTTATGAAGCATCATAGCATGTCTACGCTGTACTTCGAAGCAGAGACTTTGGCATTGTTAAACTTCATAAAATCATGCTGTATGTCACTACGAACAAAGCTGTCTCTCGAATTTGCCGGCAAGGAAGGCGCCTACCTATCTTGGGGATCGAGCGCCTTTCTTCCAAGACCATCTTCCGCCTCTCGCGAGATGCGTCATGGTCTGATATTGTACGCTTTGTACCTGCAGAAAGACCCTGAGGCTAAGACCCATGAGACTTGTTTGATAACCGCACTGCCCGTGCGTTTTACTAATGCACCCCATTTCCACTTTTTTTCAGGTGCAGTCTTTGATGAGCACCCATCTGTCCCAACTTAGTCATGAAGTTCCTTCGTCTCTCTGTGCTACTGACCACTGCGAGAGTTGTCTTATCAGCTTTGGCAGCATCCAATGCCCAGCCAAATCTCTCGACCCTCCTTGCGTCGCCTCTCAGCAATACAATTACCAACGCCACAGGATCAAAGTAGGTCTCTTGGATGCCTCGACGTAACATCTTCAAAGTTTTCTCGAGTCTTAAACTATCCCACAGACTGACACTCCCCAGTCCCATCCAGAGATCAAAGTCCTATCACGTGCCCAACTCCCCTACCACCCTCATATTCATCGGCTACGCAGCAGCACCTACCCTCGCCCCTACCGTCACTTACCAGACTCTGCTTACTGCACTCAATTCCATCTACCACTCCGCCATCGTCAATCACGGCGATGGCCTCATCTTCATCGACACAGTCTCATGGTCTTACGGTGGAGCCATTGCCACCATTGAAAACCACGGCGACGCCCGTACCGGACAGTTGACGTGGAGCATGCTCGCCGATACCATGTATGGAGTCGGAGCCTTTTTCGAGAGAGAGGCGTGCTGGATCGGGGAGTGGATGATTGAGGTTGAGGGGTTGGGGAATATTGGGAGTGGGTTTATCGGTGCACGGGTGGATGAGAAGCTTGAGGGTACGCTGGCTGGGACGGCGGTTGAAACGGCTTGAATGTAGGTAGGAGAAAAGGATAGAGGGGACTTTGTAAATTTTGAACCCGTGTCCACGTCCAGTCGTCGTTTCTCTCGATATGCTTCGAAGATCAACGGCTCCATATATGCTTCTTTTTGCCTTTCATATCCTTCCAGGCACCGTTCTCCAAAATTTTCAAGGCCCTCACCCTGCTCCTGATGGTCCAGACTTGGCATTCACAATTATCTCTTCGCCGCCTCCTACGTTCACCTTTCGCGCTCACAATGCCACACTCCACAAAATCGTCTTTCAAGTCCTGGGTACATTGAAAAAAGGGTCAAGCGATCCAAATGGTTCTCTACCGTGCTACAGAAGCCATAACAATCCTGTCTGCACCATCTCGCAAAAGTATCAAAAGGCTCGATGATCTAGTTCTCCCTCGCTCCACAAGACTTTCGCAACGTCCGTGCTCGCACCACGCCGCGACCGTGATCAGTAGTACCAAATCACCCCGTCCTCGTCGACCTTCACCCTATTCATCCGGGACGATTTCACCCCGCCTTTTCCTCTTGCGGTCAGCTTCTCATATCCGCGATTGTTCCGTTGGGAGCTGTGAGCCCCTGCCCATTTGGGGCGGCGATTCGGTTTGGCGTTGGTGGAGCGATATCCGGAGTCCGTTTCTCTCGACGGTCGTGAATGTCCGCAGCCCATCTTTGTGGCTGTTTTGTTTTTTTTTTTTACTTTGGGGTCGGGTTGGGGAACGGAAATTGATGTTGGTGAGTTGGGAATCTAAAATGAAGAGGGGATGTTGAGATGTGGGCTCTGGGTATAGGGAACATAAAGGCAAGTGCTGTGATCGCAAACGTCAAGTCTCTTTGCTACATGTATGTCCAGCGCCTTTGACACGGCAATTTTAGGTCGTGAAACGCGTTGACGACAATGAACAGACAAAGGAATACCGATGCGATTGTATTATCCCAGACAACCTACCACACAAGACAAAGAAACGCTGCCCTCCTCCCTGCCTTTGTCCGCTCTCTAAGCGATCCACATCACAAACGGAACAGCTCCTGGCTGTCAGCGTCAAGGCATGCAGTCTGCCCCTTTGGAAGAATACTCGGTCGACCTTTTCCGTCGGCCGGTAGAACCAAACAGCGTGATGAGGAGGAGGAAAACATATAGGATGCCAAGACCGAGAAGAATCGGATGGCAGCTGTTGGGATTCGCGCACCCCAGTGGACACTTGGGAGCCGATGCGGGAGCCGCTCTTGAGAGGACGTGTACTGCGCCCATGCTTGCGGATGTCGAGTATACCGTAGTAGTGGTGGAGACTGCGCTGTGGTGGGAAATGGGAGAATGCTGGATATAGGCGATGGTGCAGGTATGCCTCGGCGCAAGGCCGTTCCTTCCTTCCTGTTTATATGTACCCAAGGAGTACAATAGCTTTGATGGCGACAATGGCGCGAGAAAATAATCATTGTGCTACACAATACCTTTACTGTTGGAGAGCAGAACAATCGTTATGGTTCGCCTTGGAGGACTCACCGAGGTCGAGAGCATTCTTGAACGTCGTCGAGAACAATTCCTTGGGCCTCGATCCATTCATCAACCACCACAGTCGAACAGTCGCACAAAGGAGCTCTCGTCGAAATTTGCACGCTTTTTCCTCACAGCAGCCCCAACCATACCCATACCATATGAGTACATTAGCAATTTCCGCCCTTGAATAATTCTCAGCATCTCGGATTCTGAAAACTGCACCCGCTAAATGTTGAACGGTACATAGGTCTGAGATTCGGCGGTGCTGGGAATTCACCCCCTCACCTGACTTTTCGGCCTACGCGCATCACTGTATAATCGGTCAAAGTCTCGGTTTATCATATGTCATTTGTCATCAAGATATCAAACTACAAGTGTGATAGTAACTCAAAGCTCAAAGCACGGATCACAAACTCAATTCAGCATGACTCGTAGATCCTCAGATTTCAATTGCGAGGAGTACTTGCTAAGTTCATGTTGTTACTATGACGGAGAATATGCAAACGGATGTATATACCGTTGAATTGAATTATACCCCGTTAGAAAGAAAAGCTAACGTGCTTTACCAGATTGAAAGATTGTACCAGTGTCGGATACTCCCCAAGACAGAAAGAGAGGATACTCCCAAGAAGGAAACAGATCAAAACTCCAAGACGTCATGACTCGACTACCCAAAACCCCTCACCCTCACCCTAATGGGCCACGATGAGCATATCCTGCGTATCGACCCGCAAACTCTGCGCATCCGCCATCCTGACCGCCTCCGCATCCGCCGCCGCCGGCGTCACGCCCGCCACGCTCCCGGCATCGATATAGGCGTCGAACTCCGCCGTGACCTGGAAGAAATCGACGACGACCGGCGGGGCCTCGCCGTCGCAGTAGACGAAGCCCAGCCCACCGTCGGAACCCTGCCGGATGTAATCCGGGTACGCGAGCAGGGCGGCGCGGTTCGGCGTCTGGGGCCAGGCGGCGTTGGCTTTGGCGAGGGTGTCGGGCTCGCCGGAGGCGGAGGGGCGGCCGTCGGCGAGCCGGCGGTGGTCGGACGGTCCGAGGGTGCCGTCGCTCATGCCGAGTTGGTAGTCGGCGTCGTACCACGTCGATCCCGCCGTGGCGGCGAAGTTGACCTCGTACCGCGCGCCCCGGACGCCGGCGGTCCAGGCGGTCAGGGCGCCGTTGAAGGTGGGGTCGAGGGCGACGCTGGTGGTTTGGCCCGCTTTCACCGCGATGCCGGTGCCGAGCCCGCAGGGGGTGGTCATGGGAAAGGTCCCGCTCGACACTTCCGCCATGTAGCAGATGTCTTTGGCGGCGGCGTTGGTGAAGGTGATGGAGCTGGCGGTGGCCGTTGCCAGAACGGCGGCCAGGGCGGCGAGGGTGCGGAGTGATGGCATTCTTTTTTGGTTGCTGTCTGCGATCTTTATATATTTAGGTTGGGTTCGGAGAGTGGCGGTGTCGAGCTGTTGGGAGGGATGCGGTGGAAGTGATGCTGAGGAGCTGAAGAAGAACAAGAGGCGAAGGGTATATATATGATGGCAACAGAAGGCAAGTATAACGCCTGCGAATTACAATGAGGTTCGTATTCTGTTGTGAAGAACAATGTGCACGAAGGCCAATGTGCACCATTGTGCAAGACACATTGGCAAAGGAACATTGACATATTAGCGAGTACAAAGCTTTTCGCGCGATGAGCGGCATCGTCTGGTTCGCGCACCATGAGACATGTACCGAAGGGAAACAAGAGACAATGAGATATTAAGGAGAGACATAGGAGAGCTTGTTCGGAACAAAGACAGCGAGTCGACTGAAAGAAGATTGGCATTATACTGTCTGACGACGACACATTGACCAAAACCGCGTACTTAGCTGTCCCAGATCCCATCTGCTAACACACCATATCCATTTCCCTTCTCTGTACAATTTCTCAAAACCATTACCACACTCCCAACTTCCCCAACCTCCAACCAAAACACCAAACAACCCTCCTCAACCCAACCACCGAAATGGGCTGCGCACCGTCCCGTCCCTCGAACCCCGTCCCCCGGCCGCGAAGGCAGACCGACGAGCCCCGAAAGCCCAACAACAGCCGCCTATCCCGCCCCTTCGACCCCAACATCCCTCTATACGTACCCCATTACCAACACCCGTCCGTAGTACCGCCCGTTGATCCGGCAAGGTACGGGGACGCATACGCGCAGCTGAACGGCCGCAGTAAGCAGAAGCGCGCGCCGACGCCGTACAAAGCACGCCAGAGTGTACGGCCGGTCGATCCGGAAAGGTACGGGGATGCGTACGCGCAGCTGAACGCCCGCAGTGCAACAGAAGGGCGCGCAGGCCTCGCGCAAGGATCAGAAGGTGCAGTATGCCCAGGGCCCCAGGGTCAAGAGTCAGGCGGTGCATTATTCTAAGGGGGATACGCTGTACTTTTCGAGTTAGTGCACCCATGCTGTAATCTTTAGCTTTGAAAGTGCGCGTTCATGGTCCTTGATACTTGAAGATGCCATGTGTGAACGCTATACCTTTGGTTTCTTCCGTATCACCGTGTCCAACCTCGTAGCGACTCTCATCAAGTCATTCATTGAAGCAAGCCATTACCCCCATCGAGTCTGGCAAGCTGGCCAAAAAGTCGCAGTCTTGGAGCGCCGGCCTAAATTGGTATCTGCAAGTTCATGGACGACTAGTATGCCGTTTCATGAGTACATGACCTCTCGTTTTGCGCAGGGATCTCAAGCTCGGGTAAGCCAGTACCATGGCAACTGCGCCAATCTTTCGGAAAATGCGCCTTTGGTGATGGGACCCCTGGCTTGTGTCTTTCATCTTGAGACAAGGGAGGTAGGGAAAAACATCGAGGAACGCTTTGATGAGACAAGACAATGAACAATCGACAAGTCATCCACAAAGCCTCGATCACGAAATGAACAAAAGTAGCAACAACAAACTTTATCCCATAAAGAGACACCACAACAATGGCGCCAAATGCTGAGCACTTGTATATACTCCTCGCATCTGTACTGTTAACGCTCATCTGAGATATCGTTCGTACAATCTCGTCTCGCCTTGAAGATACTCACCCCCCTACCCAAGCCGAGAGCGTCAAACAGTTCCCATTCTCGTTCCATCATACCAGGAATCGATTCTTCACCCAGAGCCACACGCATCAAAATGGGCTCCATCGCCTCTCGGCCCGTTCGAAGCATTACCAAGTTCAGACCTCTAGCCGTTCAAACTACTCTCTGGCTCGCCCGCCTGACCGAGATCCTTTCCTGGCTCAAAAACCGCATACCCTCCCGTCCCGTCAAAACCTACCCCACGCTCTCGGAGCCAGGCCCGCATATACCGGTCGAAGCCCCTCCCGTTGCGAAATATCTTTGCGGAGACCAAATCGATCGATATGACTCGGCCTACGCAGAAATGAGCCTGTCAAAGTGTGAAAGGATGAGAAGGCAGTCGGCTCCTGAGCCGCCCAGGCTGAGCGGCGCCAACGTTGATATGCCTGCGGTCGATGTAGATAGTGGCGAGAGGTTAGCTTTGACCGGCGATCCTTTTCTATTCTTGTGACTTTGAGCACAGACTTGGGTAAGATGGTTTCGAATTTGACTGATTCGGTTAGCTACCTCGGCACTGGAATTTTCCAGTCACAGGGGTTGCGAGTCTTCCTGCAGACCTGCAGATGCCGGTAGCAAATCAATCCAAGATGTTGAGATCCGTGTAAACGTCGCTCTTGGCCGCAAGCTCTGAACGTGGATAAGCCTCTTTACCTATCATCCCATCCCATAGTAGTATCGGATACTGTTCAAGGGTCACCGTCATGGATTGCGGCCACGCGTAAGTGCTTCAGCAACGCTGTGGGGATTTGCAGATGAAAGATGGCAGGAAGTATTTGGACTCATTAAGATCCCACCACAGCCCAATGACAACAGGACGATTGACAGGCTCTGGAGTGGCGCTGTACAGTTCTCAGTGGAGATGATCAGGATTGAGAGCAGATGCTCCCCCTCGACCTTGACGGTGATGAATATTGCCGTCGTCAACACGTTCAGATACTCTTGGGCATGAAAGCACACGCTCATGGCCACAGCACATTCGTTAGACTGGCTCGGCCTTTCGTTTGATCATTACCAGTTATGCATTGTTGGATCGCTTGTCCGTCGGTACTGCCGTCGGTGGCTTGTACAATTCCATCAGTGGAAGTAATGGACCCCGAGCAATATCCTTTCTTCCAGCTGCTTACCTCCAGCCTCGAGCCAATCCTCGACTCGGCAACTCCTGATCCTAAAGCGATCCTCGAAACGACTCTTATCGCAACGCTAAGAGGCCTACAAGAACTGCTCCGAAGAGAGCAACGGGCTGCATTCCATGACCATCTGCCAGGTCTGATCAGCTCGATCGAAAACCGTGTAGCTATTGCGGGTATTGATGCACATCCTGTGACGTTCCATGTCTTCTGCAAAAGCGTTGCAGAGCTTTTCGCGATAGTAGGCCGCGCAACTGGCCTGCTGCAACAGGACGGAGAGCCGAAAATAGATGGTGTCTCAACTCAGCTGTCCCGACCTCCACCTATCCCCGAGACCTCCTCATACCACAACACCGCCACGGTTGTAACGACAAACGGGACATCACAGAGACCAAGATCCTTCCCAGTCCGCAAAAGACTTGGTAGTGGAACACCAGAGACCAATGTGCGCTGGGATTCCGGAACGCAGATGCCCTACGCGCAGCTATCGATGAGTCACTGCATCAGGCTCCGTCGCCGAGAATGGCACGATCAGGTTACCGAGGAGGCGATGGCGGCTGTCAAGACGGCGATGGGAGGCTTCGCTACGCACTGCGGTCACTGGTATAATTACGCCAATGGCCGTCCTGTGAGCTTGTAATACGGCGGGTTTTACGTGTTTACCGACTGACCGTGTCGTGCCGTAGTTTGCGATTGGAGGGTGGAGCGGGCTCGTTGCTCGGAATGCGGAGCGCCGGTCGGTGGACAGGTTGAGTGGGTGACGAGGGCGAGGGATATGGAGGGTTGATGTATTTGGCAAATGTGGCCTGTGCGGGCGTGATGGCTTGAGATGATGAGCCAGATAGTGGATCTGCCACCATGAAAGCCGGGGGGTTTTTTATTCTCTTTGTACATAAGAATGTCTTACTTATGCATTTCACACCCCCATCAATAATGATCAGGGGGATCAGGGTCCTCATCCCCACTAACACTCGGCTCGCTCTCTCCCCCACCTCCCTCATGAACCATACCGTACAAACCATCCGATTCGCCTCCAATCAGCGGTGCCCTCTCCCCTTCCTTCCGCGCATAATGACTCCCCACGCTGATCGCCGCGACCGAAAGCCCATGCACCATCGTCGATCCCAGGACGATAAAGCAGACCACAGGCCACACCGTCTCTATAGCCTGCTTGTTCTCGTTCTCCGCGGGCGGGTGCGCGTCCGGTATCGACGTGCCGTTCTCCAGCATGGCGCGAGCTTCGATGACGAGGAAAAGCGCGCCGACGCCCATGGGGCCGAAGTAGCCGCAGAAGAGCGCTTCGCGGTACGTTCGGATGTCGGGGACGAAGCGCTTCATGGCCAGGACGATGGGGATGCGGCGGAAGAGGAGGATGAGGACCAGCAAGCCCACCAATCGGCCCGGCGTGATCGAGGGTGTAAATTCCGTCGGGGTGAAGGACCTCCACGGGATGATGGCACCGAAGTAGACGAACATGCTCGAGTTCAGCAGCAGGTCTAGTATTTCGGGCAGGTTTGTTTCCCTCGTCTTTTTCGCGAACCAGCCGTCCCATGCGAAACCGTAACCGGCTCCAAAGGCCACGAGGAAGTCGTCCACGCCCAGGGTTGAGCCGATCCCGACCGAGAAGATGGCGAGTAGGAAGTAAAAGACAAGGAAAGGCGCGGGACTGATGTACGCCCAGCGCTCCGCGAATCGCAGGCTTCGATTGAAAGAGTGGCCGATGACGAGGCCGATCAGTAGACCGAGCGTACATTGCCATAGCACGGTCCCAAGAACCCACTCTTTGATCGCAGCTCCCGGCGTCTGCTCGACGAGGAAGAGGATGCCAATGTACAGGAAGGGAAAGCTAACGCCGTCATTGCATCCACTCTCGGCACTGAGCATGTGCCTCAATCTCCTCGGCACTCTTTTGGAGAAGGTGCTCTCGGCCAGCACACTGGCCGCCAGCACGGGATCCGTAGGAGCGAGACACGCACTGATGATGAGGGCCGTCGTCAAATTGGTCTGCAACACCGCGTATACGAAGCCGGCGGTAATGAGCCAACTAAAGGTCATGACCGGCCCCAACATCATGCCCACGCTTTTCCAGTGGCGCGAAAAGTACGCTTTCGGCAACTCCACGCCGACGGTGAAACACTGTAGCCCAACCACAACCCTCGCTGCCTCCTGCGTGATGTCGTCCGAGAACCATCGTACAGAGCTGATGAGGTTTGCGCCTTGGGGTCCAAAGGCTATGCCGACTAGAGTGGCGAGTGGGGGTTCGGAGAGGTGGAGGCGGTTGCGGATGAAGGCTGAGAAGAGGGCGTATAGGAGGAGAAAGGCAGAGAGGATAAGGTAGACAAAGTGGGTGGGGGTTAATTCGAGCTGTTTGCTGATCCAGGACATTGCGGGAAGGCGCAGGGTGGGATTGGGAGGTGTGGAGGGAGAGGTGAGGTTGTGTGGAGGTTGGAGATAGTGGTTGGGTTGATGGGGATGATTCAGTATCTGGCTTTCATTCTGTTGCACATGCTCGGAGCGAGATCTGATGGTACGGAGTATTCAGGATGGTGAATGAATGAATACATGTGCATGTAGAGATGAAGAGTATACATAGAGAAGGGAGCTAGATATCGAGGTGGGGTCGTACTCGTATCTTACCTCAAACTCTGGATTTTGCATGGCCCACGGACTTCGCTGAACCTCTGTGGCTTTTCTTCTTAGCTACATCTATCTTAGCTCAAAACCCATGCAGGCAGTTAAAGTATCTTAGTGCCGGTTGTGGCCCGCTCCCAGATTCGCCTCGCTTAAACTTTAAGGTATCTTAGCCTCACGATTCCAAATACCCAATCACAATGACACGCCCGAGTGACGAAATGGAAAGATTACTATTCCAAGACCCAAGAACCACTTATCAGCCAATGTTATCTATTAAAAACGCTATGCTCGCTGGCGTTCATCCAAGACGCACAGTACCCTGCAAAGGAATCGAACCTATATACACCCAGGCCCATCATATTAACACCCATCATCAAGCTTATTACATATCCTTTCCCTTCTCTTCCTTGCCAGCATTTCTCACCAATGCCATGAAGCTCTCTTCACCCCCAACATCCCACGCACCTTTGCCCGTGCTATCTCCCCAACCAAGTACCCCTAGGACTTCTTCTTTGCCTCCATATAGTTTCCCTTCCAGTGCGCCCAAAACAGCCACCGCTGTTCTTATGATGACTCCGTCTCCATCGAACACCATGACGTCCCACACTCTGACCGCTCTTTCCACACCTAATCCATTTCCAGGACCTAGAAAAAGCGTGCGCATCATAGGTTCAAGCGCTTCGTGCGCTGTGAGGCCGAGTCCAGTGGGTGCTGGGTCGAAGAGATGGGCGTGAAGACGTGGAAATTTATGAGAGAGCAAAGCATCAGTGAGGGAATAGGCTTTGGCCGTTGCAGATGGATCGCCCGTCAGGAAGGCGAGCGGTAGGGGGCGATTGAGGAGGTTACAAAGGGTGAGGAAGACGGAGGTGGGATCAGGAAGGGTCAGGGAGAGAAGAGCGGCGATGAGCTGGTATGATGTTAGCTGGTCTGTAGGAACATTGACAGTTGGGTGGGATGTCACATGAGTGCCGTGACTGTAGCCGACGTCCGAGCGGTACATTGAGTAAGCCATCAGAACATCGACCAGATCACCGTGTAATGGGCCGCTCGGTTGGAAGATTTTGAGCTCCGGAAAAGCGACCCTAACGTCCCTCTGGATGGCATCAAACCAGACCTTCTCTTTATCCAGCTCTTCTTTGCCCGGCTTTACAAGTCGTGCTTCCACGTCTTTGGCCCTTTGCAAAGCCTTTTTGTATGTGACCTCTGTCAACGCAAGCTCATTTCCAACGGCTTTCTGCCAGACCTGAGCTCGTGATTTTGGTGCCACTCCCCTCCACCAAAGCTCACGAGTGCGGGGCTCTCGGACCACTTGATCCCAATTCGGAAGTACATGTTCCTCCCATATTCGAAGGAGGGCGCTTTTGGTATCGTCTTTGGCGCATTGAGAGTCAGCAACTTTCGCAGCTCTTTTCCTCTCTGGAATTTCTACATTAGCACAGAAAAGGATCAATACAAAGCATTCGACGTACCGGCTTCCAGAGAAAACTCCATCATTCGTTGGTACTCTTTCAAGTGCTTTTTTTCCTCTTTTTGGCTCTTCGGAGGCAGCCAGCTTGGTCGCGTCCTGCTAAGCACCTTCTCCTTTTCTTTGCTTATAGGCAGTGGATCAATCATAACGTTATTCTTTCGGAGAGGGGGAAGCTCCACCGTGCTCGTCCTCGACCTCGACAGCTTTTCCAGGCTTGATCTGAAGGACGTTTCCCCGTTCTGAACGGCTTCCTCATGTTGCTGTTCGGCCAAGACAGCATGGTTCTCGAATGCTTCTGTCAGCGATTTAGCTTCTTCCGAGAGCTCCGATAGTGCTACGTTCCAGGATTTTGTGCGTGATGCAGCAAAACCGAAATGATCGGGCATTGTTCCTGTAGAAGCACCTCGTAGCAAGGTCTTCGGTTTCCTTGGTGAAGAGGGTGGAGAAGTCATGTTGCCCGCCAGTGGTGAATTTGCTCTGAGGACTGGAGCGGTCCTTGGAGGTTGCGAGGAATGATTACGGGAGGAAGTGTGAAGAGGACTGGATCGTTCCGGACTTGTGCAAGGTGAAATCTTGGGCGAATCGGACGCAGATATTGAGGTCGTCCGCTCAGCGGGGGGTCGAGGAGAAAGCGGTACATTCCATAGACTCGCATCATCGGGAAGGTCTTCGTCTGAATCATTATATTCCGCTTCTAGCTCTGTTGTAGTTTTCCGGCTTGGCTGCCAAGAGCCACGTCTGGCTTGCGGATTCATCGCCTTTATTGGGGCTAATCTTGGTCTCCGAGGCGCTGCCGGGTTGGACATGGGTCTGGACACTGGGCAGACACCATTGGGAGATGGGCTCCGAGACAGGGTGCGATTGCTCATGGCTGCCATAGCTAATGATGGAGTCGAAGGGCTCCTCAAGCCTCTTCTTGGTGGTCCTGGAATTGGCAGACTGGCAGAATAAGTCGCGGAATGTTCTTTCTTCGGACCTTGCAATAGGGGGTAAGGCCGGTTCTTTCCAGCATTTGTGAGCTCTCGCATAGTAGCCATTGGGGGGGCCGCGCCGGCTACGGGCCGCATTGGTTTCTCCATGCCATGTAGATTCCGCCCGAAGAGATGATCTCCGTCAAGACCAATGTCTTCAAAGTGGGTAATATCAGATAGAATGCCGTCTGGGCCGGACAAAGAAGAGGAACGGTATGAGGAAGATTTGGAAGACTTGGATCCGGTCAGACCGGGAGGAGAGCCAGGGGCGTCGGTCATTTCATCGTCAGGTGTGACGGCAACATGAATCAGCGAGCGTTGGCATGTATGCGTTGGATGTGTGGTATAGCTCTTAGGGAAGCGAGTGATGTTGGTAGCGGTGTAGAGTGGGGGATGCAATGTTTTGTTGGTGCTTTCTGAGGATGAGAATGAGGGCGCTTTGAAGTCGACCTCTTGACAATGACGGTGAACGTGTAAAGAATGGCGGGCAGCACCTAGGATAGTGACAGGTATGTATGTACAGTAAGAATGGTAGTGGTCATCGACATCACCTAAGAGGTCAACAACGGAGAGAGCAGTGAAATTTGGGGTCAGAAATTCGGGCATATTTTCAGCCTTTCCGGAGTACGAGTAATCTTAAAGCGCGGGCGCGAGAGCCAAGACGAAGGATTTTCGTATCGGGCGATCCAATTGATGTAAGATACGACTCACTCGCAACAGCAGCTTCAATGTCTCGTTGAACCTCAATTGCAAGCTGTCCAAAGAGTACATCAAAGTAAAGAGGAGAAAATTGCAGAAATGCGACAGGAATATTGCGAATCTTTGTTTGTGGGGGCACTGTCAATGATTGTGGGGTTGGTGCATATGTGGCTGGCAACAAGATTACAAGCGTGCATTCCGCAGGGCTCATTCTTGGTAATATGTACCAGCATTCATTGTGCTCTGTAGAGGAGTATTATCTGCTCTAAAATTTATAATCTATAAATATAGCATCGCCTTCTTTCACGATCCTATTGAGCTTCCACATCTCCTTGGCTTTGTCCGACTTCGTCCGCCGAATCGCATCATCAAGCCAAAGGATGACAAGGCGATATTTGCTTTGCTTCTTTGCTAAGATGTTGCGAAAAGCTTTTGCCGCCAACCTGTGTATCATCCTTTGGTTAGCCTTGTGGCACGATTTTGCGACTGCAAACATGTGGGATTCCCGCGTGTTCATGCAGGGGTTGGAGCTGAAGCAGGGGCCGCTTACCATTCTACTTGGCATTTGCTGACCGTACAGCTATAGCCTTGCTCTGTCTGACGTTTGTGCTTGCCTTTGATGAGTACGAACGCCAATTCAACCAGATCGTGTATGGTACCTGCATATGTCATCAATGTATCTCGTTAGCTTACGTCCCACAACGATCTCTGCCTTTCTGATATGGACTCGACCAGACTCACCTATGAGCAGATCTAGGTGAGGGTGCTTCCCTCCTCCCATGCACTTGGCGTACCGATAGTACTTCATAGCTGCCTCCACAAAATTCTGATAGATGGTCGACAAGACTGTACCAGTGGAATTGAAGTTTGTATCGAGGAACATCTTGTGTGTCTGGATCTTCAAGGCACTGCAATTACTGTTAGCCAGTGCCGTTGGCCACTCAAAAGTACACACTTCAACGCTTTACGGTAAAAGGCCTTGCCCGGGACTTTTGATGGCTCGACGGTCAATGTATCCGCTAGCACTGTTACCCATTAGCAGAGAAACACGGTTGAGCTTTAGAGCGCTATCAACTACCTGTACCCTTCCTTCGATCTCTGTCTTTAGTGATTTCTAGTGTTTTGGTGTTAATTGAGTTACCGCAGTAGGGAAACTCAGTTCTTTCATGCAAGCAAGGCACCTGAGAGCCATTGACGATGACGTCGAAATTCGCAAGGCTTTTGACCGGATTCACCTCGACGCCATACTTTTCAACTCCGTCATGCATCACCTGCAGGAATTTCTTCGCGTGATCTTTGTTAGTTGTTATAAGCAGGAAATCATCAATAAGTCTGAGCAGGATACTCTGATCCCGTTCTAAGAACCCCAAGCATTCTTCTTCTAGCTCCGCGTAGAAATAATTGCAAAGCAGACTGGACAGGACCGAGCCTTGTGGTATACCAACCTTTTGCCGGAAGAATTTCTTGCCAATCTTGATAATGTTCCTCTCGACATGATCCTGCAAAAGGTCCAAGGTCTTTTCCTTCTTCTGTAAAGTCTGGACGATGCTGTTTACAAAAACAGTATTTTTCTTTGCTGTTCCCAGACCAGCACTTACGAAATCGTCGAAGCTTTGGAAGTCTGTGGCCGCCCTCGCGGTGGAAACGAATTTGCGCGCCGGCTTGATGTCGATATTATTCCTTGCAAAGTCATAACCATGAGTGTCGGAAGGTTTGACCTCCGCGTGTCGAGCGATTCTATAGCCTTCCTCGGAAGCTATCTGCTTTATGAGCCTTATTACGTCGTCTTGAGGGATAGTATCAAAACATGATTTGGCATCTGTCTTTGCGAAATAGTAGAAATTCGACGGTGGTTTTGCCCCCGTGAATCGTTTGTGCGAAAGCTTTCAACTTCGGGTACATATCCCCAACTGAGAAAAGAGCTGAGCCTACAAGAGCTGGCCGCTTCCTTTTCTCAAAGTCGAGCACATTGAACACAGGTGCCATGACAGAGTTGATACTTCTGCCCAAGGTAACTTTGCCGTTCTGTAATTTGGTGACGCGTCGGCGAAGATTTGTGATGGGCCGTACTCCGTTGCTTTTAGGGAGCAGTCTGATTTGGCTGAAACCCAAAGCGCGTGCGTCGAGCAAGCTTTTGGCTTTCACAGTCTTCATCTCTTCGTACATAGTGAGTTTGAAGTTCGCCATAGCGGGCTCCGTCAACGCCCGCCACACGTCGTGTCGAAAATAAAAGAGACGATTCCGGTGAACATTCGATTCTGTGACATGAAAATTGGAGCGGATCAGTGGTATCAGTAAAGAGTCGAACACGTAGTAGAGGAATTCTAAAAATATTTCTTTGCGCTTCTCAACATCGGAAGCTGCAACCCTCATGGAATGGTTGACTTGAGCTGGTTTCAACCAGGTCATACATGTCAACTGCAGGTGTCAGCTTCACTCCGCGCTTTTGATTTGGGGAACCTATTACCTTCAAGCCTTGAAACACCGCATGCAATGACAGACTCTCGAATCTTCTCAATCGAACAAAACGATCAGTGTTCCGCATCACAACTTCTTTATTATCCTGTCCTTGGTTTCCTTCGCCCCAGAATCTGTCCGGTATTAAATTGGATAATACAGCTTGGCAAAATGCAGATACATCAGACTGAGGGGTCGCTAGCGAAACCAAAGGTGCATTGGGAGGCTCCGCTCGAATTTGAGGAACAGCGGCATTAATGACTGTGCACGATGAAGGGCCTGGTACTTGACTGTCAACCTTTTCGGGCATGGTTCTCGCTGATCCAGCAACCACTATCCGCTTGGGACGGAGGCCTGTTCGCTATTCGATGTTATCAAGCTGCATTGGCAGGAAAACGCATTATCCTGCTCACCTTTGCCGGACAGTAATGCTTCAGGAGATCATGATACGAGCATCGGGAGTGTAGTCTCTGCAACTTTCTGACAAGATCCAGCGCCTCACCTCGAAGCCTTTTCGGTACTCGGTGTCTGACGGCAATGCTTGAAGCTTCAGCGCTTCCTTTCTGTAGTTTTTGGCGTTCCAACTGAGCGATTTCTTGCTCTCGAAGAGTGTAGTCTTTGAAAGGCTGAATGCTTTCCTTTGAGTCGACTGTACAAGTAAAGACATTGTGCATCCCAAATTGCCTCGGGAACAAATATTTCATCACATGGGCTGTGTGCTCTATATTGCCACTGTCTGAATATCGATTCAAGACATCTATTACACATTAGTCCGACCGTTTGTACAGTCGTTCCGAACTTACGGATATGTCGCAAGCCAAAGGTAACTCTTCCCTTGGCGTTTAAAGCCGCGCGTGCGTAGAACATACGATTTCGAACGAAAGTAATGGCAGCAGGATTTTTGTGCGTTGATTGAGCGACATGACATAATATAGATGTCTTGCAGAGCTCTGGCTTCGAAGTGAGTACTTTTCTCTGAAAATTTGAGGCACTCAGAGGTTGTAATTCGGTCAATGGAGTCCCTGCGTCTATGATTGAGCTCAAGGCTTGAATAAGAGGGCGCTGGGGTAATTCCCTACCTGATAGCTGGTAATAATTACCTAGGCCCTCGTCGCCGGCCAGGAATATACCACAATCCAGAATTAGATCAAGCACTATGCGGTCACCTTCTTTCCCTAGCAAGCTCAATGTCTCCGTCCAGGGTGAGCCTTTAAGCGCGTTTACATTTGCATTGGGGTAGTGCGATACAACTCCTGGGATGCCAGCGATTGCACAATGATCTTCATTGGTTTGTCGCGGGTTACTCGCACGCTGAAAGCCATGACATAGCATATGGGGCGGTCTATGAGCATGGCGATGAATTTTATGAAATAGTAGCCATATGGCAAAGTCGACAAGATCCGACAGCGACGATGTGCTGCCGCCAATACTGCTCCCAGCAGTGGGACTAACGTGCTGAGAGAAGACTGCAAAGTCTTTCACCCTAGAAGATTCAGGTTGCGACGTCTGCTCGTGGACTGTGCAAACCAAGGTATTGTTCAAGAGTTGAGAAAGACAATGTCTATCTTGGGACAAGGTACCGGTCTCTTCATCGCTGTGGAGAAAGTTGGCCGTGCCAGGCAAGATGGACACAATTTTGCGACGTCTGGCCTTGGACGTTGTGGGCAGCTTCAAGAGTAGATAGTCTCTTAAAGTCAAGATATTGCGGTAATAGAGACTCAACGCAGGATGCTTTACAGGGGTTATGATCTTTTTTTCGACTTTAGCTCGCTTGTGATCTTCGTCGAAGGGGCGACATCGTTTTCGCTTGCCCATCATGCGCACCACACGTTCTCAGAGTTTTACTGAGCAGCGGGCAATAATCGTATGGGAACATGGCAAGACATAACCGAAGGTGGGGGAGTGCACCCTCTTTTTCTCCAATAAAAGGCAGAAGAGAAGTTTTCCATATGTTTGAATGAAGAACCTTCATTCAAACTTTTCAATGGTTGTTGCTCACACGAGAAACCAAAGTAAAAGCAGATGATTTGACGCGTTGAGTCGCGTCAAAGGTCGAAAGCTAGTCAGCTTACGGGTAGGACTCCACCGGGATTGGTTGAATTACTTGAGCATAGAAGACGTGATGCAGATTGCCTAGACAAAGGACCTAGGTAGGCCAGACTGTATCTTCATTGACTGAAAATTTCAATTGACTGAAGCTGCAAACGCGAGCCCGCGTACATGATTTATCTCTCGCTGCTCCACTGTCGCCCGTGGCCTCGGATGTTTGGTACAATACTTTTTGCGTTGAAGCGTATCTCACAGACTCTCAAGAGACACTCTCTTCTGTTCCCGACGCAGCTCTTCAAGGGAATAAGATTCATACCGGCCACTGGTTAATCCGCCGAATGGCCGTTGAAGGAAAGTCGCTTCTAAGCAAGAAGCGCAAGTACGCTAGTGTGGTATCCATTGTCCACTGGACATTCTGTAGAGTACCACTGGACTCGTACCGTAGTCCGGGTAGCAGGCAGGAATCCGGGACTGTCAACTTGAGTCGCGAGCGTCGTTGCAAATAATTCTTTGGGAACCTCAGAAGTCGGAGCTGATGGTCACCACCTTAAGGCATGCGGCCGCCAGGTGTTTTAAGGTAAAGCATTGCCAGCAAGATCCCTGCAAGTGGCTTGCTTCGTACACCGTACCGTACTCTATCCGTGGTTTCGGGCCCGCCCAGCAATTGAATTCTGCTCAGTAGCGGAACAAGCATTTGGCAGTGACAACAATCATTATTATTAATTGCTTGCTGGGCAGTAGCGCAGGGTAATTAAGTCGAGGACGTTCTCTGGGTAGCTGGCCGTTAAATATTAAGTACCTCAGGGAATCCTCGTTGTTATCAAGCGGATTGGTG
The DNA here is from genome assembly GCF_014066305.1 of Letharia columbiana. Classification (NCBI taxonomy): domain Eukaryota; kingdom Fungi; phylum Ascomycota; class Lecanoromycetes; order Lecanorales; family Parmeliaceae; genus Letharia; species Letharia columbiana. The sequence goes on from NW_023501084.1 coordinate 29,911, forward strand.
GGATCAAAAAAGAGGCTCAATCTCATTGGACCATGCTCTTGCTTTCGGGTACAGGCCATCATCAATTTCAGTACGACTCACCAACTCCACCTCACAAATTGCCATAACCACGTCTTCCTTCAAGGGTGCCTTATCAACCTATCACTCCACCTGCACATTACTGCTGCGCGCGATAGATTTCCAGCTTCACGTATTTTCTCCGCGTTTGTCTCGTGCGACAACTATCCGGACACACTACACTAAGACCCTGCATTTCTGGGCCATCAATTTGACGTGCCTGGTAAGGCCGAGTTGTACAGGTGACACAACACTGATGTCTTACATCTCTCACCCGAGGTCAGCATGTCGTCGTCCTATGCCTTAGAAAATCACCACAGTCCCTCGTCATCCTCCTACGACCCCGCAGCTCAAGACATCGATCCTACATCACGCCCTCCATCCATACCCCCTTTACCTGCCTATGCCTATACTCCCTCGGTGAAACGGCCCAGAGTGTCGACTTCCTTCGAACAGAGCAACTCTAGCGCTAGGGTCAACGGCACTGGGAGGGACTCTCCCGATCCTCACGACTTCTACAGGCACCATCAGCATCAATTCGGGAAAGCTTTGAATGATGGACTGGGCCAGGGAGATATAAGAGTGGAACACCGTGACGGTAGCATGGGCCACCAGCAGAGGTCTGGCCCTGTCTCGAGAGCCAAAGGGCAAAGCCTGCATGCTGTACCGTCTCGCATCAATACCCACGACTATCATTCTTCTCCCACCTCCGACAGATCTCCCTTGAGCGCCGCCAAGTCTAGCCCTACCCTAAACACTGCCCGAAATCGGCAGACATCGTTGAAGGACCTGGTGGACAAGTTCAACCAAACTCCTGACGAGACTTTGCCATTACCAAGGAAGTCTAGCTCAAGATCTCCGTCTGCAGGCTCCAACCCATCAACCAGTGCTCAAAGCTTAAGACCTCGGAATTCGTCCTTGTCATTCCGCAATGGAAATGCCTCTTCGAGAATGGGTTTGGTTTCGGAATCATCACGGTCCACTACCAATGCAAGACCTCACCCTCGAAGAGGGCGGACGAATGAGGATGCGAATACAAGTCCCAGATCAAAGAGGGCTCCGAAGCCTCAACGGACTGAGCCCTCTGACCCCAAGATGTCTGCTTCTCAATCCATGATTGATCTGGCTCCATATGTTGACAACGGTTCGCGAAGGCCTCTGTTTGGGGAAATTTTGGCAATGAGCTCTACCCTACCTGATCCCGGCTATGGCATTGTTGCGACACGTCGAAGGAGAGGATCTGAGGGAAGTATGCATAGCCCTAATCCAATGTTTCCCGAGGAACGAAATCGTCATGTTTCCGAAGGCTCGCCGTCGTCGCCTTCTGCTTGGTACTCAGGGGTCATACCGACATTGGAAGAGATCAAAACGGAGAAGCAGATACCCATTCTTCTCACAAACGTGCATCGACGGACAAGGAGTGACTTCACTGGCGTGCCATCCGGACCACCAGCGTCTACAATGTATGGAATTGATCTTTCGCCAACACAAGATCGACCGTCCTCTCCCAGCTCAATTGGCACATCGAAACGCAATTCTCAATCTCGAATACCTATCAGTACGCGACGTTTAAGTCCTACGTCCGATTCTGGTAACTCTACCCCTTCTACGAGAAACAATTCTGCATTAGGTAGGACACATATGAAATCTCCGACGAGGGTACTGGTCCCAGCCAAGAAGAACAATCAGCGTCCGCGCAGTCCACAACGGCAACCAAGATCAAACACTCCACAAAGATCCCCCCTGCGCGGTGATGTTGGTGCTCAACATACTGCGACTAGCCCTCGGCTTACAGCCTACATCTCAGCTCCGATGCCGAAGAAGTCTCCTCCGCTGCGCAGCTCGAGACCTCGCCAACCAGTCTCAAGTGCGTCAACCACAGCTTCTCGTGCCCGCGCTGCTGATCGATATTCGAGCACCGAAAATGGTAGCCTAAGGAACACACGAGAGAGCCGGCCTCGCAAGCCGCCAGAACTTGGTGCTGTGGATTTTGCGGCAAGGAGGAAGAAAATCCAGCAGGCTTTCACTCAGACTGTCAAGGAGAATGAGAGACAAGAGGTCGAGGCCGAGCAGCGGAGAATGTCCATGGCTCAGGAAGATCAGCAGCTGGAAGCGTCACACACCGGCGAAGAAATTGAGGGACTTGGACATCAGCATGATCATCCCGGGCCAGCTGTCGATCCCGGCCAAGAAGGCCAGCAAGAGGTGGAGGAGGAAAAATTTCAAACTCCAGCGGAGGAATTGCCCAAGTCGGAGCGCGAATTAACAATAAATACTGGCCCTCTGTCAGAACGGTCTGTCCTGGATCTGAGCATGGAGGATTCGCCCACTCTAGGCACGTACGATCGATTCTCGTCAAATCTCTGCCGGGTGCAAGAAGGAAACGGAACGCCTCCTTCCGATGTCGAACCCTCTTCTGCTATCACAGCAGGTACATCCGATTCAGTGGACACGTTCTTTGACGATGAGCCTCAGGAGGATTCGCAGAATAGCTCCAGAAATCCATCGCAAGACCATCAGACTTTGCTCGACCAGATTATGCACATGCGAGACTCGAGTCCTAGTCCCGAATCTCCTCGACGTCCTAGTGCGACAGAAGAATCGAGTTCCGACAAAGATGATCGAGAATCAATACAGATCATGCTTGGTGACACTCCTGTCCTTGATAAAGCGCCGTTCAAGAGGCATCGCGACGAAAAGCTGAAGGATGCACCTCAAGGTGAAGAGCCTGAAAGTCGGTGGAGCATGAGTTCGTGGACTTCTTCTACAAGGTCAAGGGATGACCGAGACACACCGATGGAGCGAATCGACGAACACAGTCCCTCGAATCCTACACAACCCAACGATCTATCCACGTCCACTTCAACAAGCGAGCAGATTCCGCAACAGGCATGGTCTCCTGCATCCTTCTCCTCACCTCGCACCGCTCGAACCACTTTGGATAGTGATGCTTATAGCACAATCAATCGTGTCCTAGATCATTACCATGACACTAATGTTGTCAGTCCGGAGCTGATGAATGATGTCCAACAACACATCTTGACACAGTCTCCAGACCTTGCTCGTCAGGGGGTTGGGACCCGAAGAAGGTGACGCAGCTGTATCTGCAAGAGCTGGCGAAAAGAAGGTATGAACAGTCTACTTCGATGCCTGATCCGCTCAAATTTCAGATCAGAAAACGGACAACATCTTTAAGGGTACCACCGGTACCTGAAAAAGAGGTGAGAGAAGATCACGATGAGAAAATGCTAGAAAGCATGGAACGCGGGCATGATGATTCAACGCCATCCGGTAATAGACTTGCGATCGACGAAGGGGACCTGAAGCCAGCCAGGGCTAGTCTAACTGGACCGGACGATTGGAACATGTCGCCGTCACTCGGTGGTATCTATCTACAAGCGGAAGCCGTGGATAGTCCTATAGAGGAGAAACCTTCATTACCACCAAAAGACTGGAAGACTTTGAAGAGAGAACTGGCAGAGATGCCTAACCAGGCAGGCCAGCCAGCTGCGGACCCTCATCCACAATTACCTCCGATTCAAGGACTTGGACTAGCAATTAACATCATGCCGCCTCAAAAGGATGACTCTCCAGTGATACCTCCACCCCCAATCCCCATTCATTCACCCCCCGCCACCCCCAGCTGATTCCGTCACTTCGAACGCCTACCCTGATAAACCTCCCACCAATGACCCTATGGTGCCTTCCCTTCCCAGTCACGACTCATCACGCCCCTCGAGATCAATGGATTCATCTGCGCAGCCATCGGGCTCCTCTTCTATGTTTGAAGACCGACCGAGTGTGGAGGGACCGTCAGTATTAACGGAATATACGTCGAAAACCTCGTCGCCATCTCCAGACCAGAAGCGCTTGACGAGACGGAGGCATATTATCAAGGAGCTGGTTGACACGGAGCACTCCTTCGGCCAGGATATGAAGGTAGTCGACGACATTTACAAAGGCACCTCAAACGTCATAATCATTTCAGCAGAAGATGTAAAGACCTTGTTCGGCAATTCTGACCAGATCGTCGCCTTTTCGACCAATTTCCTTGACGCTTTGAAGGGAGCTTCCAAATCAGTCTATGTATTGCCAAAGTCGAAACGGTGGCGAAGCAACCGTGTTAGCAATGCAACGTCATATAGCGGGAATACTGATGATCAGTCCTCAATAAACGGACTTGAGCTTAGTGATGATGACAAGGACCGCAAGACCTTCATTGGAGAGGCATTTGGCCATCACATGGCGCACATGGAAAAGGTGTATGCTGAGTACTTGAAAAACCATGATGCTGCCAACCAAAAGCTTCAAGTACTGCAGAAGAATCCCAAGGTGCAAATCTGGCTCAAGGAATGCCGAGCTTATGCTCACGATCTAACTTCAGCTTGGGACCTCGATTCTTTATTGGTAAAGCCGGTTCAGCGGATTCTCAAATACCCATTGTTACTGGAACAACTCTTGGAAGCAACGCCAGAGAACCATCCTGATTATACGGCTTTGGACATTGCTGTTCGAGAAATCAAAGGCATCTCCATGAGGATCAACGAGAGCAAGAGGCGTGCCGATATCATGGAGCAGGTGACAAATAACAGAAAGCGCAAGGAATCAGATGTTCGCATTGGCCTCTCCAAAGCCTTTGGTCGTCGAACAGAGAAGCTCAGACAACAGGTTGGCTTGTCGGATATGGTGGAAGACAAAGCCTATTCAGCGGTTTACGACAAGTTCGGCTCATGTTTCTTCCAGCTTCAGGTCGTGATGAGGGACGTGGAAATGTACACCAACGACGTTCAAATTTTCATGAGCCGCTTTTGCGAATTCGTTCTGGCCATGGAGGCGCATATCGATGTCGCTCAGACAAGCTACCCGGAGGTCGAGAGCAAGTGGCGAAAATTCAGGATGTCCACGAGGGAAATGTCGATGACGGCCCTGACGGACCATGTAAGTTCTCTCGCACTGATTTCGTGCCAAACGGCACTAACCAGAGCCAGATCGCCGCTGTTCGCAAGAATGTGATTGAACCCATGATGACACTATTGAGACTTTACGAAGGCCCTCAAAAGTTGACGCAGAAACGCAACAAGCGAATCATGGACTACGCGCGTTTCAAAGCTATCAAAGACCGAGGAGACAAACCAGATAAGAAAACCATCGAGCAAGGCGAGCAATTCATAGCCGTCAACGATACCCTCAAGGACGAGCTGCCGAAGCTGTTCTCTTTGACAAGCAAACTGGTGGAAGCATGTCTTAACAATTTCGTTCAGCTCCAATTGCAATGGCACATTGTCTGGCGGAGGAAGCTGAGCCAGGCCATTGATGATAACAAAGTACCGAGCAAGGCGCAAGACATTGTCGATGCATTTACCGGTGACTTTGCTTTCTTCGAAGCTCAAGTCCTTTCACTTGGCGTTTGCAACGGTTCCATGCTCAACGACGCCGCCAACTTTCTTTCGCCCTCGACCACGTTCAATGGTGACGATAGCACTTCGCAGAGGCAACCTTCGTCGGTGGAACTCTCAAAACGGCGTACGCTTTCCGTCAGCAGTGACAGATCACCCATACTGCCCAAGCCGGACTTCGGAGGCCGGAGCAGTGGAAGTTTCTTTACCATTGGCGATGGGATTCAACTTGCACCCGCAGGGCAGCCCACGGGGAATTATGTGGAACCTAGTCGCCGCATGCGGGCCAGTTCCACCCTCTCTGGCCATAGTCCGCGAACACCAGAGGTGCCCGGCAGCTACCATTCTTACTCAAACAACACAACACCGGTGAGCTCGACTCCTGGACGCATGATCACTGCCGGCCCCCGGACTTTCACGGAGCCTTCGCCCGCTCATTCTCGTCCAAGCGTTGACCATTCGAGCATTAGCCACGTCAGCGAAGACTCAACGCGTGTCGGTAGGGATTCGTCGGGAAGTACATATCCTCCGGGCGGTCCCACATCTCAGCATCGCGCGGCTTCCCCTTCGGCCCGATATTCTGGCTTCTTCTCCTCGGCCATGCCAATGTCAGACTCTCCACGCAATCAATCTCCAGCACCCGGGCAAGCGCAGAAGGACTTCAATGTCATCTTCCTTGCAGCCAGCGTCTACGAGTTCAACATTGATCGTGCACGGAAAGAGGCAGGCTATCCCTATCTGACCTACGTTGCCGGAGAAGTAAGTTTGACGGTCGATTTGACGGGCGATTGAACGTAGCACTAATCTATTCCCTTAGATCTTCGATGTCATCGGCGAAAAGGGCGAGCTCTGGCTCGCGAAGAATCAAGATGACTCGGACAACTTGGTCGGCTGGATATGGAACAAGCACTTCGTCAAGCTGGCCTCCTGAAGCCTCTCCCTCCTCCACCTTCTCGACCGCCGCCAATCACCCTTCACCTTTCCCCCCTTCTCGCCCAACAACATCGTCCACTATTGCCGTATACCCCGAACCGTAGCGTGTGCCCAAGAGGAATGACATACTCGCGAGCAATGATCAAGACGCAGGTGAATTTTTCCTCTGTCTATCCATGCTCTGGTAATATTATGATGCTTCTTCGGTCATGTACTTTAAGCTGAGAGCCGCATGTACAAGCGAGCGAGCGAGCGACGTTTTCATTCTCCGCCGGGATCTGGCGTCTGGATTCACCGTGGGCATTTTTACGAGGGACGGACGCTTGCGCATTCCCGCGCAGTCTCCTTTTATGGATTTCTTTTCACCATGTGTGGGGATAGGACGTGATACATTTTTGTAGTATAGATACCCGATCTCTGAATGAGGTCCAACGGAGTATTCTGATTGGGCCTGGGAGCACAAGAAATATTCCAGCGGCTTCAGGCGGGGAAGGAGTAGGAATGACAACTTTTTTCCCACTCGGACTTGCACTACTCCCTGTGGTTTGATGACGTTGAAGATGAGAATTGCAGCTTCCTTAACGGGTATCTACATAGCTAGCGTACTCGTATGGGTGGTACTACCTAACTGACTGACTGACTGATGGAAGGATTAGGTGCATACAGAGGTCTGCACCGAAAGTCCTGCACCCGCCAAGACTCTTGCGCTCAGACTTCGGATAACGCCCCACCTAAAGGGCTACCTGGACAATACGTCTGAGTTCTTCGGAATCGCACCTAGCCCTAGCCAGGTTTCGGGGCTTAATACCCTATCAGCCAAAGAAGTACCTAAGTCCCATCATGCGCTGTAAGGTACTTCCCTCTCGGGGCCGCTTTCCGAAGTAGGGTTAGGGCTACCTAGTGCGGGTGCGCTTTCGGTCACCTCTGTACAGTTGGGTCAATTAGGCAGCAGAAATTAGAATGCTTCAGTTCAGCCGCACGATATTCTGAAGAAGATGGGGATTTTTGGGGGATGGGGGTGGGGGGGTGGGGATGGGGCGGGGGAGTTTGATAGGTTGGGTGGGTGCATAAGTTGCAGCGCGTTGATCGTTGGGTGAGATTTGAACAGAGTGTTGAAGATTCTTGGTAGAGTTAATTATAAGTCGGCGTTAAAATGACTGCACCATTCTCAACTTGGTCGCCCCTCCGTGCTGAACCCTGGACACGGGCCGGTGGCGTGAGCCCGCCATTTCGGTTCTCATGCAGATCCCCCCTCCAAGCTCAAAGTTAAAGTAAGGTAATAAGCTAATAAATCACTAGCACTGGGATTGGGGAGAGGGGCTCAACTTCAAGGGGGGAGATTGGCTGGCATGTCTTTCGCAACGTCAACATCTTTTTCTCTTCTTCTTCTCTTCCTCGAATAATTAATTCTCCCCTGCACTTTGAATTGTTGCATGACTCTGTTACCTCTCATCTTTCTTCCCTCATCTTTCTCTCCCTCAATCTCTCTCAATTTGCCATGCAACGACTACAGATATTGAAAGAAGTATATTCATACATCGAGCTCGATAGAGAGATTTCCTCATCTATATCATTTGTTCCCCGCCTCGTCAATTATCCACACAAGACCACTCTCCATTGACACGAGCCCCACATTATCCTCTCGCTTCATCCCGACACTGCTGAACTCAACAGGCGCGACCCACTCAATTCGGAGCTGGGGAAAGCAAGTGCTTCTGGGGCTCCCTTCTGTTGTATGGCTATGTCCCTTGTACATGAGCGACAACATCCATTACACCCAACACCACTGAACCCACCACCATCCATGGATGTGGCAACTCTCGTCAGTAAAGAGAGCAACGGCCTATCATACCCCGCCCCCTCGTCTGCATCCACGGCAGTACGCCCTACCCTAAGCCTACCCCCACAAAACATGTCAGAACCGTCCCCGACGAGTACAATGGTCAATGGCCGGATATACAGGTATGTAAGATGGGATCACATCGGCAGAAAGGCTCCTGATGAAAGCTACAGCTTGGATATTGTTCAACAACCTGTCCGGGCTCGCATGTGTGGTTTCGGAGACAAGGTTAGTCGGGGCGATTGGAGCAGCAAGATCTCGAATGTTGGGACTGAAGGCCTCAAATGCGTTAAGACGGCCATAGCTGAGACTCGGCGTTGTGCAGGACAGACGGCCTATCACACCACCGCCGTGTATCAGACTTGTGGTTAAGGATGCTAGTACCAACAAGGAATTGGACATAAAGTTAGTGGCCTTTCATTCGACAATCCTTTCTTTCGATCAGAAGATGCTCGACGGTCATGCCAGGCTTAAGCTGAAGTTTCATCTCGGACAGTGACATCGATACCTCGTACTTCGTCCTCACCGTCGATCTCTGGTCGGCAGACGCCCAAAAAGAAGTCAATCTCGTCCGACACTCCGCAACATCTCCCTCCATCTCAGCTGCGACATCCTCCGCCTACCCCCCACCAGTCGATGACACATCTGCTTACGCTTCCAATACCCTTCAGCAAGTTTCAATGCCTTCATCATACAGCCAGCCTCCCCCACCTCCACCGGCCTCGGCCTACCAGCAGACATCGTCTCAATACCACCAACACCAATATTCTCAACAAGGTCAAACATCGCAACCACCACCGCCGCCACCGCCACCGCCACCCGGGCAGCAGCAACAAGGTTACTACAGTACGCCTACGGGTACCCCGGTAACCCCAACATACCAGTCGCAGCTTCAGCAAAACCAAGGCCCCTTATTATCGCCATCACAACTTAGCGCTCCCTCGTGCGATCCTCGTTCTCAGGCGAGTGGCATGTTCACGCGGAATCTCATCGGCAGCCTCTGCGTGAGCGCTTTCAAACTCACGAATCCAAACAATGAAATGGGGGTCTGGTTCATCCTGCAAGATCTTAGTGTGCGCACCGAGGGTTCTTTCCGGTATTTTGACCTGAATTTCCTAAACCTCCACTATTTTCACGCACGCACCCAAGCTTACCTTGCATCACAGACTGAAAATGAATTTTGTCAATGTCGGCTCTCCCACCACCGCTCAAACGCTCAATACAGCCTCGGCTCCCGTCCTTGCGTCGTGCTTCAGCGATAAGTTTGACGTCTATTCAGCGAAAAAGTTTCCGGGAGTCATTGAAAGCACGAATCTGAGCAAGTGCTTCGCTACGCAGGGGATCAAGATTCCGATCCGGAAGGATGGGGTCAGGGGTAATGAGAGGAGGCCTGGGGAGGGGGAGGATGATGAGTAAAGGGAATGGAGGGGATGGATACGACTGTGACATGAGTGAAGAGGGACGCGGGGACCATTGGGAGAACAGAGGGTAATGAGGGATATTATTAGATTGGTACGGGAGTATCCATAATGAAGCGAGGGTTGGGATGGGTAATGGGTAGGAAATCTGTATTGTATAGACTCATTGATAAACCCTTCAAAAATAGCCGTCTCAATTGAACGACCGGTCTTCACCCACGCCACGCACAAATCCCATGAACGTCGACAACATAAAAACGTCATGCAGCGCCCTAGTCGATCTCTCTGCGCCCCTCCACCCGCCAAAGAACCCTCGCCTCGTTCGTTCTTTTACCCACCAGTGCCTCCAATCCGGCAAGAACGACCCCCGTCAAAGTATTCCCCCCCCCAAGCAATCCGACAGACTAACGCGCTTGGCTTCCCCTTTCCCCTTTGCCCTTCCGGCCACAGAGCTACGGTGGGTGCTACGTGACAATGTCGTGGGCGGGTCGGGTTTTATAGGCGTCTTTGATGTCAGTTTGGGTGATTTGTATTTGTATACCTGTGTGGTTTGTATACTTTAGAGATGTACGCGGTTGAGGACTTGTTGGGTTTGTGGAAGGTTATAGGGGGGTGGGGGGGAGGGGTGGGAGGTGAAGGTGGGGGATGGTGGGTGGGAGTAGTGGGGTGGTGGATGGTGAGGGGGGTGGGGGGGGGGGGTGGGGGTCGGTGGGGGGTGAATGGCTATGGTGGGTGGTGGAAGGGGGGGAAGGTGGGTGGGGTGGGTGGGGCGGTGGGTAGGTGGGTTACGGTGGGTGTAGGGTGGGTTACGGTGGGGGGGGGTGAAGGGTGGGTGGAGGGATGGAGGGGTGGTGGAAGGGATGGTGGGGATGGGGGGGATGGGGGGGTGGAAGGGGTGAAGGGATGGAATGAAGGGGGTGGAAAGGGGGTGAGGGGAGGTGATGGGAGGTGAGGTAGGGGTGGGGAGGATGCTGGGGGGAGGATGCTGGGGGAGGATGCTGGGGGGGGTTTGGGGAGGGAGTGGGGATGGGATGGGATGGAGGATGCTGGGGGAGGAGGTGGGTGGGGAGGTGGGTGGGGGAGGGTGGGTGGGGGAAGGGGGGGGTGGGGAGGTGGGATAGAATGGAGGATACGTGGGGGAGGATACTGGGGGTGAAGGGATAAAAGGGGGGGGATGGCGGAGGTGGAAGGGATGAGATGGGATGGAGGTGGAGGGAGGATGCTGGGGGTGAAGGGATAAAAGGGAGGTAAAGGGATGGGATGGGATGGGATGGGATGAAAGATGGTGGGGGAGGTAAGGGAGGTGGAGGAGGTGGAGGAGGTGGAGGGATGGGATGGGATGAAGGATGGTGGGGGAGGAGGGATGGAGGATGGTGATGGGGTTGGTGAAAGGATGGGATGGGATGGGATGGAATGGGATGGGATGGAATGGGGGAGGCTGGGGGTGAAGGGATGGAGAATGGTGGGGGAGGATGGCGGGGGGGGGGGGAGGGGGAGTGGGGGAGGGTTTGGTGATGGGGGCTTTTTTATATCAGGTATTGGTATCTTTAGGTCAGTTACCGTTGAAAGTAGGATACCAGACATGTTAGGAATTGATTAAAAAGACTGAAAGACTGATTGTTGATTCGTGGCATGTACGGATATTTATGTACGTAAAACAGGTGGCTGGAGAAAATAAAAAGCACCGCAACACCATTGTACCAACGCCATTAGGAATCGAACCTAATACGAACTAAATATCCCCAACAACAGCTGGTGGCTAGTGGCCGGTAATTACCAGCCGTGGTAATACGCGACATGTATGCGATAGCCGAAGGGGCTGGTATTGTAACAGTTACCTGGAATAAGATGACGTTAGTGTAGAGTGCGCATACCACCGTTTCGAAGAAGAAGAAGGGGGGAAGAAGAAATTCTACTGCTGGGCTTGCATCCATGTCGGAAACCCATCGATGGTTTTTTCCAGGTGAGTTTCGGTGTCGATGGTCTTTTTTTTGTTTTTGCTTGTTTTTCAGGAGTCTTGTGAAGATTTTTTATCATCAGGTGGTAGTGTAGTGTAGGAAGTTTGCGGGTGTGACAGAAGCGGGGGGTTTTTGGGGGAATCGGGCTTTTCGATGTCGATGGGTATGGATATTGTTCTGAGCAGGGGTGGGTGAGTGAGTGAGTGAGTGAGTGTGGGATGGGCGTTTGCTGAGTAGTACGGTTTCCGGGAATGGATTCAGACGAACCTCAAAGGGGGCGAAGGATAGGCCGGCTCGGAGCGCGGTGTGGGAGAACGCGGAGGCGCGCATGCTGGGGAAGCCGGTGGTGCATGAGAGGTATTCCTTGCAGAGTTTCTCGACCGGGGGTCTGGCAGGCGGTCATGGGCTGAGATGAGGCGTTTGGTTTGGAAGTTGGAAACGCTGGGGTTTGCACGCATGCGTCCATGTATTATTTACTTAGTCGATGGTTCTTGAGTGAGCCAGGGCGGGCTCGGGGGTTTCTTTCGAGCACAGCGGTGCATGCTGTCGACGTCATCCCGGTTTGGGAGGGTTGCCGGGAAGGGAGAGCGAGCTTGACGTCCTGAATGTCGAATCATCATCGGGCTTGTGTGTATCAGCTGTAGGTTTTGCGTACAACTTCTCTCCACACATCCTCGCTCGCCGATGCTCCTCGGTTCTGGGAATTCTCCTACCGTCTATGCATCCTTTCCGGCCGATTCTTCACCATCATCCCCGACGCGTGATCGAAGGGTGGGTTGGGTGAGCAGCAGCAGCAGCAGCAGCAGCAACGTCTCACCCAGAATTCCATGTACTGGTACCTACCTCCGTGAGAGAATGATACTTTCTTCAAAATGGGACGTGTATGAATGGGGACTCCGTTACCGTTCTTGTTTTCAACACTGAGCTTAGGTGCAGCTGGTTGTCGTTCGGCTATTTTGTTTGGAAAAAAAAAAAAAAAAAAAAACTCCTCAAAAAAAAAAAAAAAAAAAAAAAAAAAAAAAATTAATGAGCGGAACTCCCGACTGCGTAAAAGTCATGCTGATCGATGGCATTCGATGCTGTCAATAAACTAAATGTGGTATGTTAACATATACAGATAATTCAAGATGTCGAGTGGAGAAGACGAGGAAGACGGACTGTCGTTGGAAGGACTGTTGCCAAGACCGCCAAGACCGCGCCGAAAAATGTTTCTCGAGAAATTGGCCATTGGTCGAAGAAAGTCAACGGGCCAAGAATTCTTGCACAGTAAACATCTACCAAGCGGGAGCCCAGTAGTCGCAGATCCAGAGCCGCAAGTCAGAAGAGTAACGAGGTCCCACAGCAATGCTAATGTCCACGGTTTCAAAGCCCAGTGGGGTGATGCCCTCGTCTCTCAGTAAGTATAGAATGACATGAAAACCACTCCGGACCTTGCCCTAATCTTGCCTCCAGAGAGCCTATACAAACCTCCTTGAGTCAATTACGTCAGACTGTTGAAGTGTACGAGAAGCAGGCGAGCAACGAGAAATGGGAACTCTGGCGAGTTCGAGCAGATGTCACAGAACTCGATACTTTGGCAAGAGCAGCTCTGGACAAGCAGAAGTCTCGAAAGACACCTTTCAAGGGACTGGAAAGGTTCTCTACGGTAGCTTTGGAATATTCAAAACTACTAGATGTGGTTATGAACCAGTGTCCGGAATACGTGGCTCTGGCTTGGGGCGTCACGAAGCTTCTCCTAGTCGCAAACATCAATCACTCAAGGCTCAAACAAAATGTCGAATCACACTTGCTATCTATTGGAGAGCAGCTCGGGTTGGTAAATCAATTGATTTCATACTCGCCGACGGACAAAATGGTAGAGTATGAAGTCACAGAATGTTGCTGGCTCCAAGTGCTAATATTCGCTCCTCAGGGCTCTGGCTGCGCTATATGCGAGCTTCTCCAAATTTCTGGGCAAGGCTCTTCGATGCTATGCCAAAAGTAAACTCGCCAGCGTGATTGAAGCCTTCGCGTTTCCTTGGGAAGCAAAATTCCAGAAAGTGGTTTCTCAGATAGACACACAAATCCGAAGGATTCAAGGAAATTGCCAGCGCCAGCCATTTTCATGCAACTCTTCGCAATCAAAGTCTTCTTCAATCTCTATGGGAACGTCAGCGAGAGGAGAGGGAATCGCCACAGCGAGAGTCAGGATCCGAGCAACTTCGAATGAAGATCAGGGAAGAAATAAAGAGGAAAATAGACGGCCTGCTCCAGGATTTTGACACCAGGTGGGTGCAAAGACTCGATGAGTTGCTTTTGCAGCAGACTGCACTATTTGATGGGAGGAACGACACCGGCAGACCAGATCTAAATGACTCAAACGCACAACTTGCTCTGCCAGTCTTCACACCGCAAGTCTATTTAGCAGACTTCGTCTCAGATCCGCAGACTCTGCTCGAATTCCGGAATGAGGCTTTCCCACAGCTTCAGCGATTTGATCAGCGAGAAAGTTATATTAGAGCAGGCAGCCGTCTTCTGACCGCCTATGACTGGCAGCACTGCGTGGCTTTGCTGAGACATCCTAGTATGAGAAGCTGGATGTCGACTGAGAAGTCCGGAATCCTATGGGTAGACACCTACCAAAGCCACAAGCTAGACTGGGCTTCTGTCTTTTCCACACGCCTAGCAGATGATTGCGCACGACTTGATTACTCCATGGCATTAGCACATTTTTGCCAAGGACACTCCACAGGAAATGCGATTACCACAGCCGCTATCCTGATTCAGTCTTTGATCTCCAAATCTATCTCACTCCATCGTGAGCAATTCACAGTTCGGACGGTTGAACTGACTCAACAGCATTTTCAAGATGCGCAAAACGATGTAGAAGAACTCTGGGCGTTGTTTCTAGAAATCCTCGAGGTAGCAGCAAAAGGGAAGTGTGTATGGATCGTTGTCGATCACGTCGATATCCTACAGCAGGAGACGAATCTGAAGGGGCTGGAAAACGCACTTGCGCTCCTCAGAAATCTCAACGCATTGGCCGATGACCCTGCTATAACAGTCAAAATTCTTATCACCGCCAGGATACGGGATGCTGCACGTCTATCAACAAAGATTGCAGAAGCAAGGATCTTGGCTAGTCGCCATGCTATCATAACCGTTCCTAGGGGCCATCATCGGAATGAAGCTACACTTTTAGCAAAGTCGTCGAAGAAAATCTCACGGCTACCGGAGCCAAACGTGTCTCTAGAACTTCCTACGAGCCTCGTGTCTGTCGAATCTCTCCTCGCTGACACTGATTCTGAAAGCGATTGTTTGGAGGAAAGAACAGCCAAAACAAGGCATACAGCTAAGAGGAAGCCGGAAACGGCGACTGCGCCAAAGGAGGTTGATGATGATACTGGGGAGTCGGATTCTGCCTCGTTATTCGACCCCTTCGCAAGCTCCGACGACAGTGAACCAACATCTAGAAGCAAAAAGGCGGCTCAGCATTCTTGTTCTAGTGAAGACAGCGCTGATGAATACTTCTCTCAAACGAGGCCCTTTGGCGATTTTGCTAAGGAGATAGGATGGGAATCCACAGACGATGAGGATCATTTGAGAAAGCAAGCTATATCTCCTCTTACACCAAAGATCGTGGTCGCATTCTCGGAGCATTCACCACGCAGCGGGGCCTCCAGGTCAGGATCCGACAAGGATGGTGTTAACGCCGGTGCCAACGAAATGAAAGCACAACCCGACCTGTCAACACCTAAGGCAGCAGATTCTGGAAGCATGTCCCAAATCCATAACAGTCTTCCCAATGACAGTGACAGCGATGGCGCTTTCGTCTAGCGGGTTTCCATGCTGTCGTTGTTGAGCCTTGTGAGGCATCGAGGCACAATTTGGCGTCGTGGGTAGCAGGTCTGGCAAATCAAGCATTTCTGCTCCTCATATTGCGCACCGGTGCGTTCCCGGCCCTTGTTCTCCTGCCTCTGGACAAGGGCTTGCATAGCGGTCTATCTCATGGCCCTCCGTCCTTCGGCAAACTCTCAAGGATCGAGTAACGTGAACATAAAATTGCTCGGATTGTCTTCTGAATGCTATTTTCCGCTTGACAGTCCAATAGATTCTTGCTTCACGTCACGGCCTAGCAATGCTACTACGGCTTGAGGCCCAATAAACATCCTCCGCTCTTCTCTTGATAACCTGTCATCCTCGTTAGCATGGCTTTTGTCCTATCTCTTCATGCTTCCCAAGCGTTTGATACGCACTCTGCCCTGCATTGTTCCGAAAGAAAAAGCAAGTATGTTTGCTAATTTCCTGATAAAATTGGGGTCCTCCAGATGCGACAACTTCTGGATCAAAGCAGAACGACTCTGCAATAACATTCTCGTCTGTCACATTGACATCCCAAATGCGAGCTTCAGAGACAAATGTGTAGTTCCGCATCTTTAAGCTGCTCCTCAAATTTCTTTGGGGTGTCATGCAATATGACAGCGCGGAGAGAGCTGAGAACTCATACCCTTTTGCGCCCACTTCATCTTGTTTCCCCTGACACGGAATGTTTTGCTGATGAGCTCAGGCTTGGAACTTTGTGTCAGATCAGGCAGTGACCCGTGGCTGAGCATGCGGCTGTGGTGGCTTCGCTGCCCTGACAGCTGAATTAACCGCCTTGCCAGTTTCGGCTAGTTTGTGATTTCATGTATTAGCCTATGGGAATGGAGCATGCTCCAAAGTAACCAATGCGTGTTATGCATGCTCACCCCATCCATCCCACATCGATCCCACATCCAAAGGGTCTGTGAATTGCCCTTGTTATTCATGATGCAGAGCTCCACCATCACTGTCAAGTCGGCAAGTTCTTGCGAAACTCGAGTTTGCATGTCTCGATCTCAGCTTTCAGCTCACGTCTTACTGCAAGCCCCAGTCGAGGGCAAACGAAATGTACGGCTACGTTCCGTCACTCGACGAAGTACGCCAAAGCGTTCTGACCAGAATCATCATCCATTGTGTCAGCGGGATATGATCTCAATAGTTGCCAAGCTGTTTCCGGCTTACCGACCGTCCCGAAACCTCCCTCCGCTGTCAACCGCTGTCAACCTCGAGCATCCGGCTGCCGATTCAAGTTCTGCACTTCTGGCCACTTGTAACCCCCACACCCACACCCTATGGCTCAATCAGCTCCTTTCCGGACTCGAGGCTGTTTTCCTTCAGTTCGGATAAAGACGAAGCAAATTTGATTTTCGGATCTACATTGCTGGTTGGCTTTCTCGTTACGACGCACCTTGTCTTAACACTTTTCAATCCCTGCGTCTCATAACAAGCGGAAGTGCGACTCTGGACCTTCGAGGAAATCACGAGGCCAAGAGGGAATCCCGGAGGTACGTAGAGAGTCTGGGCTTGCAGTAACTCCTGATTTTGGATCAAGGATCGGTTACCTGAGATGACGGCGGTCCCTTGATGGATCATCCAGCCCCATTTTCAATTTCTGGCATGGGTCAGAACTACCCGAAAAGGTCCTGCCTCCAAAGCCACGACCGAATGATCTACCAGTAACATTATGCTCTCCACGACCCGATTCTTGGACCCCATTGGCGAAGTCGTTAATTAATGAAGCAGTCACATCTCGTCCATCAGATGGGCCTCTTCGCCCTCGCGTTTGCATATGCAGGTCGTCACATCATACGTCAATTCAGATGTGCTCTTTCGAGTCTACTAGAAGGCCCCTGGAAGGCGCCTCCAAGAAAGGCCCATGTAACATAGATTCAATCAGCATTGGGCTCATTGTTATATGCTATATTCTTGAATTTCTCTGTCAGGGGTCAATACGTTAAGGGGTCTTGTTTGAGCTCGTTGACAATACTGTAGATTAAACTGCTAAGGCATCGATCAGGTGTTTCGTGACTAAGGGCCGGCAGCAGTCCCGCCCCCCCAACCCCTTCTATTTTGGATCATCCCAGTAGGAGAGCTTTCTGCTTACGGCAACCGTCGATTCGAGATGGCTGCCTGAGTCGGAGGAATTATTGAGCCAATTTACTTGGTTCGTTAGGACCCTCGGTTTCCATCCAATCCTTGTTGCATGAATTAACGGACGCGCCAATTCACGTCTGCAATTTGACACAACCTTTCAATGTCGGCTAGGGGCACCTGCCATTCCCGGTTGATAAATGTGCACGAGACGACCACCATTCTGTCCCAGAATATACTAACTTCCCGAAAAAGGAGGAACAATGTTGATCGCTGAAGCCGCCCCGAAATCTAGACTGAAGTATATTGATCGATGGCTGGCTCTTCTAGGCTGAAGCGCTCGATTTTGAAGGATTACGGCTTTCCCCTTTCCAAGATGGCTACCACCCTTTCCAGAAACAGTAGTTAATCTGTTTTTGATGGAAATCTGGACCATTTGGAGCACCTCCTTTGCGATATTGGTCGTGTTCAGTTCGTGTCCACCACAAGCATGTGCGCGTGTGATGGAAGAGCGAGGTCCCAGGCCTCCGGAATATAAATACGGCATCAATCCCCCCTCTTGGCCATTTTCAAGCCAAAATCTCGAGAACATCGTCTCTACATCTTCCATCGCTGCTCTTTTGAACTTAACTTTGAACAGGACTCCTACAACCCTTAGAACAATTTCCATTGTTCGAAATGGCCGTCATCAAGACCACCGTTGCAAAGTCACAAGACATCAAAGATGCGGCGCTCAACCTCAACATCAAGGCATATGAGGTGCGCCGAACTTTGGCCGCCGTGTGGGATGTCGAGCCTACTCGCGCGCAACCACCGCCACCCGAGGCTGCCTTCTCCCTCGACATGAAAAATGAAAGCTCTGAAAGCGTCATCGGAGACGGAGACGAGCGTGTCTTGGTCGACAAAATGCACTTTGCACCTGGTGGGAAATACCGATGTAACTCAATCACCATTGCTTTTATTCAGTACACATCGCTCACATAGTTATGCAGC
This sequence comes from Letharia columbiana, assembly GCF_014066305.1. Lineage (NCBI taxonomy): Eukaryota > Fungi > Ascomycota > Lecanoromycetes > Lecanorales > Parmeliaceae > Letharia > Letharia columbiana. The sequence continues at coordinate 48,437 of NW_023501084.1, forward strand.
GATTGTAAAGCTCTTCATTCACTACGAGTTCCAAAAGCCTGGTAGCTGGGCCATGGGTACCGGCTGGCTCATCAAGCCTGACATCCTTGTCACTGCTGGACACTGCAGCTACGACTGGAGCCACAAGCTCGGCCGTGCTACGGAAGTGAAAGCCTACATTGGATACGATGGGCACCAGGCGGAGAAGGACCCAAACGTTCAGTTCAGGCATGTCAAGAGAATCGTCACAACCGAAGGCTGGGTCACAACTAAAGGTCAAAAATCCTTTGATGTAAGCTTCATGCAAGTCGACAAACCCTTCACTGGAATTACTCCCCTACGATTTGAGGAGACACCTTCTCAAGGGAACATAGTCCTCGGTGTTGTTGGCTATCCAGGTGACTTGACCGACAAGCAGACTTGCGAGAAAGGAGCTCATATGTACGAAATGTTCCTTCCGACAAAGTTTGACCTCTCCACACAAGCCGACACTATGTTGGAGTATCAGATTGATACTTTTGGTGGTGAGTCTTGTGTATAGTGACACATATTTACGTGGAGACATCTAACACCCGTCGACCAGGTAATTCTGGATCTCCAGTCCTCAGACAACACGACCTGGTCTCCATTGGAGCTCACGTGTACGGAGGTTCATTCAACTCTGCTTCGGTCATTGGGAAATACGGCAATCCTTACGGAGACTATATCGCTGCTTTCGGATTACCCTTGCCAAATGCTGCCTTGAATCTCATTCCCGTCACAGGAAATACAGCTATATCCGCTCCTGTGCCGTCGGGATATGGCTCAAGCATTCCGGGTAGCATGGCTGCGACTGGCCCTGCGATCTGCGATTTTTGCAAGTCCCGCAACGTTGAAACTCCTCATGCTTCCCAAGCGCAGCACGCCTCCCAAGCAGCGGAGGGGGCCCAAACACCGAAGGCCCCCAAAACACCGGAGGCCTCTAAACCACCGGAGGCCCCCCAAACACAACCCCGCTCTCAATATCAGCGACCTACATCTACCATGACGAAGCTCATCCAGAATGGCGGAGTTGCTCAAGGCCGAACTCTAATTGCCAAAAGCCAGCTAACTGAGGCAGACGAGGAAAGTTTCATGACCGTGCTGAGGACTGTAGCATCTGCGCTTCCTACTGGATTGGGTCTCATTGGCGGAGGCCCTATCGGTGCGCTGGCGGGATTCGCTTTGAATGCCGCTAGTAAATTCATGACCGAGACGACGGGCGCTGAGAGCGCCATGGACGCACAAGACATGCATGAAGGTTCCATGGAAAGAGCAATCCTGGCTGAGGCAACGCTCAGCGCTCTTCAATCAGCAGAAATGCATCCCGATCTGGAGGAGAGTATCTTCAACGACATGAAGGATACAGTCATGAAAGCGCTACCTGTCATCCGCAAGGCGGCTCCTCATGTGATGGGTGCTATGATGGAACCTGCTCTGAGAATTGCACTTGACTCACTCCACAATTACAACCAGAAGGTAGCATCCGGCGCAGAAAGTGCTGAAACCACCTGGTCAGAACATTTCCGTCCGACTGTTCTCTACAGTTCCGCCATCGACCAGCCAGCTGATCATAAGGCCGAGGCCTTTCTAGGTCATCTTCAAGCGTCTATGCAGCAGAACCTTCAGGAATCTGCCATGGACGATGGCTCAGAAGAAAGTCTCCAGGATATCATCAAAGCAGGTAGTCGTTTGGCCAGTAAAGGCGCGTCCGCTGCGGCCAAGTACGGTCTTCCCATCCTACTTGACATACTGAAACAATCCGGTGGCGCCGAAGCCTTTGAAGATGAACCTAGCTCTGGCCCAGCCGCTCACCTTCTCGCTGCTGATCCTCTTGCCCAGCGTGCACTTGTCGCAGACGCTGCCCTTACAGCAGTGATGAAGTTCCCACCCCAGCAGTTGCAAGAGGAAGGCTTCTTTGACTTCATCACCGAGGCCATCAAGGTCATTGCGCCTATCGCAATGAAATTTGCCCCCGTCGTCGCGGGAGCGATTAATCCAACCCTTGGCAAAGTTGTTTCCACTGTCCTCAAACAAGAATCTACTTTCGCTGGCGAATCTGCCAACCCCGAGTCTACCACCCGCGGAACTACTAGACCCAGACTTGCCGTCACTCCTGGCCTCTCTGCAAAACGCAGTCTTTATTCCCTTCGCAATGGTAGCGCCCATGGTAACGAAAGGCGCAACCGCTCCGAGCACCCAGGAACCAACGGGTCTAAACGTGGACCATATTCTCGACTCGGCAGCCAGCTGGTCTACTGAGGAATACCGTGGGCTTGCGCTCTGATTGCCTTGGGGAGCAGGTCTTCGAACTCTTGCGAACTCCCGAACCCGTAGCCATGTGTTTGCAAATCAAGGGCAGCTTGGAAACCGTTGGAATCAGTGGTGGAAACGGACTGCTCTCTCGTTATCATTGGTTGTTTGAAGCACTTAACTGCCCCTTAGTACTCCTTGCTTTTGTCTTACTACATCATGCTTTCATCCTAATATTCCTGGCTTTTGTCTTACTACTTCTTGCTTTTGCCTTAACACTCTTGGCGTTTCTGACGTCGCAACTGCTGATTTTGAATTTAATCTGCTTTACCAAAGTCACTCGTTCGAGCACTGATAATACTCAGTTAACCTTCTATCAGAGCGGAAGTAATTGCCCTCCAACCACCTTTTTTCCAATACAACTAAAGAGATAGTGTTTTTGTATATCTACAACATTACAGCCTGGAGCAATTGAACACATTTTTTGCTCTCAATCTGACCAGTTCTGATCGTTTCGTAGTTCCCATTTGACTCCCACGCGACAGCACGCCCTGGATGGGTCATTCAGGGTACAAATAAGCATAGGTTCTACCTGTTAGCGATCAAGGTCACCACATGAAGCAGATGCTACGCTGGAGAGCTTCGCGAAAGGGTCCCATGCTCGTCTCTCTACTGCCGGGGTTAGTCTTAGGCCTAGAATGCGGACACCGTGACCGCCGAAACCCTTGGGTTTCACCATGTACGGAGCCACAAGTCAGCGCTTCTCTAAGGAATAAACTGTGACATTTCCCAGCTGGTTGATTCCTATCACCTGTTTGAATAAAGTTTCTCGGATTTTGTGTTCAATATGGTATCTACTACGCAGTAAGGAATTGATATTTGAAAAAGAGCTGATCAGTCGAACTCCCTCAAAACCCCCTCCTTTCTTTCTCATATCCTCCCCCTCTGGACATACGACTTGTCAAGGCCTATGGGGATCTGCAATGGCTAAGTCATAGTTCGTCACTGAACCATTGACGCTACATCGCTTTGCTTCCATCAACCTTTGCCACTCGATCCGTCGAACTGCCTCGTCGCCCTCTGAACGGGCATGCAGATTGAGATGGTCGAGCATTTCCGTAGCCTCGACGCGATCCGGGTGCTCTTGGCCCAAAGTTTCCACTTTGCCGTCGAGGACTACGGTGAGGAAATATACTAGGTTCCCATAATGTGCTGGATAAAGCAGCGTTATGCTCTTTGGGGTAAACGGTCGACGCTTTGGAAGATACCATCGCTACGGTAAGGAAAGTTGCGAGGTTAGCTCTGGAAGCAGTGACTCAACGATGATGGGGGCCGCGACCTCCAAAAGCGAAGGGATCGTCAAGCATCCACTACGGTACGTACCGAAACGGGATATCAAACACCACTGGTGAAATAGACAGTAACGCTTGCGTTGTTTCATCTTGACTATCCATTCAATTGTCACTGCAGTGACTCATGAAAGACTGCAACTCGATGATGGTGGGTGAGAAAAGGGGGTGAAATCCAAGCAGCGAAGGAGTTGTCGCAGGCCTGCTGTCAGAAATTTGGGCTGCCAGCCAATAGGGTCGCCGTGTGTTACGAGTCACCCTACATATCACTCCACATTGCATTGCCCCCTGAATTCTGGGGGGTAACTGATTGGTACGCTCTGCATCTTCCGAAATCTTCTTCTACGCTAGCATTCGCCTTGTGGCATTAGCTATGGTCCTTTTTGGTGTGAAATCACTTATACAGAGCATCATTGCAGCACTGATTGCGTGCCGTGATTGAACAGCCGATGGATCAGATATAGTAGCAGTGAATGCGGAAAGACCAGCATATGTCATTTTTCAAACAGAGATGGCGCGGGAGATGGTGTCGGGCTTTCAGCATTTGTTGGCAGAGGAGCGGTATAGACCACTTCACCGAACGAGATGACGCGGACAACGGTATCAGGAGTGTCAGGACCTGTTAGCAAAAGAATTTGATGGGTCCCTGTCGCGGAAGACACCTAACGAATGCCGGCATATACCGGTGCATGCACGGCTTTTGGTGGACGAAGCCTTACGATGCTGGTGCACGTATAAAAAGGAGCTCCATGCCAATGCTCATCAGTTCCTCTATCATCACAAGAAACCACGCCATCGAACAGTCGTCTCAAAACAACCAATAGCAACTACCTCCAACCGATCAACCGACACAAAACTGATAAAATCTCCTTGCACCTTTCATCATGCACCTTTTCAACATTTCGCAAGCGGCCACCCTTTTGGTTGCTTTCCGTGAGGGTTTTCTTGGTTTGGGGTATTGGTGCATTGGGATTCCCATCCGAGTTGTTGAAAGCAGTACTCCGATCGCACCCATCAAGTCTATGTATGTATGACCTGTACTTCAGATAAAGAGATTTCCCTTTTTTCATCTTCGTTCTCTGAGCTGCGCAAACTGAGAGACGCCTGAAGAGCCCCATTCGCTCCTTGTTCGGAAAAGAGAATCCTTCGCGGCCGAGTTGATTCAGGCGTGGGCTGGTGTTTCGGAATTATTGCACTGCGCACAGCTGTTGCAAAAAAAAAAAATTGAAAATCCAAGTCGTATTACGGCAGAGTGAGCACGGTACCTCTGCACTTGAGGATTCCCCTCACTAACATGCTTACGAAAATCATCAACCCTTGAATTAGAGAGTTCGCCTCAACGCCGATTCTGCTTGCTGAAAGACCGAAACGGTGGCAACATTGGCCCGAGCTACATTTCTTCCGAAACCAGTTGTTGGTTTCCGGATAAGGAAGGCAGAGGGAATCATGTTCACACACTTACGCATCCGACTGAAGTGAATCGAAGTTAGCGTTTGGTTTATCTTCCATTGTCAGAGCTGTCAGATGCAATGAGCTGATTCCTGAGGTTTTATCAATGTCTGATTCTGTCATTTATCTTTCGTATCGAGATTTGTTGAAGGATATTCGATAATTGATACAGATGCTCGAGCTAGAACTATTCACGTAATGAATCACAAAAGGCGGTCCGTAGAACACACCTCTCTAAGTAGTAGCTTGATCCGAGCGCAATTGCGATGTCAAGCTTGGCCATCCTTTTTGCAAGGCGTGATTGGCCCGTGAAGATCAATCTGGCTTGCTACGGCGGACGAGGGCTGACACTACGACAAAACCAAAACCACAATTGAAAAAAGTTTTAGGACTTCGTTTCGCGATTCCTACTTGACTTTCGTACGAAGCATATATATTATTCCTTCAACTATTGTAGAATTATTATAGGGAGTTATTATTAAGGCTCTAGAAATATATTACATAGTCTCTAAGCTTAATTAAACTAGTTTAGATATCAGCTCATAAAGATTATATAAAGTTCTCTTTCAAATAAATTCTTCTTCTTTAATAATAATATTAATATTATATATATATACTACTATAGTATCTTTTTTCTATACTACTTTATACGAAGTAACTTCTAACTAACTTCGTACGTTAATACTATTATTACTATTACTATTACTATTATTACTATTATTAATATAAATATAATACTATAATCTTCCTTAATATTTTAATATCTTTATTTTCTATAGTCTTTCTTAATCTCTCTACTTTATATAAAGTTACTTATATATAATAGCTAGCTAACTTCGTATCTTAATATTACTACTACTACTATTATTATTACTACTAATAATATAAATAATATCTTAATATCTTCGCTTTTTATAGTCTTTTCTAATCTCTCTACTTTATATAAAGTTATTTATATATAATAGCTAGCTAATATTATATAATAAAGCTCTTATCTTATAAAATATCGTTATTATTATTATTATTCTTATCGCCATTCTAGCTAACTAATACTCTTATCTTCTTATAAAATAATAATAGCTTATATCCTTCGTCTATAGTCTAATTAATTATACTATTCTAATCTTACTAGAATAGAATATTAATTTTATTTAAGAGGTAATTTAGCTTTTATTAAATTAGATAGTATTAATTAAGATATATTAATACTATTCTAATCTAATTACGCGAACTTATTACCCTTATAACTTATCTATAATATTTATAAACTTTATATTTTAATTTTTTATCTCTTTCTTATATATTATCGCTTAGCGAGATATTTTAAAAGAATATATATTAATTATAAATAGCGAGATTACGAAGCTTAGTACTTCTTTATATAAAGAAAGTTATTTAAAAATAATAAAGATAAAGACGAAGGGAAGCGTAAGCGCTATTTTTATTTACTTAAGAGAGATAATAGCCCTTTAAATTAAAAAGTAGATTATTAATTCTTAATTAGAGAAGAGAGAGTTATTAAGAGAGATTAATAATTTTATTACTATCTAAATATATATTAAGTTTCTTTTTATATAATATTTATAAATCTTTTTTTATATAGTTTACTTTAAAGTATAGTTATATATTTAAATAATTAGTCTATACCTCTATATAATATTTAAAACTAATATCTTATTAAAGAAAAGCTAAAATAGATTACTCTTCTATATTATATAAAATATCTCTCTTTATATAATATAAATAGAATAAAATTCAAGTATATTATCTTTAAAAGAATATCTATATAAAGTTATTTAGACTTTTATAATTATTAATTATTAAATTTAATATAATTACTAAGACTACTATAGCCACTTAGCTATTATTATTATAATTACTTATAATTATTTTATATAAAAAAGTTATTATAATTATTTAGCTATAATAATAATTAATTATTCTAGATAAATTATTTATAAAAGATATTAAGATCTAAATATATTAAAGTTTCTTATTAAAAGATACTCTAGATTAATCTATTTCTTTTATATAAAGATTTATTTATTAATAGTTAATATTATATAATATATAGATAAATCGTATTTAACTTACTTCTACCGTCGCCGCTACTACTTCTACTTTCCTTCTATCTTCTTTATTTCTTTATTCTTATTATCTAAAAGTCTCTCTAACTCTTTAATCTAATTTCTTATATAACTAGATAGAGATTCTTTATTAAAATAACTTAATAAGTTATAAGTCGTAGATATAAATATAATTAATATTATTATTACTATTAAAGCTACTATAGTAATAAAAATAATCGACTTTATATAAGCTACTATATCTACTATAGTAGTAAAAAAAGTTAATTTTATATAAATCGCTAAGAATACTATAATAGTAAAAGAAAGTAATTTTATTTAAGCTACTATAAATACTATAGTAATAAAAGATTTAGATTTTATATAAGTATAATTAGTATTAGAAAATAAATCGTATATCGAATAATGATATTAGTGGTGTCATATGAATGGAATATTAACTATAAAGGTTGCTAAGTAACATATATGCCGAAGTCATCAGAGTGCCAAGCCGCCAAGGAGCTAGCCCGAATGGAGCCTAGCGCAAGTCTGGAGAAGGAATGCCGGTTAAAACTATGACATTACCCCCCTCAAATGGCCATATCCCTATGGTCCAAATCATGGCGACGGCGAGGTGGCAACAGCGAGACGATCGTTATGATCCATGGTGCACTGGCCTTTATGGCCTGAAGCATATTTGCTACCCCCTAAAACAACAACTTTAAACTTTTTTCTCGCAGACACTCTTAGTGTCCAACCGTGGCATTGAGCCAAATCTCATATAGCAGGCCTGCGGACGCAGGCAACAGGGGTATCAATGTGGGGTAATAGCCCGGGAAGGTGCTTGAAGTAATGATGTGGGGTGCTGAGTAAAGTCCGATGATTTGTCGAATCGAAACTGATTTAAATACGCTAGCCGCATGCGGCTAGGCGGAACAGTTATTGCTAGTCAGAGGAAGGAGGAGAAATCCATTGCTGCTACTATAGGCAAGGCCTATACCGTCATTGCTTCTCCACAGCCTTCTCCACAGCCTATTCCTTAGCCACAATAGCCTTTACCTCTTCAGACGACAATACCTTTAAGGCCATATATACCTCAGTCTGATTAGGCCGATAGCCATAGCTAAGACATTTAAAACATCGACCTTCTTTCTTCAGCTAATCCTTCAGCTATTTCGAATAGAGTAATCGCTATAAACTTAATTTAAACTCCTATTCATTAATCTCTTCTATATTCACATATATAGTCTTCAATTAACGAAGGTCTTAATTAGTCTTCCGCAAATACTTAATAACTAAGCGAAAGAAAGACGATGAGATATCGGCGATTCGTAACCGAAGCTTAAAAGTAATAAGTCTTCATAGTGCAGCGATCTTATAACTTTCGCTATAACCCAATAGCGTAATAGTAGCTGAAAATCGAGTATAGAACTCGTCAAATACCTTCTTCTTTTTATAGTAAACGCCGGGTTATAAAGTAGGGCGTTATTCTTTACCAGCTTATCGTAATCACCAAATATCCATAAAGCTCTGAAATCATCTCTTTCGTGGTGTTGTAGAGATTCTTACTTAGTGAATCTGCTCGTGCCTTAAGTATATCGAATGCAATTAACTTACAGTAGTCCCGAATATAGTCCATTTTATCTTTTTCACTGAGAAATAATACGGCACTTTGCCGAAACTTGAAGTTTAGATGGAATCGCCACTCGTCCTACTTCTCTTTTTACCATAGAAGTAAGGCATATTAGAGTATTTCTTATTATTTCTAACAATAAGAACAGTAGAAATAGATGTTCCAGTCTTAATAATTTCTAATTTAATTAGTTATTTATCTATATCGAAATTCAGAGGCTCTGCTAAAGTAACCGTTTCTTTAATAATCAAGGCCTAAATTTTAGCCTGCAATTCCGTATTCGTAGTAGTAAGAGTCTTTATATTGGAACGATGAAGGTTCCGTAACTCTCGAAGTCGTATTACGATTATATTGAGATTCTAAATAGTAGTATTAAGGCCACGAATCTAGGCCTAATAATACTGAATCGTTAATAACGATTCAGGACGGGTTTCTTTTTGATCTGAGTCTATAACGGATTAGGTGAAGATCTCTCCACTGATGCAGGCAGATAATAGATAAGGCAAGCGAGAGATAGTCGAAATATCTCCCCGCAGAGGCAGGTAGGTAGGCAGGCAGGTAGGGAATCGTCCGAATATCTCCTTTACAATAAGGCGATTGAGTAGTCGATATTCGAGAGATCTCCGTAGGGTAGGGTAGGCAGGCAGGCAGGCAGGTAGGGAATCGTCCGGATATCTCCTCCACAACAAGGCGATTGAGTAGTCGATATTCGAGAGATCTCCGCAGGGCAGGGTAGGTAGGCAGGCAGGCAGGTAGGCAGGCGGAGCAGGCAGGCAACAATAGCTTAGCTCACGGCTATGTTAAATAGTTAATATTATATCAGAGAATAAACCGTGTATCGAATAATGATATTAGTGGTGTCATATGAATGGAATATTAACTATAAAGGTTGCTAAGTAACATATATACCGAAGTCATCAGAGTGCCAAGCCGCCAAGGAGCTAGCCCGAATGGAGCCTAGCGCAAGTCTGGAGAAGGAATACCGGTTAAAACCATGACAATTAGTTAAAGATCGATTAAAAGTTATTATTATATTCTTTCTTTAGTAATTAATTATATTCTTTTAATAGTTTGTTAAATAATCAGTATATATAACAGAATAAGGTAGGGCTGAGCTTGAAAACCTTGAATTTGTATGTGCAGCCAATCATCAATTCGGGTTCGCTACGCTCTTTGGTTAGACCGGCTGAGTCATCGCGGGTAAATAAATTAGCGTCCGCAACCATCAAAATCTCGCCCTCCCGCGTCTCCCTCATCAAAAAATAGGTGTACATTATTGACACATAGAATTACTTTTTGTTTTCTATCAAAATTTTGAGATTTTTTTTTAATTTTTGAAGCGCTGTTTGTGCTTTCCGAATTTTTAAGAATTTTGAAATTTAGTCTTATAATTATTAAAGCGCAAGGAATTCAAATATCGCTCACCAAAGTTCGCTCACCAAAGTTCGCTTACCAAAGATCGCTCACCTACTTACTCGATAGCCCTAATTAAAAAAATGATTATGAATTTAATTCATAGGCCTTTACTCGTATATTTATAAAAAGATTCTAACGAGATCTTTTTATAAATTTTAATTATATTCTTAAATAGTTTGTTAAATAATATATTCATAAAAAGATTCTAACGAGATCTTTTATAAATCGATATTTAAGGCTCTAATTTAATTATATAAGACTTTTATATAAGCTTAAAGATAGAAAGATCTTCTTACTTATATCGATTTCGAGAAAAGAAGATTATAAAATACTTTAAGATTATATAGATTATTTCTTCTTTTTAATCTAAGGCTCTTATTTAATCTAAAACTCTTATTTAATAAGAGTATCTTCTTCGAATAACTTCTCTTCTTTAATAAGAGATTTATATAATTTTATACGAGATTATTACTCTTAAGCGACTATAAAGATAATTTATTCCTTATCTCTATAGTACTTAATAAAGAATTTCTCTTTTAAAAGCTCTTTTATAGTTTATATAAGTAATACGCTTTTAGAGAGCTTTATAAGACTATTAGCCTTAAACTATAATTATATTAAATATTATTTAAGATTTAAATAACTTTTATATAATTATAAAAGATTAATACGCTCTTAAATAATATTATTATAGATAAAATTCTAATAACTTTAAATTAAATAATAAGAAATTTAAATTATAATAGAGTTTACTTAGTAGTTAATAAATTATATAATATTAATTAAAAATAAATATCTATTTTCTTATTATTAATAACTTTTATAAGATCTAAAATCTTTATATTTTTAATAATTATAGATTATATAATATATAGAATAATTATAATATTTATATAAGAGTAGTTATTTATTAATAAGATTATTAATTTTTTATTAATCGAAGAATATTACGTAATATTACTCTATTATATACTCTTAATTATTATATCTTAATTATATAAAATAAATTAAGACTTTAATATTAAAGATTTTTTATATAATTATTAAATTAATAAAGATAATCTATTATATATTAATTAAATTAGCTAAATAAATTTATTATATATTAATTAAGCTAATTAAATAGATTTATTATATACTAATTAAGTTAGCTAAATAGATTTAATACTTTATTAAATAATCTATTATTATAAAGATTATTCTACTAATTACATATAAATAGATTTAATAAAATAATTTAAAAAGTTATTAAGTTTAATTAATTAAGAGAGATTAGCTAAATAATATTTAAATATATTAAAAATAAATTATATAAAGTAAGGATTTATAGTCTTATAGTTTTTATATTATAAATATTTACTTAAATATTATATATTAATTAATTTATATTTTAATATTTAAATATATATAATCTCTTTTAAATTAGAGAATATCGTATATAGAAATTAAAAAGAAGAGAAATAAGATTATATAATAAGTAACTAATAGATTATAAGAATATCTATAGAATATTATCGACTTCTTATAATTAATTTTTAAAATCTTTATCTATATTATTTTCTTAGAAGTTTAATTCTTATATATCTTCTAATAATTATAAATCTAATTTAGCTTACTATAATATATTCTCTAATCTTAAAACTAATCTAAATTAAGATTTATATTCTTTAATCTTATAATTATTTACTATTATATAAAGAGCTAAATAATAATCTAGTTACGATAATTAACGCTTATATAAAGAAATAGTAAATAATAAATATAAATTAAATTCTTAATAATAGAGAAAAGTATTATATTATTCGAGTATAAAGAGTAAAAGATACTTTTCTAAATTTAATAGACTTAATTAGTATTAAATTAATATATAATTTCTTTATATAAAGAATAGATTTAAGTTAAAATTAAATAAAAAATTTTTTATAAAAAAAAAATAATTTTTATAAAAAAAAAAAGAGATTTATTATATTAAGAATATTATATTTATAGAAAAAAAAAGCTAATTTATTCTAGTCTTCTATATTATAATATAATTATATAAAAATTAATTTATATAAATTAAGTTTATAATTTTTAATATTATCTTTAGAATATTAGAAGAGAGTATATAATTTTTTAAACTTAATATAAATTTAAAGCTATTTATATATTAAATATATATTTTAATTATTTACGTAATATATAATTTTTTTATAAATTTTAGAAAAGTAGATTATAAGAATTATAATTTAATTACTATCTTTATACTTTTTAATTTCTATTAAAAAACTTTATTTATTTTCTAAAAGAATTTAAGTCTTATTAAGACTTAATTTATTAATTAAAAATACTTATCTTATATATATAATACTCTTTAAAAGTTTTTTAAATTATATATCTATTATAGAGTAAAATACGTCTACGCTATTAGAATAATCTCGCCTCTATAATTAAATTATATAAATCGAGATTATTATTTAATTATAAAAATATAATCTAAAAATTCTTATAAAATATTTATATTAATATTTATAATAAGTTATAAAATATATTAAATATGTGTCTATTTGATATTATAATTTAAAAGTTATTATAATTTTTTAGATTATTTAAAAACGATATATTTTTTTTTTATATATTTTTTTTAAAAATAATTGATAAAGAGATATTAAGATTTTAATATATATAAAGATAATTAAATTGTAAAGAATATCTTATAATTGAATATTCTAGTTTTCGAAAATACTTTATTAATTACTCTCGTTTATAGTTATTAAAACTTTTTTATTTTATAAAATCTGAATTATTTAAAAGCCTTATTAAGTTATATAAGTATTTTTTTATTTAAAACTCAAATTATATAAAAAAAATATAAAATAAAATATAATAAAAAAAAAAAATTTATAAAAAAAAAAAAAAAAAAAAAAAAATATATTTAAAAAAAAAAAAAAAAAAAAAAAAAAAAAAAAAAAAAAAAAATAATAAATAATAAAAAAAAAAAAAAAATATATAATTTTAAAAAAAAAAAAAAATTAATTAAAAATTTCTTTTTTATTCTTTAAATAGACGATCGTAGTATTATAAAGAGGTATTATATAAAACCTTTTAAAAAAAAAAAAAATTTTAAAAAAAAAAAAAAAATGGGGGGTTTTAAAAAAAAAAAAAAAAAAAAAAAAAAAAAAAAAATTTTTCAATTTGTCTTGTACATGCAATAAGGTGTACTAACACGATTCAGATTAAGATTATTATTATGTTCTTATAAATTTTATGGACCATCAGCGCCGTTCTTCTGGACGCTATCAACGCTGAGCCACGACGGCACTATCATTCGATTCCAGGTGTGCTAACCCAGAGGTCGCATCCTATTCTATTGCGAAGCACAGAACCTCAATCTCCTTGCCAAATACACCGCACAGCTGGAAGAACCCATGTGTCCCCATTCCCGCATGTGGTCTCCGGTGCGTCCGGACTCAGGCAGGCTACGCGGGTAGGATTGGAAGTTGCAGCTGAGATAGCCCGCGTCGTCGCTCGCGCTTGGGATCCAATTGCACGTGGGCCCAGATGTTCCCGATGGTTGGAGACTCGTGATAGTAGTGGTAGGGTATGGGTTATTGATGATTGGTATTGCGCCACTGACCACCGTAGACCTGGTGGGGGTGTCGCAGTAGTCTGGCTCGGAGTCCCCAGTTATTTCCCAGACTTCGTCGTAGAGTTCAACATAGGAATAATCTAGGGGCAATCCGTGGGGCTGAATCGCTTCTCCCTCGAGGACTTTCAGCGCAAGGTATATGGCAAATGTCGAGGGTGATGGGGAAGCTGGGCTAGTACTGGAAGCTGGGCTAGTACTGGAAGCTGAGCAAACAGCTGCGCCTGCGGATTCAAGATCTCGACGCTTTTGACGTGGAACGAGCTGTTCGTTCGTGGCATCCCAGGATCCCTGTTTAAGGAGCTCGCCTTCGATCCAGAGTCTCCACATGGCCGTCTGAACACCATTGCATTGCATCTGATTAGGGTCGTACTGAAATAAAAATCTCCCGTCAGGGGTCCATTCGTCATCTTCGTGGCTGCCGTCGTCGCTATCCGGCTCAGGCGGTTTGTCCACGGGATCATACAGAATCGGCTTCAAGGGTACATTCTGACCAAGAATCTCCTTGAGCTTATCAGTAATTTCTCCCACTCGTTCGGGATGAAACATGGCTCCTGATCCTGAGACAAATCCAGGAGTTACGATGAACACTTGTGGGTTGGTGGCACGGGAGAGTCGGCCACCGACTGCTGTGAATTGGGAAAGGCCAGGCATTTCAGGAGTACCATCCCCGGAACCTAACACATTGATGATGCTAGCTTTGAAATTATCTTCACCCGATAAGAAGCCCTCACTCTCCCATAAATGTGAACCCCAAACAAGCCCTTTAGATATGACAATCACCGAGGTGCAGCCGTACATTCCCTGTAGAACCATATTCAAGGGGAGGGCCCGCAGTGGAATTGCGAGAGAGGATGAGATGCCTTTTACCCCTTGAATTCTGAGAGGTACATCATTGTGAGCATCTTCTGCAATCGATATCTGGTCGTAGAGGAAAGAGTCCAGATTCCCATTCCACGGTGCGTCGCTAGGTGAAGATAAAACGCGCTTCTTTAGTTTCGATGCACTCTGATACCTCGACGAGATTTTCTGGGGAAGCGATACAACGCGTTTCTTGAATTTTGCAGGCGAAGGATAGGATGAAGGAGGGTCATTGTTCGCACACGCAGAGCATAAAGCTGAACATAGCTGTCGAGAGGTCGTCGATGACATAGTAGAGGAAGAGGCCAGAGACGACGTCCTTGGATCTGGAGAGGAGGCTAAAGAGGGCGTCCTTGGATCTGGGGATTCTGGATTGGGATCAGGTCCACCAGCAGCGCCATCCACAGGAGGATCGTCGACAGGTGGAGACGCGCAACTGCTGATGAAAGGGACCGGGATACAGGGCAAATGGAAAGGATCCACGATGTCTCCATTTGGCAGTTTTGGAAATTGAAAGGTTACACCTGGGAGTGGAGGGTAATTCCAGACAATCACGCCTCCGCCGGTACCTCCACAGTGAGCACAGCCCACAAGAACGGGCACAATCGTCTCCTGCCCACCAACCGTGGTTGTCAACCAAGTATTGGAGGTCCAAGTACTAGTGACCAATTGAGTTGAAAGATTGGGAGGAGGTACAGTATCAGTTGAAGTGACACCGAGGATCTCATATGCAGCTGTGCTCCCAAGCGAAGTCAACAAGACTGATTGAGTTCGGCTACTTGCTGGGCGCTGGGTTGGTAAAGTAGTCAAGGTCCCATCGACACTGATCTGTCCTTCACTCGCAGAAATGGGGATCGACAAAATATGGCTCGATATTGTTACGGGAGCAGCGCCGGGTGTAAGTGTGTTGCTTCCTGAAACGAGGCTTGTAGGGTTGCCAGTTAGAGGGATTCCGTCGACTGTGTACGTCGACAAAGTCACAGTGGTGGAAGGGGATCCAGCACTTTTGGTGGAACCTGGAGCGGGAGTCTTGGTCGGTGTTTGCTGTGACAAAGCTGTGAGTGTCCCGTCGACGGCAACCGAGCTTCCTGATGGTCCAAGGGAGAAAGTATGATGTGAGATGATAGCTGGTGGTCCACCGGGGAGAAGCGTGGTCTTTCCAGCGATGAGTCTTGAAGAGCCGCCACTGAATGTTATATTGTCAAACACATATACAGTTGCACATGAGATTTCCACCAAGTTATTTATCGATCCCGCGTTAGCATCTAACAGCGGAACCAATGGTATACATTCGGCTGCAGGTGCAGCGTGATTGTGATTGACCTGTAGGCAAAGCAGGAAAAGTAATCCATTGAAGGAACAAAAGAATGACATTCTCTTCCCAACCGATATAGCAATGTTAATGATAGACTGGGTGCGACAGGTGCAAGTCTGCACTGATAGGCAAGAAGGTCCTGTGCACGGCCAAAAGTGCTCTATGACTTTCTTTTCTTATGGGGAGGAACATGTTTGATGCAGGATGAGGTGATTATTTACTGGAAAAAGCAGCAAAAGCCGGCCCGCAGCTTTCAAAATTTCCTAACTAGCTCTCTGCTTTGCTCGCACGTTGCCCAGAGTATTTATTAATAAGTCAGTTGCTTGTTGGAGCCTTGATATGCGATACTACCTTATAATGAAATACTACCTTATAAGTCAATTAATTCGGTACCATAGAAGGCTAAAAAGAAGCGAGAAGCGAGACAGGCATATCGACGCCAGCGATTGTTGGTCTGACTCTGAGATGGAATACTTCCTGTATACGACGATCCGGCTTGAGTGATGGATCCCATAGAGATCTATGCATTCTCTCTGTCGGATTGGTCTTCTACTCTTCACTTCGTCAGGAACTTTTGAGGGTGACTCTCCCGCCCGGCTGACATCGGCCATTGTAAAATCTCAGCCTTGCGACAACATGCCTTGTGTAAGAATCAGCCGAATGACCTAGACGATTCGGAGCCTGTGTGGTGATCGCGGCCCTTCAGTCATGATTGCAGTGACCGGCGATGCACTGGCCATGCCAGATAGTAGTTGAGCGGTGTATCCATTACATTTGTCCCCATTACCACTTCATGGACACTTGATTGTCGTAAATTCGCTTGTGCTGCTGTTGTTTCATTTCGCTTTCAACCTTGCTTGTTACGCCTTATTTACGGCGGACGACGGCTGACACTACATAAAAATAAAAAAAAAAAAAATTATTTTTTTTCGCGATTTCTAGTAACTTTCTTCAAAATATTCTTTTTAGAATATTTTTAGGCAGCTGCTACGCGTACACTATTTTTAACTCTTCGAGAAGTACTTATTAAGCTTATTAAGGTACTCTTTAGGGGCTACTCTCCGGAATATTCTCCGAGGTACTCTCCCGGGTATTCTCCCGGGTACTCTTTCGAGGTATTCTCCGGGGTACTCTTTCGGGTATCCTTCCGAGTATCCTCCCAGGTACCCACGCGGGTTCCAGAATTCGTCGCACATCCGCTTCCCCAAATCTGGTTAGGGTGTGCGACGAATTCTGGAACCCGCGTGGTACCATAAAGTTCTTCGCGCAAAAAAAAAAAAAAAAAAAAAAAATTCTACGGGACTTTCCGCAGAACTTCCCGCGGAACTTCCCGTGGAACTTCCCGTGGATTCTTTTAAGAAAACTTCTTTTTCGCACTTCGAGTATTTCTTCGAGTGATTTCTCGAGTAACTCTTTAAGGAAACCCCTTAAGTATAAAGTAACCCCCTAAGTGCTCTCTAAAGTATCCTTAAAAGTATATCCTCGAATAATCTCTTAAATCCCCCTTAAGTACCCCCTAAAGAATCCCCTAAAGTATCTCTCTAAAATTTTTTTAAAGAAATCTCTTTAAATTTTTTTTAAAGTCGCGGGAAGGAGAAAAAAATCAAAAAAAAAAATTGATTTTGGTTTTGTGGTAGTGTCATGTGTCAGCCCTCGTCCGCCGTATCATTCAGGCCTAGTCTCTTTCCAGGTTGCACCCGGGGCCTTGGCGCACTAGTCACGTGACTTGCATTAGTGCGATACGTGACCTCCTCGATCCACAGCAACGCAAAGTTTGCATTAGCGACGTTGCGTTCGCTATGGCCTACTTCAAAAATTCCAACCTTCCCGAGCGAAGCTGTGAAGCTGACCATGGCAACAGAGTGCCTCATCGAAAGTCAAAACAATGGCGCCTAGATCCTGGCTAGATATCGCCCCTGACTCCCCTTTCTCCCTCGCCGACATTCCTTTCGGAATAATCACAACACCTGTTTCATCTTCTCCGCACGTCGGAGTAGCAACTGGAGAACATGCTCTTGATCTCTCCGTGTTCGCCTTATGTTCGGGCTCCTCGGACTGTCCGGCGATCACATCACATCTCGAGGTTTTCTCTCAACCCGCCCTCAACGACTTCGCAGCACTAGGGCGCGCCGTCCATCGAGAGGTTCGTCATTTTCTCCCAAAGGTCTTTGCAGAAGGGTCAAAATTCAGTCCTGCTGAGGGTTTCACAAAACCCTACGACAGGTCTCTTCTCACTGAAAGATGTCGAGACCCACCTCCCCTTCCGCATTGGCGACTACACCGACTTCTTCGTCGGCAAACACCATGCTTAGAATGCTGGTGCCCTGATTCGCGGCATCGACAATGCCCTACACCCGAACTATATGCACCTGCCTGTCGGCTACCATGGCCGAGCTTCCTCAGTGGCTGTCTCTGGCACTTCGATCCGCAGACCGCATGGCCAGGTCATGGAAAACCCGACTGCAGAAGTTCCAAAGCCGATCTTCACTCCTTCCAAACGTCTGGACTTCGAGCTTGAGCTGGGTACGTTCGTGTGCAAGGCCAACAAGATGGGGGAGCCGGTGTCAATCAAAGAGGCGGAGGAGAATATCTTCGGCTTGGTTCTGATGAACGACTGGTCTGCAGGGGACATACAGGCATGGGAAATGGTACCACTTGGGCCATTCAATTCGATTTGAACCGTCTCGAACGACGTTTCGCACAGGCTCTTGCGATCGGACTCGGTGATCGCGAGGACTTGTGGGAGTTTGGAATCGGAATCAACCCGTCAGCAATTTACCCAACTCGATACGCCTTGTGTGGACGAATAGCTGAGCAGACATTGTGGATTTTGATGACTTGATCCGGCTTGTATTTAATCATCCACCGTATTTACCCAACTCTACCCTGTGTGACAATAGCTGAGCAGCATTGTGGACTGAGTGTTCTGAGCTGTAGCAAGCTGGAGCTTGAGATCCTCCAGGGTGAAGTTCTGCGGGCTGGAAGGACCGGCCGAGCTTGAATCCGTATGTTTGCATAATGCCGTAGACGCGATCGTTGGGATCTCGTGTCTGCCAGTGTCGCGCTGCGCCAAACAGCAGCATGGATTTCTCCCACAGCCTATGGTACGGACCTAGCTTCTCTATCAGATTGAAAATTGCCGCGTGTTCTTTCTTGGAGGGGACGCTGGCCGTTGACGGCTCTGCGCGTTAGTTCAGCATAGACACTGGTACGACCGTACGGTTGACGATCAGATTCGCAAGCCCAACGTTGTTGCCATTGCCTCCTTTGCCCTCCAACGACTTTGCAGCCTTGACCACAATCGAAGGGTCTGCGCGAAGGAACATCTCTTGTAAAGTCCAGAGCGAAGTAAACCAAGGATCTCGGAGTAACACCCGCAGCGCACTAACGAAGGAATCTTCGGCGCGAACGACCCTGAGACGAAAGCTCATGTTTCTTGTATCGCTCGGTGACTTGTCGATAAATCACGTCGTAGAGTCCTGTTCTTCTACCGCTACTATCTGCCAGCTCGTAGTCACCGGACCACCCAGTCCACGCCTGTAGTAGGCGGTAAGTCAATCTCAGGGAGCATGAATGTGCCAACCTTCACTAGGCGTTGGGTTGAGAACCACATCTTTTGATAGCCTTGTAAGATCAAACCATATTGCCTCTGGGAATCCTGCAGCAGGCTGACAGCGTACGCGCATACCCCTTCCGGCAAATTCTTTGCCCAATCACCAAATCGGCAATCCTTCTCCAGAAACTCACCCTTCATGATGTGAATCTGCATTTGTGACTCATTAGGATTTGGAAACTCCGTTGAAGCTACAATGCCTGCCCGCTTGATGCCTACACTCCCGTCTTGCTTGATTGTCCAAGTCTTCACCGCCGGATGGTCTTCTGGAGTGTACCTGTGCTGGATTGGCATTGCAAGAATGCGCGAATACCAACCGTTGGTGGCGGAGAAAGGCATCATAGAGCCCTTATGTGAGCGATTGAATATATCATACCACTTTGGTATGTTCTGACGTCTTGTCACAGATTCGTAAAACGATGCACCCAGCTTAGATGCAGCCTCCTTAACAAATGCTAAAGGGTAGGTATCCAGGACTAAGTCCGTGTGGGCCTCCGACTCAGAGTTGTACCAATCCGTGATCCCTAGAGCAGACATGATAGCCGGTGCTCTGCTACCTGTACATTGGCGAACGTTTGCCACCATTAGCAGCCCGATTGGAGATGGTGATTCGAGGAGATTGTCCATTCTCGTAATCAGACACAAGTCCTGAAGCTGTCTTGGGCCGTTGGGCCATTTCAAGTATAGATGCTTGTCGGATCGGAAATGCTCGTCGGATTGGAGGAAGATACTATATTTCGAATATCTTGTCATGGTGCCTTCTGTGAAGACCTTATATGGCATTCCGTTGCGCCAGACACTTTCTACGGTGTCTACGAATCTAAAGAAAGTGTCAAGAGGTACAGGTGTTCCAGCTCTATCGTTCAATGGCATCCAGTCTTGAGCGACAAAGGTGATGCTAGGACAAAGCATTGCTTCTTGGAGGGTCCAAAGCGAGGAGAACCAATTCGCAGGTTCCGCAAGCGTCTCAACATCATTTGACAGTGCCGCGCGTGGGCCAGTTGCTGCTAGCAACCCGGCAGAATGCCGTTTTTTCACTTCGGCAGGATCGCTTTGCGATGAGAACAGCTCGCTGGTAGTATCGGCTTCATGACGCAGGGAAGGTAGAAGCGTGTCAGTGTCATAAATACCAGGACAAGTAGTGGCATGCAAATAGGAGATTCCGAGCCAGTCCAAGGCTTTCATAGTCCCACTCCACTGTCTTGCGTCATTTATCCAGGCTATGCAGCGAGAAGCATTTTGGAAGATCAATGCTTGACGATTTATCTCCTCATCCGCCTTTCTGGACCCATCCTGAGGAATACAAAAGAGATCGATCCAGATGAAGCGTATCTGTGGTCGAATTTGTTGTAGATGCTCAGGCAGTCTCTCGACTTCAAACTTTTCATTCCGTGGGACAAGCCAAGGCACTCCATCTATCGGAATAGCTTCTTTCCGCCATCGACCCCAGGTATGACTTACACAACAGTACACTGGCTCAGTGCTCAGATCGTTCACTATCACAGTACGCCTTTGTTCGACGTCCCAGAGGAAAAAAGGCATTTCTTTATGGTCGCCTTCTCTGCGTAGCCAAGGGCAAGGCTTGTCCATTGAACCCATGTAGAAGCCGGCGTCATATGTCCTGCATCCTTTGATGTTCATATAAGACGTATAACCAAGTCTCTGAGCTGTTGCGTGCTGGACGGCCTTAGACCTTGTAAACCGAAGAGTGGTGAGTAGGATTCCCCTGACGTGTGGTTCCCAATGATGCGGATTGAATTCCCGGTTGAAAAGATCGAACATGATTGAGTGATACACAGATTTTCGAAGTTGGGTGAATGTTTCTGCGTCTGGGTATGCCTCGCCAAAGAAGTAGATCATTGGGACTGGAGAAGAAGCAGCGGCTTCGAGAGATGCTATTGCGGCATTCGACAAGCTTGAATCTTGATAGGTTCCTGACCACCAGTGTGTCAAGATGGTCCATGAGACCTTTTGAGAAAATGATAGAGAGCGGCAGAACTGTGGCTGCTCTGCAACTACCTCGCGAAATCTGCGCCATCTAGCGAGGGCTACAGCCGCATCTCTGTCTCCGCTGCGAATGCTCGTACCCAAGTACTTTTCTAGTATCATGCCCAGAGGTACTTGAGACCAATCGGAGGCTGTCAAAGATACAGACCTAGATTTATACTTCCTCATACCTTCGGATAGTCTCCGATCATGTTCCACTTCATCCTGCCAAGTCTGCTTCGGGAAGCCTTCTTCAAGTCTCACACTCTCTAATTGATCATACTCGGTCCATGCATCATGCCACAACGTTTCCCAAGACGCCGAGAATATGTGCTTTTTCCGCAACTCCGGCATCATCCTACCATCGAATCGTTGTTTCCAATCCGCGTAGCGCGATTGTAACAGCTCTTCCTGCAAGAGCGGATCATCATGAGCCGAAGTCGTTGTGGGGGAGGCCATTTGTACATCTAAACACCGGCTCGATACGCCTCCCAGGGCTTCTACGAGTGAACATGGAGGCCGCGCAGAGTGTTATAACTAGCCTATGTTCACCATTACGAAAAACCCTCTGCCGACGTCAAAGTATCCACAATGGCCAAGACATTGCCGCTGGCTTGCAAGCGCAGCCGCCGACAAATCAAAAGACCACGGCGAATCATTCTCCATGAAACGTGCAATTTCAAACCCCCTACATATGAATAGCTTTCTCAAATAAAGTCGTGTTTCATTGTACACTCATGAAACCAAAAACCTGTATTTACGTGTTCGAGAAAAGGCCGTCATGATAATCAAGATCCCTAACCGCTGTCCCCTCGTCTTTGTTCGCTGATATATTCGAACAATGGCCCTCATCTGTTTGACACTCGTCTGTTCATACTAACCATCAACCTCTGCATTTCTCCTTCATCGTCGCCACTCGCTCTCCTCCCAACCCTACACCTGCCCACAGCAATGCATCTCCCACCCCTCCCCCCCTCATCCTCATCCCCCTCCTATCCACCCTCACAGCCGCCGTCCTCGTCGTCGAAACCTCCACCTCCACCTACACCGCCGCGGCAGCCACCTCTTCCTCTTCCTCTTCCACTGCCTCTTCCTCCGCTTCCTCCCCCACCAGCTCCACACCCTCCGCATCAGCGCAATACACCTCCGACAGCACCTTCGAATCCTCCATCCTCAACAGCACCAACACCTACCGCGCCAACTACAACGCCACCGCCCTGGCCTGGAACGCCTCCCTCGCCACCTACGCCACCGCCTGGGCCTCGAAATGCCACTTCAACCACTCGCACGGCGCCGCGGGCGAGAATCTCGCCGAGGGCTACGCGAACGTGACGGACGCGGTCGACGCGTGGGGCCGGGAGGGCAGTCGGTATGATTTCAGGAACGGAGGCGGGTTCAGCGAGTCGACGGGGCATTTTTCGCAGCTGGTCTGGAAGGGGACGACGGGTGTGGGGTGCGGGCGGGTGGATTGTGATGGGCAGGGGGGCGTGCCGGGGTGGTTGGTCGTGTGTGAGTATTGGCCGGCTGGGAATGTGGTTGGGGAGTTTGGGCAGGAGGTTGGGAGGGAGGTGGGGAGGTTGGAGGCGGAGGCGGAGGGGAAGGGGGAGGCGGGCGAGTATCTGGCTTATTTGGCGGCGAAGATGAATGGAGGGGGGAGGAAGGGGGATCCGCGGGTGGGGTTGTTGATTGTGGGGGTCGGGATGTTGACGGCTTTGTGGTTGTGAAGGACGCGCCTGGTGCGTGGGAGGTTGGATTCATGCCTCATGAACGCGTGTAGCGCTGGGAGTTCGCCTATAATACCCTGCTTGGCAGTACATAGAACCGAGATTTCTGAAGCACGAATGTGTGTCGTGTCAACATTGTTCGCATTCTTCTAAGCATACATGTGCTGGGTATCTAGCTGAGCAGACTGGCTAAACCCGGCCCCTGACGCCTCTGGTTGAAACAGATACGGTTTCGTGCAAAGAGCTAGATGCATGCATGTCCATTCTCTTAACGCCCTGCCGGTCAGCTCTAGTTCTAACGGTGCAAAACGCTCTTAGCAATGCTTGTCGTCTGGTAAATATTGTTTGTAATGGTGCTCGTGACCCAATCTGGTGCCGAGATTGGTGACGATGCGACTCAAAGTGGTGAGAAGAGAGCAGATGAAAGAAGCATTCAAGTGTACCTTCGTAAGCTTCACTGCAATCATGCTGGGCTGATCGAGGATGCTGGTACGATTGGGCCTTCAATGATCGCAGCATGTGCATTGGCACTTGTGAGCAGCAGATACAACACCATTAAGGGGATGCGGGCTGCCAGGTAAAAGGGTTTGGGTGGAGCCTATTGTAACGTTACTTTAGCGTATTCTCGAAGACGAGAAGAAGCTGGTACGAACTTTGCATGTGCAGCGACGGATCAGTTGGTATATCCGCCTCGGTCCTGGATGTAAGAGGGGAAGCAGTCGCCGAATTATCAATCCGGTTAATCTTCGCCTTCAGGTTGTAAACATCCTGCGCCGTCACCGCCGGGTTGTACTGCTGCTGCAACAATTCCAGCACCTGCTTCGGACTCCTCCCCGCCTTGAACGCCTGTCTCGCCCCCTCCACAGCCTCAGCCGGTAATTGCCTTAAACTCGGATGATTCGTCGCGTCGCCTGACGGATCGTGTCCGTTGTGCTTATCTTCCATCATGGTCAACACCCAGGTGCCCGTCGAATTTCTCTTCGCTCTCGCTTTCCACTTGCAGCCAACCAATCTCTTCTTCCGATTCTTCCGCACGCGTGTCTCGTCGGTCAGCTTCCAGTGGTTGACATAGTCGCCGCCGCGGTCGCAGCGCACGTATGCGATGCCCCGTTTGTAATTGTTGCTGGCGGTCACGCAGGCGTAGCCGTGGAGGCGGGCGTGGTCTTGACAGGCTTGCATGAGTTGCTGGAGGTCCGGGTACTCGCCGGTAGGGGGTGGGGGCATGCCGTTGTAGGGATCGGTGGTGTAGGCTGGGAGGGACGGAGGTGGGGCGGTGGGTTGCATGAATTGAGATTGGGGCGGTGGAGGAGGAGGGTAGTCATCGTCTCCGAGATAGTCCATGGCTGCGTCAATGCTTGTGAGGCCTCTTTTCGGCGTACTCTCTTCTTCTGACCTTCGATTTGATAGCTGTATGACAGGACTTGACGTCGAGGACATTTAGCGTCGTTTCTATGCCGGGAACGCCAAGCATTAAGTCTTGGAATTTCTGCCTTCCTTCACTCTGGGTCACTTTTGTGTTGAATCTCTGTGTCATTTCTGTCGCCGCCACTCGTTGATCAAACTTTTGTCTTCAATCTCTCACTTGTAGCAGATTGTCCAGCTATGGTCCACTACTCTGGTGACTACTGTGCCATATCGATACGTATTCTATGAATCAACAGCGAACCATGTCTAACTCGTCAGGGCTTGTCTTGCCTGGTCCCTTTATGAGGCTGCCCGTCGAGCTATTGGAAGAGATTTACATTCTATCAGAGACACACTCACTGCCACATGTCTGTCGAAGCTTCTACATCGCCCTCAACTCAGACTTCACTCGTCTTCGCTTCTGCACACGTCTCTTCTATCTTGGTAATGCTCGCAATAACCCGGGGCCAAACGCTGTCCATCTGCGCGATGAACAAACCAAGATCTTTGCACGGGATTGGTTTACTGTAGACTTTCTACAGAGACTAGTAGCCGCCGTGAATTACATGCGTAGTAGTGACGGGATGGAGGACGACGTAAGATCAAAGCTATCTCCAACTACCTACTCAGATACTAAGAGCAATACGCAGACCGACCTTTCTCTCTATGTCAGTGGTGCGCACCTGCCCGCTCCCCCGTTACGTGGGATTTGGAGCCAAAGCAAACTCGAATTAGTTCGACAGCTTCTCTTCTGGGGGCCCAGAAAGAACTCTCTAGATAAGCTCCGAGTCTGAGGGACGCCGTTGCTGAAGATCAACGGGAGGCGGTGAAGGTACTACTGGGATACTACCGATGGTTGGGCCTGACCCTAACCGCAATGCTTTCAAATCTCCTGTTTCTTCCTGGTTGTGGCTCTATCGCGCTGAAACTATTCAATTGGCTTCACAAGAAGGGATCATGTCTCCGCTCTATTAGGACGACCCAGAATTGCAAAATGGATGAAGAATAACGGCAAGAAAGAGCGAGAGAAGCGTGACACCTAATGAGATGGGTGGACCAATAGCATGGTGGGAT
The DNA here is from genome assembly GCF_014066305.1 of Letharia columbiana. Lineage (NCBI taxonomy): Eukaryota > Fungi > Ascomycota > Lecanoromycetes > Lecanorales > Parmeliaceae > Letharia > Letharia columbiana. The sequence goes on from NW_023501084.1 coordinate 74,202, forward strand.
AGATCACTCACGGAGTCCTTGAATGAAAGGCGCGTACTCCAAAGCGTTACTGAAAAGCAAATGGATCACAACTCAAAGCATTTTAAACGGGCTTCTCAACGCCACTATTGCATGATTCAGACTTACTGCCCTGTTATGATGCCCAAAATCTACCGATCGCGTACCACTTCCTACCACTTGTGCGCAAAAGCCCCATGGAATACGCCTAATTTTCAACCGAACCCCCAAAGATTATCCGTTGCGCAGGCAAGAGCGTAGATAAAACGTGGTAAAGAAATTATCGGAAGTAAAAGGCATGAGGAATGTGTGGGTAGTTATTGATGCCATGGTTCATGGCGTGCCTCACAACGATTGTTTCTCTGAAGATGAGTCCTAGTTCACACGTTGTCTGCGCAGGTGCTTCTTTAGGGCTACGCACTGCCGGATGGTGACGGATACCTTTGGCGAACGGCATAACCCCGTTGGATAGAGTTATCGCGATCCTTATAGTTTCAGGGAGCACTAAATCTTTGAGTCTTGCTGAGTAGAGTCGGAAACCGATATTGGATTTCGAAACGAATATCGGTTGATTCAGTGTTCACTCTAAGATTGACCGCGCAGGAGAAACACAAGACATTCGATTGTCGTTTGCGTCGTGAGATATTGGTTCAGCCACTATCCAGATGAAAGACTGCATATAGAAAAGTCAGTGACCAGGGAAGATGCCCTCAATAGAACGTGGCCTCTCCGGACATCAAATTGGTAATGGACATCCGCCTCCACTTAGTGCTGACGATTCAACGATCTTCCTCTACTTTTCCATCCTGACCTTAAAGATTTTCATTGAATTAAGAGCTGGAGGTGTAATTTTTTTTTGGGTTAGGGGTTGATTTTTTGGAGATATTGATTCAGCCACTATCCAGATGAAAGACTGCATATAGAAAATCAATGACCAGGGAAAGATGCCCTCAATAAAACGTGGCCTCTCCGGACATCAAATTGGTAATGGACATCCGCCTCCGACTTAGTGCTCAGACCGATTCAAACGATCATTCCTCCCATACTCTTTCCATCCTAGACCATTAAAAGCCATTGTTCCACCACTTGGAACTCGGATCGCGAATCGGAAGCTGGGAGGCTGTCAAACCGTCTTCGCTCACGTACAGAACGGACTGGTGGTGATACGCTTCGTCTGAAGACGAGGCGTCCCCAACAGCGGGGACTAGATGCGTGCCATCCAAGAAGTCATAGCTTGATTGGACACCCAAGGATACACCCAAGCATCCACCTGGGCTAGTAGTACTGGACGACGTGGACGGATTGTCGCCATGCGCACTCGTGTACCGTGCATATGGGTCTTGAACGGCTCTAAACTCCAAGTCTAGCTAGTAGCTGTGGTTGCATATCGTAAGGTATTAAAGAAAGTCACTTGCAGCGTGCAACGACCTGGCCTAGATTATGGGTGTTTAGATGATCTAAGACAAGTGACAGGTGTGACCCATCTGGCTGCGTTCTCAGCCCACGAATACCGCAAACACGTTGCTTGCAAGATGAATCAAGGACAAAACACGACCGTGGACGCTTGCTGAGGCAAGGGTGGCTTTGCAAACTTCAAAGCTGACCATCTTAGGTCAAGGACAAAACCTAGCCGTGAAGGATTACTGCGGTGAGAGTGGTTTGCTAACGCTAGAGCCGAGAGATCTCAGGCCGAAGACAAAAGATAGCGAGGGTGGCTTGCTAGTCTCAAAGCTGAGAGTTGTAATTCCCAAGTCAACGTGCGTCAGCTGCCCAAGATTACTTCGATCTGAACAAGCCGTCACGAAGCATATGAGCGAAGAAAAGGAAAAGATGTCCAAACAAGTTCATAGATCTACCGTCGCTGTGGCGAGTGTGGCTTGCTAACCCCAGAGCTGAGAGAGACATCAGGTCGAGGGGCGTCAGCTGCTCTGCATTAGATCTGAACAAGTCGTCACGAAGCGCTATGAGCGAAAAAGCCCAAGGCATGTCGAGCAAAACTTCATACATGTTATGCTACCCGCCCTCGGCTATGAATCATGATTAGCAATCTCGCGAGCCAACTATCCAATACTTTTATAGCTCCAATATCAAATCGGTTACTGCGGGAGTTCGAAAAGCTCAGCGAGGTTTCCAGCAGCCAACTAAGGTACTCAGAAGCGGTAGTGGGACCACGGTTACGTGTTGTGCTTGATCCCGGTCATACATCCCCTGAATCTAACCTGAACGAGCAACAAAATCAACAAAAGATAGGCCTCTAACCAACATCCGGGTAAGCGGACCGGACCATCGGGTAAAACAAGCGAGATCCTTATGCCAAGGATGCGGATCATGAAAAAGATGGCACGACCCGTATCATTGCGGCCGGACATGAAGAGATACCCGGAAGGCCATCTAGATGATCTTCTAGTAGACCGAAGCGGTTACTCCAGACCAGACATATGAACCGGAGACCCATCCATCTGGGGGAGGAGCTCGAGGCCGAGTCTGGCAGCGACAAGAGGACAGGAATCAAAGTGTCACGCTTGCAGCTATACGAACCTGAGGTATATTTGCTACTGGAGAGGATGGCTATGATGGCGGTCAGAGACGAGAATCACGTCAACGGGTACATGATTGGAGGCGTATCTAGCCACGACTTGGCGATGATGGGGAGGAGATGGCGATTGAAGGGATGATGTCCGAAGGTCATGCCAGCAATCAGCCAAGTGAAGACACCGTCGCCACTATCTAGTGCTGGGTCTTCCTTACTGTTTCTGCATAACCGAACTGTGACTTATGTCGTAGCACCCGTTGTTCAAGAAGATGACATAATCATGACTCAACATAGATGAGCTTGTATCATTGAATGGCTGCTTCACCAAACGTTTTAATGTCTCCACACTCTCACCGCCTTGTCTTTCCCACCGCTCGCAACCTTGCTTCCATCGGGACTCCAATCAACTGCGTACACCTCATCCTGATGCCCTGGCAAGTCTTCTTTCAACTTTGCAGTCCTAATTTCCCATACCTTCAGCGTGGTGTCCTTGCTTCCACTAACCAACAGCCTGCTGTCGGGGCTAAAACAAGTCATATATACTGGCCCAACATGGCCTCTCAACGTAGCAATGAACTTCCCGTCCCTTGCATTCCACAGCTTGACATGATTGTCCCAGCCAGAGCTGGCGATGAAAAGACCGTCGGCGGAGAACGTAACGTGATTTACCTGTTTTTGATGCCCAAGAAGGCGAGCAAGAGGTTTAGTAGTCTTGGATGGTTCCCATAGATACATTGTGAAGTCATCACTGGCCGTCACTAGCCTTTCAACTATCTCATTGCTAATGGTTGCAGCTTTATCAAAGCGCTCTTTTGCCTTTGCAATCTTGCCTTCCTGCGTTGGTGGCACATGACCGGTGTGGTCATGATAGGCGGTTCGTAGTACAAAGTCTGTGGAGAGAGCCAAATGATTGACCCAATGGGCATGGGAGGAGAGCGTATGTGCGAGAGTACCGTCATTTGCATTCCAGATCTTTACCGTTTTATCGTGCGAACATGTATATATCTTGCCGGTCCCACCCCAGCGAACGCAGGATACAGATCCCTTGTGACCACTGAGCACCAATTCGATCCTCTTAGAGACAATGTCCCACACCCTTACGGTGGAATCTTTCGAAGAAGAGGCGAGCCGTGGTCGGCCAGGCGTCTGGAGATGGTAAGGTTCCCACGCTAAACTGGTGGTCCATTTACTGTGACCTTTGAGGGGTGCACCTAGTGATTCGCCAGTCTTGGGGTTCCATAATCTGACTGTGTTATCCATCGAACCTGTAGCTACCGTCGAATCATCTGGAGACCAGCTGACTACCAGTACCCAACTCGTGTGGCCTTTCAAAGTGTGAATGGGTGTTCCAGTGTCGCAATCGAATATCCGAGCAGTCGAATCTCCACTGCCTGTTACTAGTCTTGATGATGACGAAGGCGAGAACGCTGTTGCTAGTATGGCTTCCCCGTGCCCTGGTATTGAGGAGGAGCATCTTGATACGGCACGGACTCGAAATATTGCTTGGGGGGTATATTGGAGACTGATAGAGTCTTCGGTTGTCTTCAGGCCAGGCTTGAGAAGGGAATGGTAGAGATCATCTGATACATCAAGAGCGTTGTCGAGTCGGGTGGGATCAGATGAGTCAGAGCGATAGGAAAACCGATAGGGGATTCGTTCAGAGGCATCCTGCGAAGGGTCAGCGACTATTTCTGCCTTCGGTTGATGGGGAGAACAACTCGTGGTCCTGGGAACACCTACGTTCCTCTGCAAGGTATTCAACAGCAGCTCCAGATTCTTCACCGTAGCATCTCGGACTGGCACAGAGACCGGTGGACCGGCTGATATGCCAGAGGCTTGATCCAGAAATTGCACTCGGATTGATCCCAGGTTGTCAGGGATTGTGTCGACATCTTGCTGCGCTCTTGCCTTCTCGGCTGTAGCGGTGCGTTGACGCTTGCTTGGTGGGGGTAGAGTAGTCGCCATGATGAGTTAAACAAGTTTACGCCAGAAAAAGGTACACAAGAAAAGATGTACCTTACTCGAAGACCCAAAATATTTGATGCCTTGAAAAGTGCTTAGACTAGCGAGCGGCAGCCAAAATATTTTAAGTACCTATTATGTCCGAACGTTTGACCCCACGTGCCCCGAGCCGACCCCTACCCGAACGCTGTTTCACCCCCCAACAGCCCCTTGCCGAGTCAAGTTCGGGCCCGGGTTAGGCCGACCTCACCAACTTTATTTCATCTCCATTCTTCTCGTCTCCATACTTACACGATCGGACTGCAAGTGAGCGGCAATTCCTCAGAGAAGAGGAAGGAAAACCCCTACTCGAGCCAGCATCGTCAGGTAAGCGGACGGGCCATCCAACATGGCGGCCAGTAGTCGTCCATCCACATCTTATACTTCTGCTACCACATCTTATCCATCACGCCCGTATGATGAAAGTACTACCCCTCGTCCAAGCACAAGCATGAGCAGGGCTACCACTAGTCGACCGCGGACTGGTAGACCTAGAACAGCTGCCTCGACCATTGGTGGGGATCAGCAGATCATCTGCGCTATCAGCGAATCCAGAGGACTTTCTCCTATCGTCGGCTTGGCCTTTGTCAACATATCTACTACTGAAGCTGTTCTCTGTCAAATATCAGACAACCAGACTTATGTCAAGACCATACATAAGCTTGCTTGTCTCGAGCCAACTGAAGTCCTTGTCATGATTACTGCCGCACAGCCTAAGTCAAAGCTTTACTCTGTCATTGAAGGCGACCTTCCCCACATCCGCATCAGCCCAATAGATAGAAAGTACTGGGCTGAGACGACAGGGATGGAATACATTCAACAGTTGGCAATGAAGCAGGATCTGGAAGCTCTCAAAGTTGCTATTGAAGGCAACTATTACGCAATTTGCTGTATCGCTGCCGTGGGTAGCGATCTAGCATGCTTCTCCGATCGAGGCTGAGTTGTTCCAGGTGCTCAAATACATTGAGCTCAGCCTCTTGTACTCCTTCCCTTTCCATTCTCTTCGCATCACATACCAGCCGGCTGATGGCGCGATGATGACCGATCTTTCAACCATTCACGCATTAGAGCTTATTCAGAACCTGCAGAATGCCAGATCGAAAGATTGTTTGTTTGGTCTGCTAAACCAGACCCAGACGGCTATGGGCGCTCGAGTCCTTAAGAGCAGTGTTCTCCAACCGTCCACAAGTGCCGCCTACTTGACGAAACGCTATGATGCCTTGGAGGAGTTGACCACGAGAGAAGACGTTTTTTTCGCTGTTCGACAAGGCAAGACGATAATTCTCGATAACACATTGACCGTGCGCTGACAGTCGTGGCAGCTCTAAAAGCTTTTGTGGACGTTGACAGGGTCTTAACGGCGGTCAGTTTTTGTCCAGCTATAGTAGCAGCGGAACCTGACAAAAGCAGATAACCCTGATCCCTACGAAACCCTCCATTCAGCACTCAGAGCAATCAATTAACAATGTCATCTCACTTAAGCAATACGTGAAGTCGATTCCTCCAATTTACGAAGCACTGGAAACTACAAGAAGCGAACTGCTAGTGGGAATATTCGAGGTAGGAAATGCTTGTTGTCTTTGATTGATGGCGCTGATAGTGTAGTTGTGCTCTCCTGCAAATTATACCGACGTGCAAGCCATGATCGATGACACCATCAATGAAGATATTACGTACCAGGTTCAACCTCTGGACTTACGTAACCAGAGGACATATGCAGTGAAGGTTAGCCGCTGTCCTATCGGGTTTAAAAGATCGTTGAATGATCGGGCTTCTCTCCACAGTCAGGAGTCAACGGCCTTCTTGATGTTGCAAGACAGACGTACAAAGAGGCGAACGCGGACGCTTACCAGCTCGTCACAGGTTTGGGTGGTGGGTCGAGCACCGCCTGTTTGTCTTGTGGAGCTGACCAAATCCAGAAACCCATGAGATAGCTCTTGAGATGAAGTACGACACCGCCAGGCAGTACTACATCCGCATCGCTGCATCGGAGATAGAGGACCGCAACCTGCCAGATGTTTTCATTAACGTCTTCAAAAAGAGGAACACGATTGAGTGTCAGACCCTGGATCTCCTTAAGTGGAACCAGAAAATAATGGACTCTCACCATGAGGTGCTTCAACTGAGCGATCGAAGCATACAAGAATTCATCCAGAATCTCCGTGCGGAGATCGCGCCTCTGTTCAAGATCAGCGATGCTATTGCACTCCTCGATGTCACTGCTTCTTTCGCGCAGTTGGTAACCACCCAGGACTACTGCAGGCCCGAATTGACTCGCACCCTCGCTATCAAGAGTGGAAGACACCCTATCCGAGAGAAGATACATAAAGAGAAGTATGTCCCAAATGACGCATATGCCACACGGCAAAGCAGGTTCCAGATCATCACGGGCTGCAACATGAGCGGAAAAAGTACCTACATCCGATCAATCGCTCTAATGGCTGTTATGACTCAGATAGGATGCTTTGTACCGGCTTCCTATGCATCCTTCCCAATCTTCCACCAGCTCTTCGCCCGCATCTCAATGGACGACAGCATCGAAGCGAATGTCTCCACCTTTGCGGCCGAAATGCGCGAGACAGCTTTCATCCTCCGTAACATCGATGCTCGAAGCATGGTCATTGTCGACGAGCTTGGTCGAGGTACCAGCACTCGAGACGGTCTCTCCATCGCCATCGCTGTCGCAGAGGCTTTGGTGGAGAGTGGGGCCTTCGTCTGGTTCGCCACTCACTTCCGCGACCTGGCAAAGATCCTTGCCGAGCGCAGTGGCGTCGTCAATTTCCACCTCTCCGTGGACATGAGCGAAGCAGATCAGATGAAGATGCTATACAAGGTTGCCAGCGGTGCGGTCCAAGAAGAGCATTACGGTCTTGCACTCGCCAAAGTCGTCGATCTGCCTCCAGATGTCCTGCGTGTCGCGGAGCAGGTTTCCAAGAAGCTGACGTCGAACATGGAGAAGCGCAAGAAGAACTCCAAGACTCTAGCACTGGTCAGGCGCAGGAAGCTGATCCTCAGTTTACGCGAACAACTCGTACAGGCGCACGAAGGGAATATGAACGGCAAGGTGCTGGCCACCTGGATGCAGAAACTACAGGACGAATTCGTGAACCGCATGGCCGCTATTGACGCGGATGCCGCTTCAGCGGCGGACGAGAGCGAGGAGGAATCGGACACTGGGACGGAGGTCGAGGCTGAAGCTCGGACAGAAAGTGAGGCGGAGGACCGCTCCGTGAGCCATGGTGGAGGTACCCGGCCGGAAGAATCAGCCGAGAGCATGGAATGGAGCCCCGAGCCGCGCTTCGAAATGACGGGTGCTCTCCAGTCCGAAACGGGGGATGAGAGTTAGATGGCCATATCGTTCGCGAGGCTGCAGAGTCTGAGATGTCATTTCGCTTGTGCTTGTGCTTGTGCTTGTGCTTGAGCTCGTTTGATGATCAATGGGGCATAGATTTCGGGCTTCTACCCTTTTAAAGTCATCATGTGGCTTCGATCGAGCTTCATCTATGTTCGAGCAGATATCTATGCTGCGCTTTTACCCGTTCATGATCCAGATGCTTTCTGAAAATCAAAGCAGCATCGACCATGTGCATGATCCTGCCTTTGAAATCCCGTGTTCAACCCATCGTTTGCGCCGGAGTGTTGGCTTAAGAAGGGGACCACGCCTAAACATTGTGGCATTCTATGGACCAGCTATCGTGTAATCCGTGCCAAGATTGCCGCTTCTATTATCTTACCAGCATCGCGCTATATAGTCTATGTACATAATATCGTCAACCCCGTCGAAGATATCACATAGGGTTTCCCAAAAAAACTGTTTAAGAGCCAAGCCGAGCAGATCCCAGGCATCATACGCCGTTGTCTATGTCTAAAGATGGGCTGCAATTCAAGAAAGGTGATTAACCAAATTTGTACAAAGTCTGCTTCTTATTCCCCTTTGCCTTTTTCTTGCCCGCTTCGGGCTCTCCGTCTGTCTCGGCCGCAGGAGTGGTACTCCCACTTCCACCATCCGCAGCCCCCCACGGGTTAGCACGATTGTTGCTTCCCCTCCCGTCGTCCCACCGCACAGTCCCTCGCGTTAGTCCCATGATCATGGTGTTGGGCTTTGCAGCGGCTGGTAGCGCGGGGAAGGCATCTGCCGCTGAACCGTTCTGTTTGGCCGGAGGTTGAGGGTCTGGATAGTGGTCGCGAGGATGCTGGTGGGGGTCTCGATGAGGAGGAAGGGGCAATCCAAGGTGTGGCGCCAACGCGTCCCGCGCCTGCTCTGTTGGCCGAGGATGCAGGTATCGATGGGAATGGGTTCGCGGCCGTGGAATTGCCCCAGCTACCTTGTTTGCTAACTGCCGAGCGTGATGATTGAGCTGTGGAGCTCTTCAGCTTGAGCACTCGGTGGCCTCCACTACCTGCAGCAGCGGCTGGAGAGCCAGGTAAGACACCACTGGGCCCTGGCAATGATGGATAGTCCTCATTGATGGCGCGCCAGTCATTCCACGCCTTGAGCAGACCATTGCGCTTTGCTTCATTTTCGTAGATATCGGCAAGTTCTTTGATGAGTTTGCCTAGATCCGCCGAGGGAACGTCAAAGAGGGAGAAGAAGGAGTCGATGAGTTGGGAGGCTGTGATGGTGGATGTGCGATAGGACGAAACGCTGCTGCGGAAGTCTGAGATTTTGGGTTGGTCGTACTTGAGCATGGTCGAAGCGCGGTCCATGACGGAGCTGTGCTGCAATCTTCGGGCTTGTTCTTGTGGGGTCACTGCTGGTGCGGCTTGGGGAGGTGCTGGTATTGTATTAGCGGCGGAGTCAAGACGGAGATTGTCTATGGCTGGAAACGAGCTGTTTGTGGTAGTATGATTCCTAGGTGCTGTGACTATGTCTTGAACTCGGCCTGTGGGCCTCGCAGCGTATGCGTCGGTAGAGGTCATTTGGTCGTCGAAGGTCCTCGCAGTGGCTGACTGAGCACTTTGGACTGCCATTTGCCTCTGATAAGCGAGCTCATCTCTACGCAAAGGTTGTGCGGTTGACTGTGGGAGAGCCTCAGTGTTGGGATCTCTGCCCCTTCCTCTGCCTCTCCCCTCTCTACCCTCTCTATCTCTCCTGCCTCCTCGATTGTCTTGGTGCGGAGTCCTATAGTCGAAGGCCGAGATGTCGACTCTCCTAGCATCTCTCCTGGCATCTTTGGTCAGACCATTGGGATGTGCTTCGAGTTGATGCGCCTTGAGATCCATCGCGGATTCGAAGACAACGAACTTCTTGTCCATGCACTCTTGATCTGCACACAAAAAATGATCTTTCCTGAAATGTTGCTCCAATGAATCGTAATTCACGTAGTACTGCTGTTGCCTTGCTGGGTTCCTACGATCACAGATGTGACACCTCTCATGCTTATCTCTACAATGCGTATACAGCTCGTCGTCTCCATAGAACCGCTGTCTGCAGAAGCCGCATTCTGGATGCCCCTTGAAACCGCTTTGGTCTACGGCCCCGGGATGGTCGTCTCCGAACTTTTCATGCTTCTTCAGATCTTGTTGTGTGAACAGCTCGTGCTCGTGTGTAAAGACCTTTTTATTCCTTGTACATAGATCACACAGGACCTTGTGGTGGATACTCCTGACATGACGGTGAAGATCCGGCCATCCCCGACAGGCAATGTCGCAGCTTTCGTCAGGGCAATTGTACCGAAGTAAAAGTATTGTGTCACTGTGGATTTCTTTCTGCTCGTACTTGATACCCAGCACTTCATCGGTCTCTTGGAAGTCCGCCTCAACAAAGTCTTCGTAACGCTTAGTGGCATCATCAGTGAATACGACGAATTTGGCTTCCGTCCGACAATGAGCGCATGCTCTCGTCTTATACAAAGCCCTCAATCTCAAGGCGCAGATATGGCAAGTCCGGTGATTACAAGGGGCAACAGAGTTGTGGACCACAAGCGAAGCACATATAAAGCAGACTTCAGCTTCGACTTCGTCCTCCGTCCCATTCTGCTCCTTGTTCTCGTCGCCCTCTTTCGTTTCGGCATCTTTGGTCAGGCGACCACCAAAGCTGCCTCCACCGCCGGGAGGTGGTGGTATGGGAGGTGCTGAGGGAATCGCTGAGCTAGAGAGGCCTCTTGCTCGCTGATTGGGTCCTCCGTTTGGTCGACTGGCCCAAATCCCCCTCCCCCTCGTCTATTTCCACCCCTCGCACCTTGGTTTTGGTGCGGGCCTCTATCTCCACCAGGTCTTCCCCTCCTCGGGAATAGGTCCCATGTATGTGATTTTGCGGTTGCGAGTCGATGATTGTTTGGGCGGTTTCGGAATGGGTCCCGGATACCTGTGTTACTGAGGCCATTGCGGGTTAATGGCAGTTGGGAATGGGAGAGTTGGAAGGAATGGAATATGTAGTAATAGGGGTCCTGTCTACTTGAGCATCTAATTGGGAGTTGTACTCATTTGTGAATGATATCTGGCAGACGTAAAAAGAGTATCGATGCGTTTAGTGGGGTTCATTGAAATACAATTGCTTGGCAAAACATATTTCTAAGGCGCTTAGTAAGTCAAGTCATGCGCATTTTGATTGGTCAGATCAGTACCTACTGAAGACAGGTGAAAATTTACATACCGTATCTACTTGCACCCTAGTAGCACATACAGTCTAGCGTTCTGTGAAAATGTAGTTACAGCTGTATCTACCGCAAGACGTAGATATTGTCCGGCCAGGTTCACATCCTTAAAGTAGGTACTCGGATCTCGCGTATGCGTGGCCACTTTACAACATAGCGAGTGAGCTAATCGTGCTACGGTGCCACGCACTTATGTAGCTTGTTTGTGGCACGATTAGCTTGTTTGCAATCCATCAGTCAGAAGACTCTATCCTATCGAATCCATCATTATCCAGTCAAACAAATTCACGGCGCCTTACCAGGCGTGGGCACAATAATAATGCCGAAGCTCTGTGAATCCGCCGTCACGTAAAAATATAGGTCCACGATATGTGTGACTCACGAATGCGTGGCCATCCAATTATCGGGAAGTCGGAAGTCCGGCGGCAAGGTATACTGTCCGTGGCAATGACCGGGAGTATTGCAACCTTCAAGACCGCAACGCCCATATAAGCGGCAGTAGCAGTCGTCGGCGCGCGGGCATGCTAGGGTATTGAGCCGCTCTAGGTCGACACCCCGGTATGCACCAGGTGACGAGGTCTGTTTCAGCGTAGCACAGCAGTGGTGATAGAAAGCATGTAGATTCAGTGGTGGGGCCATCAGCCATTATGTAGCTGATGGAGAACAAAGCACTGCTATCTATGGCTAGCTACATGAAAGGAACAATGATGGAATATGCATGGAAGGATGTAGAAGGAACGCATGCATAGAACATGGAAGGAACTAGACACGCTGACACTCCCCCTGTCTAGTGACATCCAAATACCTCTATTCCAAGGCCGAAATCATGTATCATTCTAGTTTGTTAGTTCAGGTCTTTGTCCACTAACCCCATCATCTCGATAAAGTCACTGAATTTCGTGGTGGTTAGTGCTTTGGTGAGGCCGTCGGCCTTCGTGTCCTTCGTGGGTCATATTCTATTCGCGTCTGATTGGCTTATTCGCGTACAAAATTAGCTGACGTTGATATGGCGTGACCTCTTGTGGTCTACAGGGTTCTTTGCCAGATCGATGGCTCCCTTGTTGTCACACTGTATTGTAGACGGTCCGTCCAGCTGTTGTCCTAGCTCTGGTAGGATGTATCGTATCCAGCCAAGTAAGACACATTTGAACCCTTGTTTGGCCATTTTTCCCTTTTGTTTGTGCTTGTAGTCGTGGGCGTAAACCGTCGTCCCAAATGGCCTCAGGTGAGCTATGTTTGGCTTCTTTCCAGTGAGGGCCTCATATGGTGTCATGGCTACCTTTCTCAATGGGGCCGTGGGTGAGTAATTTGTGTTTAGAACAGCTGTTCTAATTGCCTCAGCCCATAGGCCTGGTGGTAGATCTGCAGCTATCAACTGGGTACGTGCCTTCTGAATGAGAATGCCATTGGTACGCTCATCAATGCCATTCTGTTCAGGTGAATCGGGCATGGTTAACTCTTGTCGTATGCCTTGGGAGGCTAGCCAGTCTCGGGTTTCCTCATTGTCATACTCACCACCGTTATCAGAACGAATACACTTGGGGGTGGTATGGAACTGTGTCCTGACCATGGCAACGAATTTTGTAGTGACTCAAGTGCCTGGTCCTTGGTTTTCAAGAAGTCTGCCCATCGGAATCGAGTCTTTTGATCGGTCTTTGTGGAGCAGTAGTAGTGGCCTCCTTTGGAGCGGGGTAATGTTGATCCGCCACCAAAGAGGTCTGTGTGGATGCTATCAAAAGCATTTTCTACCTCAGTCATTGGTTTGTGGCCTGGGGTCTTCTTCTGTTTTCCGTAGGTGCATGGCTCACAAAATTGTCTTTTGGTGTTGCCTATGATTTCCATTCCCTCTACCATGGCCGGTAGCCTGGCAACGTCATCGAAATTCAGGTGGCCCAATGCTTGATGCCATTCAATGGCTGTTGCCTTTCGGTGGTTGCTTTTTTGATAACCGCGGCCATGGCGATCTCTTTGGCCATTGCAGCTTCAAATGATGTGAGTCTCAGCTTGCAAAGTGTGTCTATCAGTTCTCCCTCAAGGACGGTGTCGTCATTGTCGTCATAGACCCTCAGACGGTCCCCCTTTCCGGTGTAAGTGAGGCCGTTACGTTGGAACGTGCCTAGGGAGAGTAGATTTGTGGATAGACCTTCGACGTAGTGGACGTTTGCAAGTGTGAGCATGCATTCTTCGTCCTCGCCGTCGTCATTCTCAATGAGGGTCTCCAGCAGGGCATTGCCCACGGCAGTGGCCTCCAGTATCCTCCCGTCAGCAGTCTCGACTGGGATGGGGTTTTCGAGGGGTGTTGGTTCCTCAACGAAATAGGCTTCGGAATATGTCATGTGGAATGAGGCTGCATTATCGAAATACCAGCCGTCGTCACGTGATGTCGTGACAGCCTTCGCACAGGCCGCCCTTGCTATTTTTGGTTTTTCGGTGGATCCGGTGGAGGTAGCAGGCTTGCTAGCCTTTTTCTTCTTCTTGAATTCCTCGATACGGTCCTTGTTTCTTTCAACCCACTCAGCGGAGGCCTGATCGGGGTTGGATAGCCAGCAAGTCCTACCATGGTGGCGACCACAGTCGTCACACTTGGGCCAGGGGTTGTAATTGTTGTTGTTGTTGCGGTCATTGCCGCCGTTCCCCTTGTTCTTGTTGTTTGTGAACATGGCCTTGCCATTGGAGTCATTGGTACTAGTCAGTTTCTGACGACGTTCCCTATCAAGGAGTTGTTCGACGATATAGTCGAAATCTGGTTCCAACAGCCTTCCGTTGGCGTCTTTGCCTCGGCTGTTCAAGACGATTTCCACAAATGATTCGTAAGAGGAGGGAAGTCCATGAAGGAAGGATGTTGTGATCTCCCACGTGTAATGGTGGCCTAACTCAGCGAGTTTTGTTTTGGCCTGTTTGATTGCCTCAACGTACTCAGTGACTCCTTTGTAGTCAGCTAAGCTTGCACGGCTAATGGTCCTCCACAGTACTTCACGGGAGGTGTATCCTTTGGATTTGTATGCACCTTCGAGTGCTTTGATCATGTTGTGTGCACCATGGATACCTGCGATGTGGGCATGGCCACCTGACTCAAGAGACATACGTATGTTGCCTTCAATCCATGAGTTAGCGGACTCCCATTCATCGTACTCTTCGTCCCCTTGTGGCTGGGTTAGTGTTCCAGCGAGGATCGAGTGTATTCCAGCTATCTGACAGCAACCATACACCGTTTGGTACCAGCGGTCCCAATTGGATGCTCCCTTAAGTGTAGGGATGTTGACTGTCGATGAGGGCATAGCGAATTTGAAGATCTTCTTGGGCCGTGACTGTTCAGGCTTTACCTGATTTGCCTTCTGGGCCCGTAGGTCATACAATTCCTGTAACTCCTCTGGTGTGGGTGTGATAGGCTGTTGGCCTTCACCGTCTTGTTGTCCTGATTTGCCCATTGTGGCTAGAAGGACGTGTGTGTGTTGTTTTTTTTTGAAATTTGATGCAATTGGAATGTTAATGTATCACCAGCATCAACCGGGGGCTCATAACCTCTCAGCGTAGCACAGCAGTGGTGATAGAAAGCATGTAGATTCAGTGGTGGGGCCATCAGCCATTATGTAGCTGATGGAGAACAAAGCACTGCTATCTATGGCTAGCTACATGAAAGGAACAATGATGGAATATGCATGGAAGGATGTAGAAGGAACGCATGCATAGAACATGGAAGGAACTAGACACGCTAGAAGGAGTCTCCCACCATCTTTGGACGAGGCGTACTCATCGGCGATGGAGCCCAAACCCGCAGCAGACCCATCACCACCGAACAGAGCCGCAAAAGCGCGCGGCAGCGCTGCATCAGATGTCGCGCGGGCGTTCCACGGCTCCAGCATAGCGCTCAGAACTGTCTCCAGGCTGCCCTGCGGCGGCGCCGAAGAGGACGAGCACATGCTGGCGCTCCAGTCGCAACGCAGATTATGGTAGCCCGACGGCGCGAGCGCCGCAGAAACATTGAGAGCGATGAGTAGAGCTGCGTTGTCGTAGTCAAGGGCATCGTTATGCCAAGCCCAGCGCGCGCCATGTACGAATACTGCACCGGCTGCAGGGATGTCTGCGTAGTTGTCGATTAGAAACGTTAGATACGCCATTGCCTCATGCCCGCGGTTTGCGGGGACTTGCAAATGCGTCTTGTGTATGTCGGCCGGTGCGTCGGCAGTGTAAACGCATAGATGATATAAATTAGCCAGCGCATCGAGCCAATTGGAGTCGCCGTCGGCTGCAACTCGCGACACGACTAGTGCCGGCTTCGAACTCCCTGCCAGGCCGGGACAGATGCCGCGAGTCTTGGGTAGCGTGGTAGAAGTAGTCCTGTAGCGAATTGTAGTCCATGCGTAGGTTTTGTTGTTCGGTTGATGACGGTTAAGGTACACGATAAGAAACAAAGCGATGGCGAAGAAGCATATGTTCACGAGGCTTCTCCGAGTTCTCCGTCTCATTCTGACACTGCCGGCTCATTCTGGTGTTGGTGAAGGTTGTTGTTAAAGACTGCAGTGATTTGACTTTTTGTCCTCAATGAAAGTAAGCGCAGCGGCTCTGCAACCGCCGCCATTAGCCGAATTCCGGAAATACGGACACGGTCGAGACGGTTACGATAGGAACATCGTAGAGCTGGGATCGCAACCTCCTTGTCGCCAAATGCATAAGTAAGGTATGAGGTCCGCGTGCGCTTGTAGCAAAACGTCTATCTCAACTCATGAATCGCATTTCATTGGTCTTTGAACCGGGCAAATTACATTTTCCGTGGAATTTCTTTTTCATATTCCCCGATTAATACACGGTCTAAAATCCGATAAATCCGTTCTTTTACAACAGTATAATAAAAAGAGTTAAATTCATAAAGCGTAAAAAAAGATTGCTAGAGTTTAAAGAATTTTGAAATTGAAGTAGTATTGATAAACTCATATTAGACAGTCATAAAGTGTGCCCGAACTCTTTACGAGTAAGCCTGCGCAGTGCAACGGGGTGGGGGAAGTCGCCCGGGTTTCGATTTAGGGGTGGGCTCGGGGTGAGTTTTTGGTGGGGTATCCCCCAAAAGTCACCCCCAGATTTATCGGATTTCAGATCGTGCATCACCGGGTAGCCGGCATTTCCGGGTAGATACGACTAGGTAGATTGATCTGATGGTCACAGAAAATAGCCCGGTTTGAGAAGGTGTATGTATATGTACGATGTGGGGTGTACACGTATGAGACTCCAGTAGTGGATCTAGAGTACGGTTCCGGTCAATCTCTACATCGTGCTTACAAGGCACAACATAGCACGCATGTACCATGCAGTCATCCTGCAGGTTCGTCATTCTTATCAGCTGCACGGCAATCCCCACTCACCTACGTGGTTAGGATTCTTGGAGCCTGCAAGGCGTCGTACTAAAACGCCTCATGCACTCATCTGACCTGTCTCTGAAGCGGCATACCTGTCCTTCAGGGGGGAACGTGATCAAACAAGCATACTGTGGGTGGGTCTCTGCGCGCATCGTTCAGCGGTGTATCTATGGCGATGCAGTGCTTTACGTCCCATCATAGGAATGGAGGTTCCACACGAGTGGCTACACAGAAACGCAATACGCTGAAACGTAAATTTGACGCGGCGGTCTATTGCCGGTGAACTACACGAATACAAAGAACACCTTACTGACTCTCTCAAACCCTTATGATAGAGATTAAAGAACCACTGGTGCGGCATTTGGGAATGCCCAGCCTTGGACCGGATATAGCAATTCCTGCAGTGGCTGGAAGATATTTGACCAAGCGTCTTAAATCTCGAACACCAGGCCGCTCTCGAGTCGCACTGCCCCATGGATGCCCGAAATGTCTCCAGAAGCCCCGGCATGCCTTTGCACGCCTTTGCACCATTCCCATATGCTTAGCAGCCTGCTCATATGCCTTCAATGACGTCCCGGATTGGTGTGCTAGCTCGAGTACCTCCGAAGCTAACCTTCGGCATTCATTTATTGGAACAAGAGGCTGTACAACAATTAATGCCCAGTCGGCATGCAGTCGACTATCTTCTCACTTGGTCTTTGTAGTAATCACCAGAGCTCATACGCTTTGAGTATATTTGGTATGGACCACCATATACCGTGCTGAGACAACTGTGTAGGTTTCTGATCTTCAACCCAGTCTTCTCTCGCAAGCACTTACCCCTCTGCGACCGTCTCCATCAAATTGATGATGATTATATTACCGATGACCTTGAAAAGGGACGCTTCGCTCGGCTCTTGGTTGCTCAAATCTACCACGGCTCGACCAGTACTGAAGGATGTCAACCAATGGGTCCAAACTGGCTCTGCTGAGCCTCAGATAACGTCGTCAATGACGACGCAAAGGTGTTCACACGCCGGTACAGTAAGGCTTAATGCATTCTACCTGCTCTAGCTTGCCAGCAGGGACACACGTAAGCAACCCTTTCTCAGCCATTGCGGGCTCCCCCAAAGACTGTCCATTTGGAAACGAGTCAGATCATGGCTGGTTCTCAGCTTCCACACTGCATACCTGGCATGGTGACATCTTCCGCTCCGGCCTGCTCCACGCCTTTCGCAAGCTCACTCGTATGCTCGCGTTGAGTCGTCGAGCACTCGACAAATAGTTTGCCAACAACTTCTCTAGATTTCTTTTTTGGACTAGGTTCTTGCACATAGCCTATTGCCAGAAATCCCATTAGAATACAGGCTTGCAGGTATGATAGAGAAACACACTTGGCCCATACTGCCTAAGCCTAGAAATGCTATCTGGGGTTCCATGGTTCGCACAGTGGCATCTGAGAAAGGGAAATGGCCGGCAACGAGAACAGGCCGCACGCAATGACATAAGAAGTCACGGCGAGTGTCGAATATCACTGCCGAAATTCCTGATATTACATTTAAGGAACAGAGGAGATTCGGCTACAGAGAGTTGCAGCTCTGCAAGATTGAAACTTTCGAAGAGTACCTGATCGACCACAATACCCATCCTTCTGCACGCTCAGGCTCGACAGGTCTTAGAGTCAAAGCTTCAGCGCAGTGATGACCTTCTGCGTCGGCGCGAATACCGCATCAAGCGTATTCTGCTGATCCACTGCATGCTGCATGCAGCAAAACAAAAGTGGCTCGCTTACCTTTCTAGCAGCAAGGTTACATCATCATATACAACCTGGATCACACTCCCTCCACCGCTTTTAATCTCAACATCCCACGTTTGCAGTAAATGACATCACAGTGATACTTATCGTACAGGCTTGCGTCCGTCGAGTGTCTCGTTGCAAGGCACGAACAGCACTGTTGAAGCCAACGTAACCTTGCATTACTTCATTACACACTGGAGGGACCATTTTCCATTGGGCAATTTCCACACACTAATCCGTCGCGCTCGACTGTACACAGTACTCTCGTTTAGCTGTCGCCTTAGATCTCCTTTCATTTTCTCTATTTCCCGTACCACCTCCGCATTCGACTCTTGATCTGAAAGGGATAATTGGTCAATCAACATGCTATCCTCCGAGGTGCTCTCTTTGATCGACCAGGTGAATTCGGGTGCCAAAGCTTGTCAGGACGAGAATCAGAACCGAGACGCACAAGCCGAATTGCTCGCCACGTGTAGAAAGTTGACGGCAGAATTAGAGTCGCCTTTCGAGGCTATTAGACGATTTTCTTTTCAGGTACGTTTACAAATTTGAAGCATTCTCGATCGGCGTCTGAATGCAATCGGTCAGAACAAATGGTCTCATGTATAATCGTATTTCGTTGTAGTCTAGCCTGACCTTACCTATCCATGAGCGTCCACCATCCCCCGTGCAATGCAGAGCTGGAGATTGTCCATACTGACTATACCAAGCCATACGAAACCCTTGCCCTGAGAATAGCTATCCAGTTGAACCTTCTAGATGCCATCAAAGACGAAGACGTGACCGCGTTGGGTCTGGCCACTACAACTGGAGCAGATCGCCTGCTCATAGGTAAGCGTTCTCATACGGCCTGACTTTCATTCCCGGTGTAAATATCTAAGCGTTATCTCATCCCACTCTAGTTCGTATCATGAGGGTACTCTGCACAATGGGGGTCTTCACAGAAAAAGGCGTAGAACTCTACGGAGCCGGAAGAATCGCATTAGCTCTCCGTGCCAGACCCTCTTTACGAGACAACGTAACCACTCTGTCCGTCCTTCCATTATTTCCACCTCTCCCATCCACCTCCGCGCCCCACGCTAACGACGACCCAGCTTCGATTTCGGCCTCAACGCCGCCGCCAAACTCCCCTCCTTCCTGGAAAAAACTTCCTTCGCGAACCCGACGCGAGACGGCAGCGGACTCTGGCAGCACGCCTTCAACACCCCGCTCGATTTCTGGGCCTGGCTCGAACAAGACCCGGAGCGCGCGCGCGCCTTCCACTCCAGCATGGTCGATCGGCGCCACGCCAGCGCCGACGCCGCCTGGTTCGAAAACTATCCCGTCGTCGCAAATCTCTGCTCGACCGTGCCGCCAGCCTCGGCTGAGGTCCTCCTCGTCGACGTCGGCGGCGGATGGGGTCAAGACTTGCTGGCCTTCGCCTCCGCGCACCCTTCCGTCCCCGGCCGTCTGATACTGCAAGACCGAGCCCACGCGCTGGCCGAAGCCGACCGGGAGAGCCTGGGACGGAGAAGGGTTGAGGCGATTGCGCACGACTTCTTCGATCCCCAACCCGTCATTGGCGCTCGCGCATACTACTTCCATCACATCTTCCACGACTGGCCGGACGCGGAATGCCGGACCATACTGCAGCACACGGTCGCCGCTATGCACCCCGGTGGGCGGAGCAGGTTGCTCATCGTTGAAGACGTCTTACCGGACGTGGGGGTGTCGAGTTATTTGGGACTGCGGGATATGCACATGATGACGCTGTTTGGGAGCATGGAACGCAATCGGGGCCAGTGGACGGAACTGCTGGGTCAGGAGGGTTTGGAAGTCGTGAAGATATGGGAGCTCGGGCCGAAATCTGAGAGTTTGATCGAGGCCGTTTTGAGGCAATGAGTTCAGAACCATGCATTCCTTGTTCGATATGCTGGTTTCGGTGAGACTACCAAGCTATCTTATGTAACTGGACCGTACTGTCGGTCAAATTGTGCCGTGAGGCTGGCAGGATCCACCTTCCTTCCTTCCTTCCATGCATCAAGCTTGTTCATCAGCGAACACCTCCTTTGCTACCCTTTTTTTGCCGGCAAGGAAGACTGCTCTCCACACGGCTTCCGTCGATGTGAAACATATCCGAGGTGGGAGAGCGGACACCCTCATCATTTTTCGGTCAAAAGAACCCCATAACAGAATCGCCCAAGCAAAAAAGGACACAAAAATCGATCCCGCAACTGGCATAACCCTTTTTCACAAGTGCGATACCGACTACTCCGAAGGACCACGGACCAGCTCTCAACAAAGGTCTTGGGAAGAGGGGAAACCCCGTCGGCTGCCGCGGCTAAGACCCAAAGTGAGTTGCAGCAGGAGGAGCTGGAGCCGTAGGAGGTGCAAGAGGAGAATGAGCCGGGGCTTGATTGGGGCCATGTAAAGGAGATATTCGAGGTTGTGAGGGTCTTTTAATGGAAGCTGGTGAGCAGGAAGGCGTTTCGAGATCCTTTGATTTACGAGTGTGGGATCCTCTGTCTTTGTACGCACGGTGACGCGGACTTGTAACGGCGGCGTTTCTAATTGCGCGGGAGGTGCCGTTGTTGCTCTCTCTCTCTCTCTCTCTGTTTCCCCCCTTTGCGGAACCGAAGTGAGGTCGGTGGTATGTCATCTCAGGCCGACTGTGCAAAATGCTCGGTCGTTGTATCATCCACCCCCGTACCTCTACGTCCACATCCCACGTCCCCCCCTCCCTACTCTCAAACATCCATCTACCCCAACCGTCACTTCACTCCTCCTGCGTCCTTCGCCCTCGTCTTCAGCGAAGTTTCCGCATGCAGGAGCGGACGATCCGAGAAGCCTCCACGTTGTGGCGGAAAAGGTTCGTGGAACCCCGTACCGCGAATTCTTCATGCCGTTCCGGCTTCCTGCTCCACTCGTCGGTTGCGGATCTCTTCTCTTTGGATCTTACCGCCAGAGCTTTGGCGGTAAGACGTTCCATAAAGGTCAAGGAGGATTGTTGTGGTTGACTGACGAGCGTGCGAAGAGGGTTTGGGTGATTCTGAGAGTGCTGATGAGATCCTTCGGTCAGGGTAATTTCTTGACGACAAAAGTGTCAAATAGCACTTTTATAATCTTCTATCAATGGCAGTGCCTTTAGTCCTGCTCATTGGTCGAACTCGTCGGCAGTATTTCTTGGCAGTCCCTCTTGGCAGTCCCTCTTGGCAGTCCCCCTTGGCAGTCCCCCTTGGCAGTCCTTGTTGTCCAGTCCTCTCGGCCAGTCCTCTCGGCCAGTCCCCCTTGGCAGTCCTTTTTGTCCAGTCCCCTCGGCCAGTCCCTCGGCCAGTCCTCTCGCTCAGTCCTCTCGCTCAGTCCTCTCGCTCAGTCCTCTCGCTCAGTCCTCTCGCTCAGTCCTCTCGCTCAGTCCTCTCGCTCAGTCCTCTCGCCTAGTCCCTCCAACCAACCTAGCCTAGCCGAAGACGTGCTCCCCAGCCAATGACTTTCCTCGGAAAAGTCTGAGTCGCTGACCTCAATGGCTGAAGCCTTTCGGATAGTGTCTACCACTATGCTTATACGCAAAAGCAAGGCTGTACGTTGGTTGCCTAAAGTCCAGAATGAAAACATATAGATACCCCGACTCCGGTGAATTCTTAAAGACAGACTATCTTGATCACCTTTTGTTTCATCAACTCAGAAAAACGAAGCGCTGTCGATCCGTGAACATGAACATCATCTCTTTCCACATGCACAATTTATCCCGACACCTTCGCAGAGCACCACATCAAGGTAGCTTTACCTCATCGCCCAAACCATCATGTCGCATAGAAGCCGTGACTGCAAGTCATGGGCTGCTCCCTTGTGGTATTTTGTCAAACCACTCATCTAGCATTGCATTGGTGTTGACGTTGGAATTTCTCTTGGCTGCATCTTTTGGCGGCAAATTCCTGGACTCTGTTGGATGAACTGTTTCCACATGCTTCCTCCTACCGCGAGCTTTTCTGATGACTTTCTTGCAGGCCGACCCGTCCTTATCTAGCAAACACTGGTAAGACCAATTTTTGCTATCGGAATGGTGCTCACGCATGTGCCTTCCTAGGCTTGTCTTCTGACTTTCGGGAGTACCACGGTAGACTGGTTTGTCCTCACAATCTGGATCGTCATCGCATGCTTTGCATCTCGTCTCCAAAGGCTCAGAGGAGACTGGATGAGCCTCCCCCCCCCCACGACGATGAGAATGTGGTGTAGTGTTAGATGTAGCGCGAGAACGTGCTTTCCTCGATACAGTACCAGACCCGGAAAACGTGGAAGTTGGTGAGCCGTTAAGAAAACTATTATCGAAATGATCAGGATTGCATAGAAGCATTTCGTTCTGCGCATCGCTTCCTCCTGGGTCCGTCTCGGCTAAATCTGCCAAAAAAGAGTTGTATTTCGCCGAGAAAGATCCATCTATGAGAGATTGGTCAATACCGGACGGAGGAATTGCTTGGTTTCCCATCTCCTGTGAGTCTGACCATTGGCTGCCATGACCAATATTGTTGTCCGCGGTCGCCACATTCCAGTTTTGGTTGTCAAAGTCTCCACCGGCTCCATGATTGTCAGTGGCTGAACAAAAAGAGGGTGAGACTCTCATTCCGAAATTTTCGCTTGTGGCATCAATTCGATACTGGACTGGGAATCCTTTCCAAGAATCGCGGCCGGTCAAGGCATTTGTTTGGTCCATGGTGCGATGCTCAGTGAGGTGTTGATGTGCCTGACTGTAGCCATCTCCATCAGATTTGGGATAGCAAGGCTCTATGAAAGACCCTCGCACATTCTGGCGACTGGAATCACCCATTGAACTCCAACCAGAATTGCCTCCATTGTGGTTGCGCAAGTCGTCTCCAAAGACCGGACCTCCGGCCCCTCTGAATGACGTGGTGCAGTCTCTCTCACTATAGCTCTGATGTGAAACAGTATGACCGTTTGGGGTAGTCGCTGTGAGGTGGTACGGAGGTCGAGAATTTTGGTATACAGCTTGGGTACCTGTATATTGCTGGAATGGAGGGTATTGCATAGGCGCCAGCGCCGGTTCTTGTGGGTTTCCATCCATAGTGTACTGTGAAGTTGGCTGGGACAAGGAATATTGTGAGAATGGCGCTGACGATTGAGAAGATTCAAAGTCCGGCAGAGGATCTAGGAGATATTGTTGCTGCGATGCCAGCTCAGGCGGCGGTCTGGGTCTTCCAGACACCATGTTCCGAGATGTAGAGTGTCCGAGATGCTGCGACATTTGAGGTATGTTACTTGAAACGCGGTTTCCTATGATGCAGCCGGAGGAGCGGTATAGCGGTTACCGAAACGGAACTGGTTGTAACGATGCGGGGGCTGAGGTACTCCAGTGGAGTTTATCTGTTTAAAAGCTTGCGATTGTAGCTGCAAATTCTAGATGAAGCTCTCGAAAGGTGGAAAGGTTTCCAAAAGATGCGATGACTTGTCGTGTGGGCGATTTAGACTGCGGTGCGAAACTTCGGACAGAAGGTAGTGTAGATGAGAGCTGCTGAGGGTCTCAGAAGCAGAGGAATAGTTCAGAGAGCTGAAGGGAGCAGAGATGTGGAATGGCATCTTAAAAAGCAAGCAGTCCTCGTGGTACAGACCGGTGTGTTCGTCAACACTGGCCAATCATCGTGACCTGCCCCTCTTTCTGTGGGATGCGGAGATTATGACAGCAGCGTGGCCCTGCTCGTCGAGTCCCCCGCTTATCATGTAGGACCAGGAGGACTGTATGCCAGGGAGTATGAACCGTGTTCGGAATTTTAACTTTTTCGTCGAACCCCAGCCAGTCAATCATCGCCTATCCGCGTCATCTTAGGGTTGCTTGCTCGAAAGCTTCATTGCAGAATTGTTGCATGAGAGGACTCTCCTCGCTCTGGTGGTATCTTGTCGTGATCGTACCTATTTTCGGAGCAGAGCTGAGGCATAGGCAAGGCCAGAGACGTTTCCGAAGAGATTGGCAATTCGAAGGGCGTAGACTAGATCATTGTATTATTGATTAGGCCACGTTCGTCCTTGACCAATCCCGAAAAGCTCTGTTGCAGTAGAGGCAACAACAAAAGGCACCCGTAAGATGTAAGTTGTGCACCATGATCATGGAGTGCAGGAACCCCTCATCTGACCTAAATATCGGACACCTCTCCGGGCAGCCTAGAAGGAAAACGTCTGCCGCAGCGCTACGTCGACTCTGTCACCACACCACAACTACCCCGCAAGTTGATCCACAACCATCCGTGACGGTCTTCATCGTTCTAATCGATAATGTGATACTCCGACTCGTGCTGGGCGCAGTATGACAGTGGCAAAAGGTGCGGTCATGGGAGATGCCAGCGAGGCTTCCCATGAGCCGCGTTCGCAGTCGTAAATGACCATGTTGCCAATTTTGTGAAATAGAGATGGATCGGGGTATAAGGCCCAAGCATGCATTACAGCAGCAGTGACACGATTGACTTCTCAAATTTTGCAACCGCTTAGGGCTTATGTCTTGTGAGAAAGTCCATCCAGAGAGCCTTGAACATAATGGGTAGCACAGGTTCTTGACTATCTGAGGAGAGCGTCCTCGCACATACTTATAGGCAGAAAATCTTAGGGGGGTCGGGTACACTATCCATCCGGTTTCGGGGCTGAGGAAGAGCAGGATTCGCCGATCCAATTGGAAGCTCATCGGGGTAAAGAGGGGAGAGCGTTCTCAGATTGTGGGATCTGAGCTCTTCCAACGAAATACGCTGCTTTTCTGTCATCCAGAGAGAGGTTGGTGGATCTTGTATTTTGTGCCTCCAAGAAGTGTCCTAAAGTTTTCCGATTAGTGAACAGGGAAACGGAAGCTATTGTTGTCAACTCATCGATTGTCCTTCTAGACACGAAAGAGCGTAAACACCAGATTCACTCCCAAAAATGCCAATTGGGCTTCGATGATTCCATGGCGTCTATCTTTTTTATAGTCCGGCAGGTCGTCGTGATGCTTTTTTTCAACGTAGTGAAATAGTCAGATATTATTGACGGCATGATGCGTAAGGGTGTGATGGTAGCGAGGAAGTCGAGGGATAGGAATTGCAATGGTGTCGAAGGTTGAAAGCCATCGGGTAACAACGGGTTTGAGCACGTTTCCGCCGATTTCTAGCGGCGATTTCTAGCGAGC
Source organism: Letharia columbiana (assembly GCF_014066305.1). Taxonomy (NCBI): domain Eukaryota; kingdom Fungi; phylum Ascomycota; class Lecanoromycetes; order Lecanorales; family Parmeliaceae; genus Letharia; species Letharia columbiana. The sequence goes on from NW_023501084.1 coordinate 99,592, forward strand.
TGGGCGAAAGAGGCAGCCAAGGCAAAATACATGGAAAACCCTTCCCAGCGCCATGTTCCCATCCGCGGGCAGAAAAGATGGAAAAATACTGCAAATTCTGTTTCTTCATATTGACAAGCCCTATTTCTCCTACGTCTCCTCAAATACATTCAACGATCAGTCATGCTCAGTAGAGTGAGTCATAGACAGGCCACCGACTAGCCGTCTCTTCGCCTAACACCTGCGCTCGAAGTACACCCAGGCATTGCCATCTCAAAGGGGTGACTGTACAGTAACCGCCCTTTTTTAAAGCCCTTCTCAAACAAGCGGACAATGAAGGAGCCACGTTCCGCTAAGCCACGATCGGCTAAGCCACGTTCCATCGTAAGGTATTGTCATGGCGTGTCGTGTCGATTAATCTTCACTCGTCAGGGACGTACAGATTCTGACTCAGGATCTTGTTCATCGTGAACATGTGCACCTTGTCCTGCTTGAATACCGCTCTCAGAGCGTCATCACAGCGGATCATTCGCTTGTCACTGGGATCTTGAAGATCCTTAGCCCGCACGTACGCCCAAATGCGCTTGACTGTCTGAGGCCGAGATAACTATAAAGGAACATTAGTATAGTCTCGAACGCTTCGGCAATAGCGTCCTTGGTTACATACCTTGATTTCGTTGTCTAGCAAAGCTGAAAGTGGCGGGGATAGCATAAGCTCTTTCTATAGCCAGTCAATACTCGCAATCAAAGTCAGGTTGGCCCCGTAGACTTGCATGAAATCCACCGCTCCGGACTTTCTCCTTCACGTCCGAACCAGATGCATCAATGTCACTATCATCTTCTGCCTTCACCTTTGCCGATGTCTTTTTTTTCGGGCTCTTCTTGTTCTTCTTCGGTGGCGGTGCTTTTGGCCCTCCACCTCTTGTAGATCTAGTGCGAGCGTTCTCCTGAGCTTGAAGTTTCGCTGCATATGCGGCGTCGCTATCGCGCTCTACTTTCTTCTTCTTCTTAGGAGGGGGAGTATTTTTGACATCCGAGAGCTCCTCCTCGTCACTTTCTTGTTTATGTTTCTTGGGCGACTGAGAAGTGGCTTTACGGGTGGGCTCCGACGACAGAGGTGAATTTTCTTTGACAGTGGTGTGGCCATTGGTCTGCTGTGACGCAAGTGAGCCCTGTTTGACACTGGTGTGGCTAAAAGTTTGCGGCGAAGCAGATGATTCCTCTTTGACGCTGGCGTGGCCGTTTGTCTGTGGAGGCGCTTTTCTCTGCTCATCGAACTTGTCGAAGCGTCTCATTATGAGGGCTTTGATGGCCGTCTGTAAGAAATGTGAGCAATGGTCTCCCTTGTTATTTTGGTCATAGTAGTTCCGACCTTCTGGGGCGTAATATCATATTCGACAGACTGCTGGAGACCTTGGCGAATACGTTTCTCTGAGATTGTGTCGAGATCACTTGCGGCAAGGATTGAGTCAATAATGGTCGTGAATGACGCTTCTACCTCCGTGGGTACTGTTTTCCAACTAGTATCAGCTGACTGGAGTCGCGATCTGAAGGGGCGAGGGAGGGAAGGAAGAGGGCAGGCGGGCGTGCAACATACAAGACATTTTGGAGGATGATTGATTTGCGAGATAGAATAGTCAAATTCGGGCTTGGATTGACGAAGATTGATTCGATCTTGAGTGTAGAGGCAAGAGATATTAGTTTTAGTGTGACCTGAGCTCCAATTGTCACCTCATGACTGGGTGTTTGAACGATAGGAATGAGCTTTGAAAGACTGAACGCCCCGGCGGTGATTGGCTGTAAATGATTGGCTGATGCGCCTCCAGCAAGTCAACAGTGCAGAACAGTTCGCAATGTCCAGTATGTATGCAAAGAGCTCGTTGAGGAGTGGTTTTTGAATCGTGGCTAAGCCATGGTCTGCATCAGCAACGGACGATGGCACCCAAAACGCGCCGGTGATCGAAGGCGGCAAGTCGGTTATGTCCGAATGGACTAGTCCCAAAGTGAATAGGCTAAGAAGCAATTGGCGATCAGTGGGTTCTGAATCATATCTTGAGTCAGAGCAACGGGTGTGATAGTCTCACTTTCTGATTGAGAAGAGTTACGCAAAAGCTCAAGCTCCAATATATGAACGCTGCGACGTTAACAGACCAGAGACAAGAAGACTCATAGGTACATCCAGAAAGCGTTAGGCGTGATCGGCTTAGTTAAGCGAAATATTGTGCCAAGGCTCGAACTTTACCACCACACCACAGCAAAAGTAGGCCCACTCGTAGCTCCTCTACCTTTCTTCCTACAAACAAAATGGCACCTAGCTTTGATAACCTCACCGAGGACAATGGTACCTATGACTCAGAGGAAGAGATAGACTTCTCAGGTTGGCGAAACTCCCGCTATACATTTCTAACCACCAGTCTGCTAATCAGTCCCCTTGCCAGATCTCAAGGAACAATACGACGTCCGACTCGAACAAGGCCTTGATGCCTTTGTGGTCGTCGATGGCCTGCCCGTGGTCCCGGAAGACAGCAAACCGAAGCTGGTAAAATTCTTGGTGAAGCAGCTGAACAAGGCGGGAAAAGTCAAGGAAGATGGGTTCTTCATGCCAACCAACAATAAGGGCATGACGGAAGGGTACGACCTCCCTCCATTGAGGGGCAGGAACATGAGCTTATCTGTCTAGCTATGCTTTCGTCGAATACCAAACACCACAGCAAGCCATCGCAGCTACCAAGCAACTCCACGGTACCGCCATCGACAAAAGACATACATTCGCGATAAACAAGATCACAGACGTGGAAAGATATGGAAGGGAAGGCCGCATCGATGATGAATACCAACCACCTAAGATCGATGACTTCACAGAAAAAGAGCACCTGAGGTGGTGGTTGGGGGACCCAAACAGCAGAGATCAATTCGTCATGTTGCGAGGGGACAACGTTGGGGTATTCTGGAACAAGAAGAAGGACCCGCCTGAAAATATAGTCGATCGGATGCACTGGACAGAGTCACATGTGCAGTGGTCGCCTTTGGGCACATATCTCGCTACTATGCATGCTCGGGGTGTACAGTTATGGGGCGGACCGAATTGGACACGGCAGACGAGGTTTCCACATCCTATGTGCAATCTGATCGACTTCTCGCCCGGGGAGACATACATTACGACATGGTCCTTCAAGCCGATTGAGGTTTCAGAAGACGACCCGATTCTGTCACAGGAGGAAGATGGGAAGAATTACATTATCTGGGACGTCGCGACGGGAAGACCGCTACGGTCGTTCCAGATGCACGACCTTCCAACCCCTCCTGAGAGTGAAAACGGCCAGCCCGTCAAAAAGAAGGTACCGTGGCCCGCTTTCAAATGGTCGTCTGACGACAAATTCGTCGCTCGCATGCTGGAGGGTCAATCGATATCTGTTTATGAACTTCCCAAGATGACTCTCATGGACAAAACATCCATCAAAATCGAAGGCGTGATGGACTTCGAATGGTCGCCTGCACTTCCGCAGCGGGACTCGGTAAAGACATATGAGCAGCTTTTCTGCTTCTGGACCCCGGAAATCGGCAGCAACCCTGCTAAAGTCGGCCTCATGAGCATACCGTCCAAAGAAATAGTACGGACAAGAAATCTCTTCAACGTTACAGATGCCAAGCTCCACTGGCAATCACAAGGCGCCTACGTCTGCGTCAAAGTGGACAGGCACTCAAAGTCAAAGAAATCTCTGGCGACCAATCTCGAAATCTTCCGTGTCCGAGAAAAGGGTGTCCCCGTCGAAGTCGTCGATTCGATCAAAGACACCGTCATCAACTTTGCGTGGGAACCGAAAGGCGACCGCTTCGTTCTCATCACCACTGCCGAGGTCGTCATGACCACCGCGGTACCCCCAAAGACCGCAGTATCGTTCTTCTGTCCCGAAAAGATCAAGGGCGCCGGTGTAGGAAACTTCAAACACATCCGCACCATCGAGAAGAAGAACAGCAACGCCATCTACTGGTCACCTAAAGGCCGCTTCGTGATTGTGGCCACAGTGCACTCACAGCAGAGCTTCGACCTCGACTTCTGGGATCTAGACTTCGAGGGCGAGAAGCCCGAGAGCGATAAAGACCTCACCGCCAACTTACAGCTCATGAACACAGGAGACCATTACGGAGTTACGGACGTTGACTGGGACCCTACCGGTCGCTACTGCGTAACGAGTGCCAGTGTCTGGAAACATACCGTAAGCTCACTTCTTCCCCCCCCCTCTTCTTTTTACGTCTAGCCGCCGCGACGCTGACATGATCAAAGATGGAAAACGGCTACCACCTCTACGATTTCAAAGGGGAGCTCTTGCGCGAAGAGCACATTGAAAAGTTCAAGCAACTCTCCTGGCGCCCTCGCCCTCTCACCCTTCTATCACGAGACGAACAAAAAACCATCCGCAAAAACCTCCGCGAGTATTCGAAAGACTTTGAAGAGCAAGACCGGATCGAGGAAGATAAAGAGAAGGGGGCGATTGTGGAGGAGAGGAGGAGGGTTCTGAGTGAATGGCTTGCGTGGCGGGAGAAGGAAGAGGAGGAATTGAAGGCGGAGAGAAGGGAGTTGGGTTTGAAGGAGGATGTTGAGGAGGAGGAGCAGGCTGATGGGGAGGATGGAGGGGGGGCGGTTGTTGAGGAGATTATGGAGGAGGTTTTGGATGAGGTTGAGGAGATTGCTTAGGGTTGCTTGAGAGGGATTTGACAATGGTCGCAGAAGCTGGATTTGGCATTGTATCAGGTGTGGTGATCTGCCGTCCAGGAGGCAGCTACCCCGGATCTTTGGCAGTCAGCAGTTGAGTTATCAAGTCTGCCAGTGCCTTGTAGAGCTTGCATGCACCCTTGCTACGTCGGAGAGGATGATCCTTAGGAAACGATGTATTAAATCACAGATGTATCTGCCACCAGGAGGTATCGCAAGAAAATGATCCGTAGGTCATTCACTCACTACACGTGATCTCATCTCCCACGACATGAACCGCCTGAACGCCTCTAAAGATGCAACATACCACCATTTCATTCTGGTCATTAAGGTACCCCAAAAGGAAGTCGTCATGGCTCATCAAAAAAAGGTAACGGAAATGGGTATCCGCCTGGTAGCGTTATGCGAGATCTAAGTATACTGTTGAAAAGAAAGGCGCCGATTGTTGAGACGCGCTCCTTGGGGCGTTCGCTGCAGGTTGGCGATGTCCGCAGATTAGAACCCCAAAATTGCGCTCTGTCGAAGATCCTTTACGGTGGTGGCGTAGGGGTTTGTGTCTGCATGTACAGTCCCTCCATATGGTTGGCCTGCTGCTGTTGAGAAATGACTTCGCGCGCATAAAACTCAACCAGCATGGTTCCATACGCCTCTAGTTCGACTATGGGTACAGAAAGACGAAAATCATTCAAGAGAAGAAACTGTAATTCCAGGTGGTTTAGCTCGTTTAATGGTAGGCCGCCGACCTGCAACACATTAGTGGGATTTTGGAACAAGGTATTAGCGAATTCACCTTGGCATATCTGGAATTCGTGTAGAAGACGTCGGAGAAGAATTTGCTTGCGCAAGTGACTCCTGCAATGACGAGTCTATGTATGTTGAAGCTATCCACCACAAAATAGTGCGAAAGGTCGTAGGCGTCGGAATCAGGTATCGCGGAGGGCATCGAGGGCGAAGGCCTCACGGTTGAGTCCTGAGAGTCTGAACTATCGGAACCAGGAGGAGAAACTATGGTTGGTGCTCTGGGCGAAGAGTCGATTCCCGCTCCGCCTGGCGAAGAGTTGACCGCCGTCTCGCTCGAGCCGTTAGAGCTGACGCCACTCGGTACTCTCGAATGGCCCCTGCCATGCTGCCCATCGCCTGGCAATCTAGGCAGTGCTCCACTGTTGACCATTTCCGTCATGCGATCGAAATATATCAGCAGACTCAAAAAGACTTCGTATGTAGTCGGACAATACTTGTGGATGCGGCTGAGATAGCTTGCGATGGTGATGCTGGGTACATTTTTTCCATGGAAAGCGAGCACACTTGTAGCTTGCGGACTGAGCGCCGTCGTACCTTCTGGAGGCGGTATATTCCGATGTAGATTCTCATGTTGGCGATCATTTGTAGTGATGATCTTCGTCAAGAGTCCGGCTACCATCTCAATGACATCTGTGACCGGCATTCCACTGATCTCGTACTGCTGCCCGCCATCCATCCTCCCTCGTAGAGAATGCCTGGATGGGTGGCGTGACCGGGTAAGGACTTCCTCACTGGCGAAGCTTTGTATGTGGCCGAGATCTCGAACCTTGATGCGGCTCGGCGAATTGACCGTTGACCCATTTAGAGACAACGTTGAGCGGTGTGTAGGCTCAAGGCGTGGTGACGGTGGAGGTATTGCCTCGGACTGAGACTCTTGCGGCATGAGGTGATTGCCGTCGTTGATATGTTGTTGCTCTTGGGGTGGGGCACCTCGCCAATGTATATGAGGCCCGTCAATGTGTGGTATTGATCGGACGTTCGCTGGTGAAGTAGGTTGGAGGGTATGAGACGATCTGCTATTCGAGGTGGGAGAGGGCGTGGCGGTAGGGTCATTTTGTAGATGCGAGACTTGTGACGGGGTTCGGAAGGGGTTAGATATCGCTGAAGACATCTGATGCACGTCTCCAGATGCCATCACCGAGGGCAAGGGCACAAAGTCGGATATGAGTTCGCTGATGGTGCCATGTTCAAGGTCAGCTTGGGTTCTGCGAAAGGCTGGCATGTACTCCGTATTACGAGGTGTAGGGGTGACGAAGACCAAAAGACGAGAACAACACACAAAGTGCTAAGGATGGGCAGAAGTTGGAACGATCATATTGTCGAAGCAACATTTGCATCACTCTCCTAAGCTTGAGGCTGAGAAGGAGATCGCGCAACACTACTTCCTCTTTTGGAGCTCCTTGCGGAGCGAGCTCATGTCTGGACTGGAGGATCAAGACTCGGAAGAAAGCTGCCGTCTCACTCTCACCTGTAGGAGCATGCCTGGAGCGCCCGTTGCTCGAGAATATAGATATGTAGGCAATCAGTTGATACAAAGCGTTGAATTTACCTGGTATGGAGAAAGTGAAGGTGTATAAAGCGGTCTAATTACTTCTTAAGCCGTTATATTAATAGCAAGCAGGCCGAAATTAAAAGTCGACTTCACCAATTTCAGGGTTCCCGTTTGGCAACGCTGGCATGGGAACGACCGTACAACCTCGCCTTTACAGTCGCCGCTTTCACCGTCACCGAACAGCGCACCACCACCAATGAATTGTACTTTGGGTGAGGTATGCATAAAGCACTTCAAGCCTCTGTCCGTGCGTTCTGCTGCCAAAAGCATACAAGAGCTCGAGCGGTCATTTTCTACTCCTCCTGACGACGCTAGGATATGAAGAAGAGTCAACTAAGGTAGGTAGATATCTATTAAAACGCTCGAGCCAGAGCCGCTTGCCATTGTAGATCAATGATAAGATGGATAATTTGTCATGAGCTGATTGGCTCTCAGCTGTAATCTCGTTCAGTAAAGATGGTGACGATGAACGCCAGAGTTTTGGTTGAAGCATCGACTGATAACATCATGTAATCAAGCCTATCGACCCAAGGAACGTACGCACAGTAGTGAGGACTTCTTTTCGCCTGCTTTCTGGTGAAGTGATCATTCCACCCTTGAAAAATGCGGACACCTTGTCAGCTGGGCAATCTCCGTCTCGAAAGCTAAGCTCATCTTTTTCAACTCTGAGATACCCACAAGACTGTTCCAACATTGACATTCTAATTACAAGATCTGACACCTTTCCTTCTCCTTTCCTTAACATCGAAGAGTCACGATCTCGGTCTCAGGTCTCGAGGCGGAGCTAGTCCACAGTCACATCCATACTATGGAGTGTTTACCCCCCGAACTCATGGCTCAAGTCTGCAGTCTTTCTGATACCAGGTCACTGAAGAAGACTCGCCTTGTCAACACTATCTTCGCCCAAGTTGCAGCCCAATACTTGTTCGAAAGGACTGCGCCTCAAATTCATTCCGAGATATTTTGACAAGTCTACAGAGGTAGCATTTCACCCTACGCTACGGTTCCATGTCCGTACACTTTACTTTGACCGCGACATCCTCGATGAAAATTTTGCGGAATACGAGACCTGGGAAGCGACTATCGACACGCGCGAGCTCGCAACTACCGGAGACACACGGGCAAAGAACCCTGAAGAAGCACGATGGCAGTGCTCGCAGGCCGACCTGGATCGTTCTCACACCAACTTTTGCCGCCTTCTTGCCTCGCAAAGGGCACTTTTCGATGGCCGGATGGACCTCATAGTACTGTCAGCAGCTCTTCCCATGTTGCAAAACTTGCGAACAATAGAGTCGATTGAGAAAGCATTTCGAAATGGAGCTGTAGCCACGCCTTACGATTCAATTGCAGGCCATGAGAAGGATTGGGTCCCAATACTGTCGGATCTGCAGACCGAGACACTCCTGCCAACGCCTTTCATTGACCTTTCCCTATCAACACAGCCGGAAACCGCACGACCGCTAGCCCCATTAATCTCCGGTCTGGGACTCGCTCGAAGGCAGCTACGGACCAAAGAATTACGTCGGATCCCTTGGAGTTTCTGGAAGCAAGAAGGTCCTTCAGGGTTTGAGCATGGTGTGCGGTCACATATTCATGCCGCTTTCCGGTATCTAGAGAGCTTAGACGTCCAATTTGTGGTTGGGTTTTACGACCTTGAAGTCTCTCTACAGGGTCTGATGCCTCCTTCAGCCAACAATTTTATTGGAGCAGCTCCAGGACTTCGACTGCTAGACCTCACATTTCTGTGTTATGAGGAGGATGATGATGGGGCAGGTTTTGGTGATGCAAACTGGGGAACGCTTCCCCGCACGGGACAGGTATTCGCGACAGTGAACCTACCTAATCTGGCTATATTTCGCCTTTGGTCTTGCATACTGACCGAGGAAATCCTGATTGATTTCATCAGACGTCACAGCACAACGTTGAAGGAAATCAGCATGAGTTCCGTGCGTCTCGACAACAGATCAGTTGAGTCTACTTCATGGGAGGAGACGTTGAAGCAGATCGCTCCTACCTTATTTTCGGATTGGGTTAAGCTGAGATGGCTTTGGAGTGACGACGTTGAGGACGTCATCGGAGCAGGGGACCCTAACGATGAGGCATTCAGTTCTCGTCATGCAGCATATTGCCAAAGTCTGGCGGATTTCTTGTGCAACAGAGAGGCCGGGCGGAACGTCCTAGGGTCCTCGACTTCGCGAGACCGACTGGGTGAATCCCTCAAAATCCCTTCGGGTGGGGGGTGGGGAAGCTGGATATCCGAGCAATACATAGACGAAATTCCGTGAGACCAGACAGTTAGGAGAGGACTGAGAAGGAAAGCGAAAACATATCGCCTGGAGCATATCTCTCCAGGACATTAGGAAATGTCGAAGAGGAGGTTTGCACAAATCAATCATTGAGATGAATGTCTAAAGCTCCTATGCTTTCGTCCACGTCATTTCGTACCTGGCCCCTTGTAACCCTGATCTGGTAGATACAGATGCCTCACCGCCCCCTCATTCGTCAGCACCACCAGCCTTATTACGCCTCCTGAGGACCCGTCCCACTTTATCGCTTCCCTCAACGCCCCCTTCACGAAGTCCACCCCTTCTGCCTCGCTCATGCCCTCTTTCCAATACGAGTCACAGTATCCGTAAATGTATGTACTTCCCGAACCACCGATAGCGTACGATTGCTTGTGCAAGCTGCCTCCCAAAGGGATACTGTAAACCGACCCGCCATGTCTCGGATCGTACCCTGCAATGATCATCCCCGCACTGCATTCCAGTCCCCAGAATTAGCTCTCTCTCGTTCCACCGCACCTCCATTTCCAAGCATCACCCACCTCAGCTGGTCCTTGTTATCATAGCACAGCTCCTGAAACAACGCCGCCGCCGTCTGCGTCGTCGGCTGCTCCTCGTTCGCGGTCCCGTACATGCCCAGGTGGTAGTCGACGATGTCGGCCACGGCTTGCGTGTCGGCGGCCGAGCCGGACCGGCAGCACCAGATCGTGTCGTGCACCTGGGTCAGTTTGTCGGTGACGCGGTTGGCGATGTAGGCGCCGGTGGTGGTGCGGGAGTCGGCGCCGAGGATGACGCCTTGGGAGAAGGTGATGGCCATGCTGGTGGGAACGGGGGGGATTAGAGGAGGGTGGAGAGGGGAGGGGGAGGGGGGAGATGGGGGAGTACATTGATGTTCCGAGGCTGGAGAGGAGGGGTTAGTGATGCGCGGTGGGGGGAATTGGAGGTCGGAGTGCTGACTTTACTTCTCCTGTCTTTAGATGATTCATGTCGATATGTATGCCGTCTGTTTAGAGCTGTCAGCTTCATTCTGCAGGTCTTAAAGTAAGCTCGGAGATAGCACCTTCACTCAGCGTCCCCGTTGGCATCACCATGGTGAAGAACAGTCTCTCGAGTACGTAGCTTGGTCAAGTATTATAGTAGACTATGAGTAAAATGGAATCAGTCAGCTATTTTGACGTGTGGCACTTGGAGAAACGGAAATCAACCTCTACCAGGCAGCTTGGACGCGTTGAAGCTTCGGGTGGCGCTTGGCGGCTAGCGCGCGTACTCCTCAGCGGCAACTGGACTCCTTGGCTTTGTTCTCGACTTTCTTGGGTAGTGATATGTATCTGACCGACTTGCCGACGTTTCTCGTTTCTCGTTCCTCATCTTCTTGTGATCAGGAACTAGATCTGGCGTTAGTTGGAAAAGTAATGCCATGTTTGACTAGGCCCGCACCAACAACTAAGCTGCATTATTACTTCTCTGAACGAAATACTCCTGTTGTTCTTCGTTGGGAAGTCGCTAAACCGTTGTAAAGCAAACATCGATTTTAATTCGATCAGTTTCTCAGCGGCTGAAGTCCGTGCACTATTCTTCTCAGCCTTCAAATGGCTTCTTACCTGTCATATTTGCGTTTGCCGGCAATGGCATCATCTGGCATCGCCTTTTTAGCAAGCGGACTGTTATACTACAAGCAAAACGAGCTTATATATCCACGGTATCTGCCATCAGGCGCGAATACTGATGAAGGTGTCCCACGTCCGACACAGTTTGGGATTTCTGAGTACGAAGACCTGCGGCTTTCTACGCCGGATGGAGAGACTCTTGGGGCTTTCTTTATTCGACCCTCCAACAAAGGACTTGCGCAAAATGTCACAATTCTCATGTTCCATGGGAATGCTGGCAACATTGGACATCGGGTTCCCATCGCCAAGATCTTGGAGGAGAATGTCGGTTGCAACGTTCTCATGCTTGAATACAGAGGCTATGGCATGTCAACTGGAACTCCTAATGAAGAAGGTCTGATGATCGATGCACAAACGGCTCTTGATTATATCCGCAACAGAAAGGACATTAAGGGTACCAAGATCGTGGTCTATGGCCAAAGCCTGGGTGGAGCTGTTGCGATTCAACTTGTGGCAAAGAATCAAGAGGCCCATGATGTGATTGGTTTAATTTTGGAGAACACTTTCACTTCGATAAGAAAATTAATCCCCAGGTTGTCACTCCACGCTGTCTCCTTGCCACCATTGCTGACTGTATGTAGTGCTTTTCCACCCGCGAAATACATTGCTTGGCTATGCCATCAGTATTGGCCAAGCGAAGATATTCTCCCTCAGATTACCGAAGTCCCCATCCTGTTTATTAGTGGTTTGAAGGACGAGATCATTCCGTAAGCAGCCTCCACAAACGGACAGCTCATTCAATAGACTGGAGCTGATCGAGTCGCTTATCGTCTAGGCCATCTCATATGAAAAAGCTCCTATCCGTGTGCCGAGCAAAAAGCATAACTTGGCGCACCATACCCAATGGCTCTCACAACAATACAGTGGCCGAGCCAGATTATTTCCAGTTCATCTTTGACTTCATCAAGGAGAAGGCATTGGGGAACACTGATTTATTTTGATACCCTAGTCCTGTCTTTATTTCTGTTGTCCTTGTGATCAGGCACTGATTCAGGAGGAGACTTAAAGCAGTGAACATAATGAGTCGACAGCGCGGTAGCGCAACTTGTACGCAGACAGAACGAGGCGAATACTCGATGAATTGATTGTAGTCATATAATGTGTAATGAATCTGGACCCCTCCGCTCAACGGATGAAGCCTCAGGCCAAGTGATGGACTCAGCCACTGGCTGAATCATAAGTAGTAGAGGAAAGAACAAATGCAGTTGCAGCATGTGACTCATAGAGTAAAGTAAGTAGAAGATTAGGAGTTTGATGCGTCATCCAATTTAGCGGAAAGCGATGAAAAACGGGGCCTGTGCCACTCCAGTTCCTCCCCCTATCTCCCGCACCGGAGTCCCTTTCTTGTGTTCTCGTCAGTAAGACTGAATTCATGAAGCCTCAAAATAACTATAGTAACATCTCCTTTGGAACATCTCTGTTGGCCAGCAGCACACTTGACCCGATATTGGTGCTTGCTGCCCGCCATTCATCACCTACAGCATAGCCACCTGCCAATCTGTACTCCAGTCATGGCTTCAGTTGATTCAGCACCTATCACACATTTGCCCAACCCAACACCGCAACGCAGGAGGCCACGGTGGGGTGGCAACAATCCGTCGGCTCACAGAGGTGGACAGAATCTGGGCAGGACCACTCAAATCCCAGAGACAAACGGCTCTTCTTCTCGACTAATCAACCAATCATTGGCACTAAGACCAGCTTCTGTAGCACCACCTTCGATACCATCTTCTACCGAGCCTTCAAGTGCTGAAGCTTCGACAAATGAAAATGGTCATTCAGGCAATGCAAGAGGGCGGAGGCCAAGGGGTCGAGGCAGAGGGAGAGGAACAGGCAGAGGAGGAGAAGTCCGTGGAGGCGGAGCGCCTGCAGATGCTTCTGGAACGAATGCGAATGGGCATGGCTACGGTCATGATGGGCTGCGCGATGGACACAGCCAGGGAACAGTCCTCGGGTCTGGTAGACATTTTCGCGGAGCATTGACCCAGGAGGAGCTCACATCAACGCAGAATGTATCTACCTTGCAAGCAGATGCACCAGAGTTTCACCCAGGTCAACGACATCAACAACGGCTCATTAATACTAGAGGTGGAAAGACGGCCCAACCCAACCAACGCCAGCCTCAAACAAAAGCACCGCGTGCAAGGAGGCAGTCAATCCCCAAGTCCTCGGCTCCCGATATTGCTACACGCACACACGAAGATATCACTAACGGGATCTACGAATGCCCTATATGTACGAATGAGGTAGCTCGCAATTCCAAGGTCTGGTCTTGCAAGACATGCTGGACTGTATTTCATCTGAGTTGTATCAAGAAATGGTCGACCAACGAAGGCTCAACCCAAGCTCAGCGGCGAAACGAGAATGGAGACCTTCCTCCTCCAAGACAATGGAGATGCCCTGGATGCAACTTGCCTAAGGATGTTCTGCCCTCTAATTACACATGTTGGTGCACGAAGGAAGCGGACCCGCAACCCATTCCTGGGATACCGCCTCACTCGTGTGGACAAACTTGTGGCAATCACAGAATTCTACCAAAGAAATGTCCTCATCCCTGCGAGCTACTGTGTCATGCCGGTCCATGTCCTCCTTGTTCACACATAGGTCCTCTTCAAAGTTGCTTTTGCGGCAAAAGGTCAAACTCGAGGAGATGCGTGGACACGAATTACGACAGAGGCTGGAGTTGTGGGGAGGTATGTGGGGATCTCTTACCATGTGGTGAGCATACATGCCGGAAACCATGTCACGAGGGTTTGTGCGGCGCTTGTGAGGTTCCTATGGACTGCCGTTGCTATTGTGGTAAGGACAAGCGAACGATTGTCTGTTGCGAACGCGGTGATGAAAGAAAAAGTAAGCGAATACTGGAGGCTGGAGATGATTCTACGAACGCCGAGGAGTGGACTGGGACGTTCAATTGTGGGAATGGGTGTCAGAGAGAATACGATTGCGGCAAACACACCTGCCAAAAGAGATGCCATCCGCAGGAGCTCACAACGCCACATTGTCCTCGGTCCCCAGATGTCGTATCTCACTGCCCCTGTGGAAAGACCTTGCTGAACGACGTGTCTTGCGCCTCCAGAGAGACGTGCGAGGATCCAATCCCGAACTGCGACAAGACATGTTTGAAGAAGCTTCCTTGTGGTCACTCGTGTCGGCAGACTTGTCATGCAGATGATTGTATGCCCTGTCTCATGACAGTGAAGATCTTGTGTCGCTGCGGCCGCACCCAATCCTCCACTGTATGCCATCAAGGAAGCGAAGAGCGACCGCAATGCATGAGAGCTTGCAGAGCCACCATGAACTGTGGTCGTCATGAGTGTGGCGAGAGATGCTGTTCTGGCGAAAAGAAGGCAGCAGAACGCCAGGCTACGAAACGCAAACTTCGACCTCTAGGAGCTTCGCGCATTGTTGATGAGGGTATCGAAGCCGAGCATATCTGCACTCGCTCTTGTGGGCGGATGCTGAAGTGCGGAAATCACACCTGTCCAGAGCTCTGTCATAAGGGACCATGTGGGAGTTGTCGAGAAGCTATCTTCGATGAAATTAGCTGTCACTGTGGCAAGACTGTACTTCAACCTCCTTTGCCTTGTGGAACTTCCCCACCTCCCTGCCGATTTGACTGTGAGCGTCCGAGGGACTGTGGTCATCCAAGGGTACCACACAGCTGCCATGGCGACGACGAAACTTGCCCCAAATGTCCTTTTCTCGCACAGAAACCTTGCTTATGTGGAAAGAAGACGCTGAAGAACCAGCCTTGCTGGCTTTCGGAGGTCCGATGTGGGGAGGTCTGCGGAAGGAAACTGAAATGTGGTTCCCACTTTTGCCGAAAACAGTGCCATCGACCTGGGGAGTGTGAAGATGTTGTAAAAATGTGTCAGCAAGCTTGCGGTAAAGCAAAGAAGGCATGTGGCCACCCTTGTGAAGAGCAGTGCCATGCCCCTTCATCCTGCCGCGAAGACAAGCCTTGCCAGAACAGGATGTTCATTACATGCGAATGTCAACATTTGAAGCAAGAGGTGAAGTGTAATGCTTCCAAGACGAGCGAAGGAAACACCGGGAAGAGTCTGGAATGTGACGATGAGTGCGCAAGGCTTGCCAGAAATCATAAGCTGGCCCTAGCGCTCAACATCGACCCAGAGGCCCATAAGGACGACCACATCCCGTACTCCAATGACACTTTGAAGATGTTCCGAGAGAATGTCAAATGGGGCCAGACGCAGGAAAGGGAAATTAGAGTATTTGCTGCAGATGAGGCTGAAAAACGGCTACGCTTCAAGCCAATGCCACCCCATCAGCGAGCTTTCCTACACTCTCTTTCCGTCGACTTTGGTTTTGACAGCGAAAGTATGGATCCCGAACCACACCGCCACGTTGCTGTTTTCAAGACACCACGATTCGTCATGGCACCTATGAAGACTCTCGCTGAGTCCGTCCGCATTCGTAGCTCCGCAGAGGCTTCTAGCAATCCCGTAGCAGAGACTCAAAGGAAGTTGCAAGCTAACAACGAAACTTACAATGGGTTTTTGTTAAGTAATCCGCGGTTTGGTCTTACGCTAGAAGAATTGCGCGCAGACTGTGCTGCAAGCTTGGACTCAACGCCCGGCCTATCATACGACATTTCATTTCTACCAAGCGAAGAGATTGTCATCAAGGCTCGACCGGCCTCGTCTTCGACAGTCATTCAGTCCTCCGCAATTGAGGCCGCCATCAAAGCGTTGAAAGCATCGCTCTCAGCTTCCATCTCCTCTAGGCATCTTGCAACTTCGATCCAACTTTGCTCACTGGACAACTCACTCAACATCACACGACGAGAAATGGATGATCCCGCCAACAACGGCGGATGGAGCCAGGTGGCAGCCAAAGCCGCGGCACCTAGGACGGCGCCTAGGCAAACCGTCGTCGGAGAGAAGAGTGTATACACAGTCCTGGGAAGCAAGCTCCGAGACGCAAAGAAAAAGAAAGAGGAGATGAAGAAAGCAAAGGAGAGCGAAGTCGTCGTAGACGATTGGGAGGAGGAGATGAGGAAGCAAGAAGAGGCCGAAGAGCAAGCCGTGACTGACCCTCGGAGTCATAAGGATGTTCCGCATGCTGGCTCATGACTGCGCACTCGTCGACGAGAGGGACGCAATGGCGCCGGAAGGGAAGGAGACAGACGTCCACAGTCACGGAGTAGAAGATGCAGGAGCAGGCCGTCGTACTACACCCAGCCGTCGGTGGATGCGACAGGCTGACTGACCTCTGATGCAAATAGTCTCAAACAGTCAAAGAACGTCAATGGGCCGGTTGGGAACCCGTACTGGCGAAGCTTCAGCTTCACGTGAGTACCAAAAGGGGCCACCACTGCTTTTTTCTTGCCTCGCTCGGGAATATACACCGTGTACTATACGCTAAATACTCCTCCCCCACAAAAGCTAAGCTAGCAATTTCAATGTATACCCACTGCGGTCAAATCACCATCATCCATCCTTCCGGCACCGATTCCAAACACCGCCGTCCATTGCCTTGCTTCATAATCTCCCTCTCAGTATCTTAATATTCTGCCCTCCACCTCGTACCATCGCCCATTCCGAACGCCAGATCATCCGACCTCTTCCTAGCCATGTCCAGTACGTTTCATCTTGGACGGTGTCAGTATGTGTGCATTGCGGAATGGGTGTGTTGATTACGTGGGCACTGACCTCGCCGTCTACGGATTCAACGATCCATGGTCTCGCTTGTCGCGATTGAGATGTTCCAAAATAAAATTGGAAATGTTGTAGGGTAGTGGTAGTGGTGGTTTAAGGATTACATACTCGCACCGGCCGTCTCTGCCGAAGACCCGAAACCTGGGAGAGGATCCCCCACCGCGATCGAAGCCACTTGTATCGTCTTCAGACTCTCCAACTGACGGGTTCTGCGCCACCCTATGTAGCAGTCCGCTCGGATGCAGGGTGTGAGGGCGCATGTCTAAAGGGGGTACGCGAGACCGTCCTCACTCTCGAGCGCATACGCGCTTCCCAATTCCCGAGACAGAGAAGCGGGGCAGATGGCATTGTCCTGTCGGCGCGCAGCGGGAGGTTGGTTGGGTTTGGGAAAGCGGTATCTGAGGGTATGGGTTTGGGGGGGGGGGGCAAACTGAGTGCGTGGAAAGATGTTAGCGCGGGGAGTTCTTGCGACTTTGTTTGTCGGTAGGATGTTGATTCGGGGTAGAGTACAGGTGCCGGGATGTTAGAGTCGCGTGTCACGGCGCCGGGACCGGAGTATAAGAATGATAGGTAGGACTCACGGTTGATAAGACAAATGTCGATCCTCATGCCTCGCTTGCACCGCTGGCGAGCTCGGACGATGTAGACTCGCCTGCACCGGCTGTCTTTGCGAAACACTGCAATGGTGGGGGTATGTGGATAGTGTTTCCCTTTGACGCTGACTGATGCGGTAGTGATGACGAAGCTTGGTCCGATACCGCGTGGATACGATTCCTTCCCATGCCCATGTCGTGGGCATCGTGGTAGCTTGCAGCGTTTGGCGGTCATGGATTCAATTTCGGAGACAATGGTCGTGTGGCTCGCTCGGATGGTGCAAACACAACGCTTGAAGTTGCGCATAAGGAGAGCGTAGCGGAATGGCAGATCCCGTGCCATGCATGTCGAGGTCGAAGACTGTGCGTGTGACTCGTATGGTGCGAGGCAAACGATGGACGACGGAACCATATCAGAAGAGGCTGACTGTGATGGAACGTGGAATACTTCCGATGTTGGATGATGGGACGAGGCTCGAAGCGGTGGTGCTGTTGGTGAGGGTTTGGACTGTGTGGTGTGCAGCATTTGGTTGGGAGGGATTTTTTTGGTTGATGGTGGATGCTCGAGGGTCCTCAAAGGATACGTTCCGTCTTTATGCGCTGTGCGTGATATTGGAGGTTGGATGTATGGAAGGGAGGCGAGCCGCTGGGGGCCAGTTCGTGGTGATGGCGATGGTGATGGTGAGGGGGGATCGGGTCATAGAGCATGCACGCGTGAAAAAGTGTCCTCGCTGTATGTATGTCTTTGGCTTTTCTTATACCTTTTAATTCTCGTCGAGATATCTGCGAGGCACGAAGAGCAGAGACTTCCGAAATCAAGTTCATTGCGGTTCGCTTTTTTCCATGTTCTATCGTTGTTGTTGGTGTCTTCCTTCAAAAGTGTCATTGTTCGGGCGCTTTGAGGGGTTGAAAGGCTGGCACTGACCTCGCCGGCGTCATAGATCCCATGGTCTTGCTCGTGTCGATTGAGATGACGAGGATCCCGTGGCTGAATTGGAGTCATTGGAGTTGTCATGGACTTCGCGGTGGGGCTCTCGAGGAGCTCCGCTTTCCTCAGCAGTGGTGTAGGTGCTGTTGTTGGTCCATGAGCTGATGTTGTAAAAGTCTTGGTCGTGCGTGTCTTGAGAGGCTGCTTCATCGACGGTCGTACCGGTTTCCTGACGTAGCCTTCGAGAGGTTTCGTCCGCAGCAGCCGTCACCCCTCGATTATCATCTTCTCCACTCATCCGCTGTCCGAAGGTGGGAGCAAGCTTCGATGATGACTGGGTCCGTACTCCGGCGTTCAGACCAACGTTGAACGCAGAGAATCGGGTCGCCCATTCCCGTTCCAACTCGTGCGATGGCAGATGCCCGTTGGCCAAGCTGAAGCTTTCCCAGCTCGACCTCATCGCATCCACTTCGCCGCGTCGAAGTAGGTGCGCCTCGTGGAACTCGTCCGGGATCTCCAGCTCTCCCAGGAACAGCGCTCCCACATATTCTGGTCGTTCACCAAGCGCCACATTGGCCTTCTGCCGGGCCAACTGAACGACCTTGGAGTCTTTCCGGCTGGCCTTCTTGCAAGCGTCGCACTTCTGAGCACCTCTGTAAGGGTGTCTGTGGAATGCGCGTCGCAGCTCCAATGGGCCGTTGGGGCAGTCCGTTAGGTTTCGGTTCTTTGAGCGCTCTATGAAAAAGTCGTTGCAACGTTCACGCGCCCACATGTGGGGGAGTATTGTGACTTTGTCGCTGCAATTTTTGCAACACCACTGGATACACATCGTGAGAGGAAAGGGTAGGGATGGGTGAAGATTGTTTTGCTGTTGTGAAAGCGATGAGATCTGTGAAGGCCAGCCGATGAAAGAGCGTAGGGTGAGAATCCAGCGCCTGAGAATAAAAGCCTCGAATACTTTCCTGCAATGTTTAATGATGCTCTCTTTAGGCAAGTGTATAGCCGCCCTGATACTTGGGAACAGACGCTGATTTAGAATCACAGGGGGAGGGGTTGCTGGTGGCTTTTTATGTTGCATTCCCACCGGTGGATAACGTGCTGCCATGCATGGAAAGCGCACGTGCAAACGAACGAGCAGCTGTGGTAGGTAGGTAGGTAAACATGGGGCATATCGCGTCCGGCCCGTGTACCTTTGCATACCCTCCAACCCTGCAATTATTTCCAAATCAAACTCAATTGCCTCGAAATTCTCGGCGAAAAGATCCTGCATATCGAATTTGATCCGTCCCATGGAGCCCGACGGAGTGGACCGTCTAGACGTTTCGTCGCCTGCATATCGATGCAACGTTGGACTTTCGCATGGTCTGCATGGCTGGTCGGAATTGACTTTATTCTCCTGAGCGGCTGCACTAATCGCGGCCTAGGCCGGAGAATCCCATGTCATTGTCTGCACAGCGAGGAATCTTGCTAGTCGAGGTTGAACGAGTGGTCAAACCCGACCATGACCGAGCGAGTGTAAAGTTTCTGGGGGGCCGAGGGCGGGCCTTGTGCCTAAACGGCTTACCTGCATCATGCCATCACTCGCCGTTAGCCCTGGGTTCTAGAGGTCTCGATGCTTGTCCCGCTGTCTGCCATCTGTCAAAGTGGATAAGGAATGAACTGAAGCTCCTCGTGGATTGTCATGTCTGTGTAGTTGTCCTTCCCGGGTCTAGAGCACGTCTGTTTGCACAATTGTATGGGTATGAAGGATATGCTGGTCCAAGAGGATTCGTCAAAGCTGGTAGAAGCGTTCCCACATCATTGGGCCACGCGAATAAAGTCCGGAGTGCGTTGCTTCCCCGGGTCTCCCGTATGCAGTGGAGTCACATGTACCTGCGTATCAAATTTCCGAGTCTAGATCAGATCGTCAGTCGTGCAGCATGGTCGGAGAGTGAGCTTGTTGATGAAGTATTTGGGAAAAGTGGGTGGAAATGAAAGAAGAGTGAGACGGATGGCCCTGCATGTTCGAAGCGGGAAATTAGATCACGGCCCTAGCTCTCTGCCTGTGAAAATCAAAACCAAACCCCGCCGCTCAATGGCCGAAGCCGAGTGAAGCCGAGACCAGATTCCCTTGGGCGGAGCAAGGTAAATTGCATGTCTGTGGTGGAGAACCTGCATCAAACCGTTTACGAGTTGACATGGGTACTACTTTCATGCCAACAGGACTGGGATGAATGGCATGGATACTACGTTCATCTTCGACTGGGCTGGTTTGAGCTTGCAACAGAACTACTTGCATGAATCTAGTCGAGGCTCTGGAGCACACTTAGATTCTTTGAGTGTCTGACCAACATAGCAATGACGATAGAATGCATGACCATCTATCTGAGATTGTCGATAAGCCAATAACGCCATAACCCAGACGATAGGCGAAGGACAATGTGACTACAACGAGGGTGTGCTAATAAAAACAAAAGGAAAATGCGAGTTGCACGACGCAGTCGACAGTATGCATGCATCATCGTCGTCGAAGAGCCTGCTCGCCGATGCGTGATTTCTAAAAGCCAAGTGGATGTGAATGCAAGCTGGGTAGATGGGCCAGTTCGAACAAATAATCTCTTCCCTGTGCACTAAAGAAATCAATAATCCATCTCCATAGCAAATGCGTTGAGACCACGAGGCGCCGAATGGGCTCCTGGCTAGATACGCCTGCATATCCAGATGTTCTTCAATCTTGGTCAAAGCTCCTTGCCACCATCAGGATCATCATTGTCGTCAAACACGGTACTCCATTCGTTGAGTTCCATTCGAAAGCTCCATTCACTGAAGGTACAGGTCTCGGTACGGCTCTGCTCCCATTTGGCATCATCGGCCATGGTAATGCCGGGACCAACATGCTGGCACTGCTGCTCCTGATACACCGGGACATCTAGCATTGTTGTTGGAAGGTCTGGCGATTCAAATTTGTACTGGTGGTGCAAGGTAACGTCGTCTCGCATCTCAGTTGCGATCCTGTCATGACCATCCTCTTGTAGCTGCAGAGCGTTGGACATAGTTGCCGCAAGCACCTGATGAGACTGGGAGTAGACGCCGCGCTCGTGCTGGGAGACGCTGACATGATTGTGCGACATCATGGCTGTGCTGATGCTACCGTTGAGCCCATGTTGGAGCGCCTGCGTCATTGACCTCACGTTGAAGTCGTTGAGAGGTTTGGGTTGCGGAGAGTGCAGGGCCAAAGTCTGCGAATCCACGACGATGGATGGCCAGGTGTTCGGCGGAGCCCATACCACATTGCCTGCCCCTATCCCTGCTGTCATCTTGTTTCTCTTCAGCTTTGCACGCCTCGCTCTCTTTTGGGCGTTCTCTCGCTTCCGTTGTTCATTCCGATTCTTCTTGCTGCATGTTCCGCAGACTTTCACACCATGGCCGGACAGGGGTCTGATGACTGGAATCTCATCCCCTGGACATGACTTCAAATGACGTTTGATGGTTCGCGCTTTTTGAAATGCTTCACATGGTTCTCTCATTTCGGGCTCCGACATTGGAAACAATTCGTGGCAATCGCGGCAGTGGCGGTAAAATTGTCTGCACATTGTGGTGGTTGGCTGCCGAGGGGGGTGGGTTTCTCGTCTGTGTTTGAGAGAAGAACTCGTGTTTGTTCCAAGGTGTAGGATGTATGTCTGTCTAGGGGGAATCCTGTATGCTCAGAAGATTTGTTGTCAATCTGATACATTTCATGATGGGCAGGCAGGACTGATATACCTCGAGTTGCCCTGGCGCCAGGAAATGAAGCCTGCGACGAAACCGAGACGAGGCTGAGCAGTGAGGGTGTTGTCCATCCTGGATATCGGCTTGCCAAAGTAAAACAAGTGAGACACAGTGGAATGTCAAGCACATATCTCGAATTGACAAAGATCAGCGCCAGGCGCCCTCATTTTGACCTAGTTAGGACAATGGAGATAAGACTGGAGGAATTGGTCAATTAGATGCCTGCGCTTGCCACAAAGGAGCCGTCAGAGCTCGATACATGGTCAAGCAGACATCTGAAAGCGTCGAAGATTAGCGGCACGGATCATCTCCTGCGACGAGATTGAGACGAGGTGGATGGACCTACACACTCTTTCAATCTGACATCTCGGCTTGCTAGAGCAAGTCCGACTAGACTCATTCATTCTCAAGCAGGCTCTTTACTTGCGAAAGCAGGGCACGTGCTTACTCTGCTATCTATCAGCGGCTACCAGCACTGCATCGGCTCAGTGCATGATCCCAACATGTTCCACCTCGAGGGTACCCCTGTTATTTTCGCTCCGTGAGAGCCAGTGGATTGTGTTTCAATCGCAAAGTCGCTATCAGATGCTGCACAATATCTGTCACTGGTGGCTGATGAGGTGATTAAGAAATGACACTCGTTGCATCATAGACCGGGTCTCTCGACTTACCAAAGCAATGCCGTTGCTTGCTTCCACAGTCCCTTGGCGGCTAGAACAATGTTTTCGAGGCTATGTCTCACTGCCACCATCTGATTCCGGAACTTCCACACTACTAAGGCTCCCTGAGAGCGTGGTAACTCAGTGTTTTACTGACTAGTTTGACTTTAGAGCTTCGCCTTCTCTTTCATGGGCACGCAATGGGAGCGCTCGTATAGCTACCATTTCTGATGATCCACGTGAATCTTGTGTTTCATTTGAACTGCTGACGTCAAAGCTACCACACGGCCTGCCATGGGCTTTGTCAACCTACAGCCGTGCCGCGGTCAGTTTCGCACCGTCACTTGGAAAGGCCTAGACGCAACTCTGTCATCTTCCTCCTGATTCGAGGCTTTCGTACTGCTCCCCCTCCTCAAGAGCCGGTCGGGCTCGTTATTGTTGCAACAAATAGCGTCGAGGGCATTGTACTGCCAGTCATGGGGTAGTTTCTGACGATCCAGCCAGATTTGGAAGCACTCGTACTGCCACCCTTGCTCTAGGTCCGGGTCGTGTTGATCGCCAGGTACCCGTCCCCGTCAAAACCACCACGTTCCTGTGACGGACGGCCGAGCCACGCTGTCGGTTTGTTTAGCGCTAATCTTTCGTATAAGTCAAAGCCAGGCACTTCTGATTCGTCTTCGGAAGGGTCCTATTGTAAAAGCAGTGTGTGGGAGGGATCGCGTGATACTGCATTTCTGAAGCCGAATCGATCGACCACGGTGAGTGGATTGTCGAAAAGCCGGGGTACATCTGAGAGCGGATGTGGTGGGGAAAGGGTGTGGATGACTTGCAGACACCCATGAAGATGAATAGGCTCAGCCTTCTGCACCGTCCGCTGGCTTAGCGCCAGCTTTCACCGTCAAGGCGGCCACTTCTGATACATCTTCGGAAGACTTTCCATTGCAAAAGACGGCTTTAAGCATGTCACATGATACCGAGCAATCCTGAAGCAGAAGTGATCGGCAGAATCATGCAATTTGCCTTTTTAGAGGGAAGTGGAAAATATTGGATAGGCCAACGGTAGGGAGAGGGTGTTAGATAA
This sequence comes from Letharia columbiana, assembly GCF_014066305.1. NCBI lineage: Eukaryota > Fungi > Ascomycota > Lecanoromycetes > Lecanorales > Parmeliaceae > Letharia > Letharia columbiana. The sequence goes on from NW_023501084.1 coordinate 123,279, forward strand.
GTGTAGACAAGGATGAGATAGACCCTTGCTTTCCATGCCGTCCGTTGACTCGGCAGGGGAAAGGGCATAGACAGGTGCTTCTGATACACTTTCTGGGTGCTTGTTGTTGTGTAAGCAGACCCTGGTGGAAGCAAGGTACTACAAATCCGATCGGGGAATAATAAGTAAAATAGTGCAACTTGCCTATGCTGAGAAAAAAGAGGTGTGAAGCGAGGAGGATGACGGAAGTTGAGGGTGGTGGGGGGCAAATAGCGTTGGGTGATTGCAGACAAGCACGAGCTTCGTCTTTGCCAATATCCGTCTTATCATCCCAGCGATGACTCTTCAAAGGTCAAGTAAGATGAAACAAGCCGATGCCCAAATCTACCGAGACGCATCCGTGATGGACTCTGTGGATCTCAGACAGCTGTGCTATCTCATACATTCTTGAGTGGTTACAGTGCAAGATCTTCCAATCAAGAACGAGTTGCCATGATAGCAAACCACCACCACACAAGTGTTGTCAGAGAGGGGAAGTAGTAGCATAGCAAACGTTTCCTGTCCAGCACGTCAGATTCATTGGCATACTTTGTAAAGCGCGCCAATGATACTCACTGATTGTTTCCGTTTTCCGTAGAGACGTAGGTCTCTTGGGAAGCAATTAGAGGTTATGCACATGACCTTCACTGCAGATATTTGTGGTGCATCGGTACTTATCCCTTTAATTTACGCAGCGCCAAGAAACGTGCCCGGGAAAGCCCAGGGCCCACGGTTGTCTGCCGTTTCCCATGTGCCTGTATTTGTGGGGGTAGAGTTGAAGGGACAGATACTTTTCATGACATCGCGAGGATTTTGGGGAATCTTTGGGAGCAGAGGAAGTGGTGTAGACTGAGTTTTGAGACTTGCGATGCTCTATAAATCTATATTCTATTTCTAAATTATTATAGTAATTTTTGACCATCACTCTTATATAGTTAGTTTTTTTCCTGGCCTCACGTCCTTCGGTTTCCCGGCAGGTCCATCGCATCCAGTCCTGCGAAATGGGCCAGAGCCCACGCCTGCTCGTCAAAATGGTTGGGTCCCGTCAGATCCTGTCCACCCTCTGGGCTTGGTTGAGGGAAGTCGTAGTTCATGAATCCCATTCCAGGTTCATTTTGATGCGCTGGTGAGTTCTCTGAAAAAGCCGTTGGACCATCAGATGCCATGCTAGGATCTCTTGTGTATTAGCGAGAACCCGGTGGACTGGCCAACTGACCCTTCAGACGTGAGACTGGGCACTCCAAGAAATGGCAAAGGTCTGCTTGGCTGAGACAGAACACCTTTCGAAAACGCCAATTCAGGCTGTGGGAGGATAATGTAAAACTCCATCTGACCATGACCAGAAATCTAATTCCCCAGACGTCCAGCCAGGCTGTTGAGGATACTGTGCATATCCGTTCGGCATGGTATTCAAATCTTCAAAAGCCCAACCGGTTTCGATACTGTAAAATGCTATTCTCCCTGCTTTCTAAGGATCTTGTAGCCAGTTCTTGGTCTTCTGCATACTGCTGCTGCCGATGCGGTTGTAAACCCTCCCATACGCCGCTCCTGGCGCTTCAGGACGCGGTAGAATTCTTCGCCCCGGGGCCGTAAGGACGTAATTCTCCGGCGGTGTCATTGCAACTGTCCTAGGTTGCTCGACAGACTCAGGCGGTGTATTGGCACTTCCCGCCGCCTTCTTCTGAGCCCATTCGATCTGCCGCTCGGTGGGAACGTAAGAGCACCTTCGGTTCCTCCTTGTACACCGCCTGCAGTGGGGTTTCTCGCCGTCGCATTTCTGTTTTGCGGCTCTAAGAAAGCCCAAAGTCAGCTCAATCGAGCGCTCCTTTGTGGAAAGGAGCCAAGTACTTACCGGCACCGCATACAAGCCTGTTCCACTTTCTTCTCGATGACCCGACCGGAGACCCCTTTAACGGGGGGAGCCTTGCGCCTTTTTGGTTCTGGCTTGTTAGCAAGCTCCGGGTGCCTTGCCTCTGTCTCTTGCCTGGTCGGTGCCGGCGCGCGGTGCCTTTGCCTCGGAGCAATGCTTACAGCATCGACGGGTACCCAAAGCTCAGGCGATGCTTGCAGACCTGGGACAGAGGTGACCGTGGGCATGGGATCCTCCCACTCATACCAGTCGTTGGGGGGCATGGCATAGGGACCGGTGAGCTCATCGAAGATCAACGGCTCATCACCGCCAAGGAGCGGAGGATCTGCGAGGGAGACGAGGGTCTGTGGCAGGACTGGCGCCCGTGAACTATGAAGTTTTTGTGTCAGCGTGAGTCTATTGGCCAAACACGTCGAATGGCTTAGGAGTTTGCAGTGTTCGTAGCTTGAGACGAGCAGCAGAAGGACACTGCTATCAGGTACGACTAGCATCCGCACATATAGTAGCGATGGTTCGAGGGAGGGAGCCACTCACTTGGGCGCGGAGGTGGAGAAGTTGTTAGAAGACATCTTTAGCGTTGATGTCTGTTGTCGTCTTGTTACTTCTTCGGAGTCAAAAAGAAGTCTCTTGGAGAATGCAATGAATGCTACTTACCAAGGCACCCTGAACAAGACAGACCACGGTATATATATACCTGGAGCCATTCTCTTTGTCATCTTCCGTAGAGAATTGTATGGCTCCCAAGTACGAGTGCCAGTCACGTCCACGATAACTGCGCCAAAAGACGTCGTCCAATCCCCTAAGTGCAAACGACGTGATGTTCTGTGCTGGTTTCAGGCTGCCAGATCCACGAGAACGTAACCTAGCAGATCAACCAGTCTGATGGTGCCAGCAACGTATCGTTCTATGGCGCTTTGACTCCATGACATCCACGATAATGTAGACAACTTGAATGATCCAATGTAATGTAGTAGCAGCATATGGCGAGCTCCACTTGGGGCCGCATGACTCCTGCAGCCCAACGGGTTAGCTGGGTGGCAAAGAGGGAGCTTCACTCACAGGCTCCTCAGTGAGGGGAAGGGAAAAACTCACCATACAGTTGCCATCGAAAGACAGTAAAGGCCCCATGAGCAAAAACGCTTTCATGCATGATCAATGAGGCTGCCTACCACACCAAGGAGGCAATTGCAGGAAATTGCGTTGTCATTTCGGCCTAGTCTGAATCCTACTCGGATGTTGTCAGGACTGAAACGAAGCTTCCTAACCACTCAAGGCCATGCCACGCAAAGAGTCCAATACCACTCTGATGTTCACGCATCATGGTCGACATCGTCCTCAATACCTGAGGCCAGCATACTGTTCATTTCTCTCTGAGTATGAGGGTGGGAGGGGAAGAGAGTGGCGTGGACATTTTGTGTAACACAGGCGAACTGGCCAGGTTAATATACTACTACACCGGCAAACAACCACCTGCACAACGAAAATTGATTGCTCCGGCTCACCAACTCAGTGGCCAGCATTCATCCTAGATTAGACAGTCTTTCTCTGCGGTCGAATCTTTCTCTGCCACGAATACGTTCAGTGACCTACCGAAGTGTGTCAACGGCTGTATTCCGAATTTTGAAAGAAGCTAACGAATCATGTTTGATGGTCCTCAATATTCACCACGTGATGCTACGATTGCTCGCAACCTGCATCATGCAAAGGTGATTTTCTTGTAGTCATGATCGATCGTGACTACTATGGAGGCAAATCGAAAGAGAAAGTCGGGCCCCTAACCTATGAAAGATGCGTCTATGGGAAAAAGTTGCGGGAATGGCATAAGTTAGTCGGAAAGGTGCTCAACAGGGTCGCCAATGCACGTGTTCACAGCCATGGAAACCCAACGTTCCTTACATCTTAGGAGATCACACTGTTGTACTTCGAATAGATAATACGGTATGGATGCAGGTCAGACGCCTTGGGCGGCGAGAGGTGTTCTCAGCTCCGAGTGCCGGCTTTGAATCTTGCTTGTCAAGCTACTTCAGCTATGGGAGAGCCAATAAATCATACATTGGGTCCCTAGTAGCCTATCAATATACAAGCAAACTATCTCGTAAATTTACAATCCATGAACACATTACTGAGGCTGCTTCTTCTGTGCCGCGGGGCCCATCTCCTTGTCGAAAGCGGCATAAGAGACTTGGAGGCTGGCAACACCATTGATACCGACGTAGAGGATCGATATAAGGATGAAGGATACGAGTAAGCCCATAAAAAGGCCTGGACAGAGTAGTCAGTATGCTGTCTCACAAGTAAACATGTCCTAGGGGAAGTACCTGGGCTAAGATATTGGTATCGTTCGAACAAAGGACCATCTGGGAGTGTAATATTGCCATCAGATGCACGCTTTTCATTCGAAAAGTCTCGTTTGAGGTCCATGTGCACGGGCGCTTGGAATTGAGCATCCATCTCATACGACTCGGACTCAGTGGAGGCTGGTTGATGAGCAGCGTTGGGAGGCGTAGTAGTGTAGATGACAGTGAACTTATTTGATGAGAGTAGGTCAAGGACAGACGCGAGGAAGGCGTCTAATTTATGTTAGCTTCCACATTGCATAGTCGAACAGTGATTTTCTCCACACCGTTTTCAACCAATTTCTGGGACCTGGCGTTACCGAAAGGAAGAGCGGGGAAATCGAGATTGATAACTCTGGGTTTCGCGTCTTCAGAGATTTCAAAGGAGCCAGCTTTATGATGCCATATGTCAGCGAATAATCTCCAGTGCATGTTCCCAGCCCCAGAAGCTCTTACTTGACGCATCCACCCTCAAATGTCTTGCCCCACACTTCTCTTGTATGACTTTACTCAGGTGGTCCCCGCTAATCTCTCCCATCACTTCCTTGACCGCAAGACTTGACCGTATACTCTTATCATTCCCCAGTACTTTCATCCGTAGATAGGGCGACGCTCGGTTTTGGTAGTCAACTGCATTGACGCCCGGCTGCGATACGACGACGTAGGTATCTGATGTACATGCTTCGAGTTCTGGAATGATGACTTTGCTGAGAGACGCTGCGGAGGTAAGATCTGGGGAGGATGCGAGGAGTCTGGAAGTTGTAGATTAGTGGAGCTCGGCTTCGCCCAGAGTTTTGGAATTACTCAGAGGTTGAGAAAAGGAAGAAGGGCGATGTGTCTTTGAAGGCGTTGACTACGCATGCACCCAGGGCAAACGCCCAGATCCTCATTGATAACATTGCCTGTATGTTGCTTTTCCAGGTGCTGATGCCACTTGAAGCCTGAGATGCGGCGACATGTTTGGCGCTAGGATAAACGTTTTTGCGGCGCATCAACGGAGGATTCCCCTCCTTCGAAAATCTCTGGCATCCTTCAGACATCAGTCATGATGCTGGGTAAACGTAAAGCATTCCAAGCTGTGCCTCCACCAAGGAAGAAGCGGAAATCAGCGTCAGCCATCGAAGAGATCTCCTTCGACTTCAGTGCCCGAGAAGACTACCTGACTGGATTCCACAAACGCAAGCTGCTACGAATAAAGCATGCTAAGGAGGAAGCTGCCAAGAAAGACCGCGAAGACAAACTTGCTGCTAGGAAGATCGTATGCCTCAATCTGTTCCTGCTTCCCTGCGGTTCTGACTGGACGATCACAGCTACGAGAAGGGCGGAAAGCAGATCTGGAGAAGCATGTGCAAGCCGTAAATTCCATGATAAGGGAAGCGGACGGGATAGCTTCAGACTCTAGCGGGGAAGGGGTTGAGGGTGAGGAGGAGCCATGGGATGGGATCAAGGATAATCATGACCCTCTAGTGGACCATGAGGACGAATACATGGACGACGATAGGTTTACAACTGTCACAGTCGAGGCTGTGGATGTCTCAAAGGATGGTCTACAGAAAGCAATTCAAGATGCAGAGAATGAAGGCGAGGCCTCGGGCACCGACAGACCTGATGGGAAACCACAGGGAACTACGGCTCTGCAGGGAAGAACAGGATCCGAGAAGGGCAAGCGGGTATGGACCAAAGAGGCCCCAAGTGGCCCTAGAAAAAGGAAAAAGAAGTTCCGTTATGAGAACAAAGCTGAGAGGAAGGCCACAAGATACAAGGAAAGATCGGGCAACAAAGCGAAAGCCAAGGCCAGAAGGGAATGATAAGCGAAAGGAAGGGCATGAGCGTCATGATACCCTTTGAGCCGCAGCAATAAACAGTGTAATCAAAAGCATGATCATCTTTTGAATAGCTAGTCCTTCCGACCAAGGATGCAAGTATGTCTATTGCACAACATTTGGTCATCTTACAGCTCGCAAGCTCGGCGCTCTCCCGCCTCAAATCACCATTGCAGCACCGCAGTAACGCTCAAATGCAACACTCAAGTGGAGTACTCCAGCCGCTCAGATATTCCCAATCTCAAGCTGGAAGTCCTCCAATTCCTTCTTGACCACGTTGTATTTCTGGGCCATCTCTTCATACTTCTCCTCCCATTGATCACGGCTTGCTTCGAGAGCCTGGACTTTGCGTTCGTAGTGGCCGGCCTTGACGTCGGTTTGACGTAGCCTGCGAGAAAGGAGACGTTAGCTTGGTGTTTCTCCTACGCTAGCAGTAATGCAAGAGACTTGGTCATACTTCTCATTTGTCTCCCTAATGTTCTTGTCCGACTCCTCAGCTTCCTCTTCCAGCAGCTGCAGTCTCCTCTGTAGACTCTCATTCTGCATGCCGTGTTGGCCGCTCTCCTCCGCAGCCACCTTGGCTTCCTTGATGCCACCTTCTAGCTTCTCGACCTCGGTCTCCAACAATTGGTTCTTGTGCGATAATGAAGTGATCTCTTGTTCCTTTGCGAGATTCTCCTGCTCCAACGTCTTGACCTTGCCTTGGAGCTCTTCATACTTGGCCTGGGTCTCCTCTTGCTGCACGCGGAGGGAACTCATTTTCTAAAGGAATCCTTAGCATTCTAGCCTCTCCCACATACGTTACAAGCATTGATTGCAGCCACAGAGTGATCAAAAGCATTTGCTGGCCTCGACGCAAACTAAGGTGGGGCAGATATGGGGAAAGTAGCGTTTCCTACCTGTTTGATAGTGTCGAGAGACATGATGGCGGTATCGAGCAAGGTAGAGCGGAGGTGGCAGTTTAGTGGAGTTGCAAGAGATTCAGAGTATGTAGAGAGAGGTTTTTCGAGGGAGAAAAGAGTTATGAAGTTTGTGGAGCTTACGTGGGACCTGAATGTCGAATGATAAAGATCGCCCATGGTGCCCACGCCGCAAGCGTCTAAATCCGGCTCTTAGCCGCGTCTCAGTCGCCAATGGCAACATGTAAAAGTAAACAGTACTGTACACAGTTACACTACAGAAAATACTGAAGACTATCAATGATTGGGACTTTTACGAACTGAATCACCGATCTCCTGAATTCAATATGCTTGCGGCGCGAGACCAAGAAAACCTGGTCCACGGTCATCAAGCAGCAGCGGCTTCAAAGCCGCTCAATCAAGGAGCCAGACAGCTTGCGCCAAAGACTCCGGCCAAAGCACCCAAGACACCCTTCAAAGTTCCATTGAACGATGAAAACAATGCTGGTGCTCTTGGAGGGGGGAAAGGAGGGTTGAAGACCCATGGCAAGGGCAATGAGAACATGATCCTTGGGGCGAAGAAGGGAGGCCTGGGAGACAAGACTGCCTTTGTTACACCGATGGGTATAATATATTCGACTCGCCTGGCTATACGGTCAAGCTAATGTATCCGTGATCCAGCCCCGCGAACTCGAGCGCCTCTAGGCATGAAGACAACCAACGCAAAAGCCAAAGCTTTTCAAACGCCCGCTCCACCTCCGGCTGACAATGATCTGGGCAAGACTAATCAGAAGAGTGTGTCAGCGCGAAAGGCAAAGCCGAGGATCTCCCATGCTGAGATGACCAAGTTGGAGGTCTTGGGTGACAAGGATGTACTGGAAGAAAGGGAGATCGAGTACATGCCACCAGAGGCGAAAGGTTAGCATCTTGCTTTTACCAATCGAGGGCGGCGCTGATCGGCTTTAGATCTACCTGATTATCCGGACGATCATGTTGAACTCAATCTATCCATGTTCGAAGGAGAGAACAGGATGAGAGGGGCCTGGAGCCATTTCATGACTAGGGAAGGGCCTGACGGACTAAGTCATGCCGAGCGAGAGGAGCAACGACTGCAAAGGATCTATGACATAGCTGACAGGAAAATGGAGGCTCTTATGCAACGAGATATTGACAGCATGCCTATTCCATGTACACACTATCCAGAATGTCCGACCGAAACATGCAAAGATACCGTCGAGGCAAGAAAAGCAGCAGAGGAGCAGTATCATGAGACCATAGCAACGATTGAGGCAGAGACTACACCAGCTACCAGGAAATTGATTCCAACCAAGGGACCATCCACCCTCAAATCCAAAGTCGCTGCAGCATCATTGTCTCTGCCTAAACAATCTGGTCCTGCGTCGAAGACCGCCTCAAAGCCCACCTTTGCACCCGCTAAACCCCGTCTTACAACTTCCCTCGTTGCCCGGCCCAAGAACGCACCTGCGCCAACTAATCCCTCACCTATGCGTCATAACGCCGCAGTAGCAGCCTCGAAGACGACAATGGGCTACTCGAAAGGTCGCGCCACTTCTGCCACGCTCCGCAAGACTGTGGTGCCAAAGAAAGATGTCAAGACTGGCTCAAATGAGATACCTGATACTTCTTTGGCGCCAGCGGAGTACATTCGGCGTTATGGTGTACCCCGAGTCGGTAGCGAGATGTGGATTCGCTGTAGGGCCGCGGGATGCTTCGATGAGGATGAGGGGCCAAGTTTGGAGGAGATCTTTGCAGGCGATCATCCGCATGGGTTGGACACGCTTTTAAGAGAGGAAGCAGAGCAGGAGTTTCAATTGACGTTTTGAGGATAGAGGGACCGAATCAGGGTCAGCGAGTTTAACTGGTCCTTTTCTCACTTTCGTACGCTGTGTCGTGCTGTTCTGTTAGCGCTGCCACAGTCATCAGATTCGGTGGCTGTTGTATCTGAGCTGGAACCGGCAACTGGTACGCGGCACCCTTCCTCAAGTTATGATTTTCGGCGTCCGATGAGGCTGTTAATGAGCATGAGCATGAGCATGAGCATCATTCTTGCTCTGGATTACGTCTTCTGAGATATCATTTGGCGGCAGAAAAGAGACGTGCATTCAACGGAGGATAAATGGTTGCATGGCTTGTTATTATAGGGTTAACGGCGCGAAACAGCGAAGACTATTACTTTCCTCGCGCAAAACCAAAGCTCTTGAAGGATTGTCTGAGCAAAATTCGAAGCCTCGTATGCTCAAATAATAAGGTTACTTGGAGGAACTCCGAACAATTTGCAGTAAGAGAATGTAGTAGAAGTCGTGCATGGAGGCCATATCAACTTACAATAGGAAGGCTTAAATATAATAAAGAAAATTCCTTGCAGATAAAACAACGATTTTCGGAGAAAGGTTTGCGAAACTGTCATTTTTTGGGGGGTAGTATACTTCAACTATACGACTTCTACAGATTCTCCCTTGCAGGTAAAGTGACGGCCCTTAGGAAAAATCTGCGAAAATTGTTACTATTTTCTGGCACTGCGTTCAATCTATATGACTTCTATAAGTTCTCCGTCGTATATACAATAACAGTATATAAGGAAAAGTCTATGGAAATCGTCAACTACTTTTTGGCAACTGTCGGACTCCTAGTTTCATGAAGGGGTTTCGCCCTCTGTGCATGACTTTTGCTACAAACTCTTACATTTATGGCAGACCACCCTTCTGATCGTTCCTTTTGGCCCATTATATAAATCTACTGTATATAGCATATTGCTCGGGTCGAGGATCCTCAATTGGTTCTCGAATCTCGTCTGGACTTCCAATGATACCGAGAGTGCGTCCTGGAACATTACTCGACCCTAGTACACTATTTACACACCCCTATTCGCAACTCTTCTCACAACATCGACGTTAGTCTGGCATATCATTTGCTAGCTATAAGGTATCTATCTGATCAAAAGGTAAAAAAATCAAATGAGCGTGTTGGCTGATTACAGTTGACTGAATTGTTCATCAGTAAAGTAGTTTGCGAAACTCCACGAGCAGTGCCAAGCCAGAGATAGACGCCAACAGCGCGTACGCGGGCGCCAACAGCCCTACATACCTACCTTACATCCCGACCATCAAAAGCTCCAGTCGTGTGCACTACCCTCCCTCACAGACCAGACCAGACCCCCCCCCCCGCAGCGCCTCCCCCGAGTTGCGTCCAAGATGCTCCCACCCCACTCAACGCACCTGCGCTCCGCACTCACGAGCTTGAAACTCCAAACCAAACTCACCACACCATGCTGCGCGTCCCTTTCGACATCGACATCGTCGTCGAAACCCACCCACCGACCCTTCCTCAACCCATCCACCCACCGCACCCCCCCTCCGCTTCGAACACCACCACCACCACCACCACCACCACCACCACCACCCCCTCCCCCCCCCCTCCCCTCCACCCCCTCCCCTGGAACGCCTACCTCTCGCTGCGCAAGACGCGGCGCCGCTACAACCTCGCCTCGTCGCTGCTGAGCTCGCTCCTCACGACGGCGGGCGGCGTGTCCGCCCTCGCGACGCTCAACCTCGAGCAGGTCAACGTCTTCGGGCTGGATCCGTTCCTGGTGCTCGCGGCGCTGACGGCGGGCAGCGGCGCCGTGGGCTGGCTGCTGGGGCCGTTTGTGGGGAATGCCGTCTTCGGGGTGGCGCATCGGAGGGTGGGGGGGCAGATTGCCGAGGTGAGTTTTGCGTCTCTGTGTGTGTGTGTTTGGCTGGGTTGTGGTGAGTGGGGGGGGGGTGCGTTTTCGAGGGACGGTTACTGATGAGTGGTGTGTGCGATGGATAGAAGGAGAGGGATTTTTACAGGAGGATAAAGAAGCATAGGGTCGATCCGTCCGGAGGGTCGTCGGCGAATCCCGTGCCGGATTATTACGGGGAGAAGATTGGGAGCGTGAAGGAGTATAGGAATTGGATGAAGGATCAAAGGGCGTTCAATAAGCGGAGGCTGAACTTTTTGTGATGTGTTGATACGTGGTGGGAGCGATGGAGATGGGGCAATGATCGATCCCTTTGCAGCGGTAAGGCGTCTTTGGTATAACCAGATATGGGAATTAGGCAAAACCAACCCCCTCTACATAAATGAATCAGTCTTCACTGTTCCGATGTCACGTTCAAAAGCATGAGCAGCGTAGTTGACTTCCTTTCTATCAAAATCGTATATGGCAAAGTAGTCTATCATTGTAATGATGGAAATTCGTAGCCATCGAAAGAAGCATTGATGATCGGCCTGCACCTTCAACCGGCATGCCTCTTAGCGCTTCACGCTTCCACATAGTATCCAACCGAAGTCTCCATCTCCGTGCGCTGTGAGATGAAGACGACGAAGGCTGCGACGAGCCTCGTCAATAAATAACGGCAAAGGTTGCATAGACGTGCTGATAGATGCAAATAAAGATCCAGAGTTGGCTCACACCTCACCAGAATAGCATAAGCGGTGCTTGAGCCAATAACAATGCTTTTGAAGATTGAAAATCGAGGCAAATGAAAACTGGCAATCGATGTGAACGATAGACCCGCGGGCACAATAGCTTGTAAAGGGGAATCGAAAGCTATTTCGAGGGGAAAAGGGACTTTGCGAAAGGAGCTATTGTGGCTGCTGTCTCCTGGTGTAGAGACTCCTCAGTACTGACGCTGCTGAGTAAGATGCTGTGGCCGGCTAGTTCGACAGTCTTATCAAGGGCGGAATCGGCTCGGTCTTCAACCCCTTGGCCACGACGAAGCTCTGAATCGATTGTCTAGTCGACCTTGGTGAGCCTACCAGATTGCTCATCGGCAGCGGCTTTGGCCTCCGAATTGTAGGAAGGCTCTGGGGTGACTTCCTTGACAACTTCGGACATGTCTGTACGTGGTTGAAGAAGAGTCTCCAAAGGCTGAGCGCACGGATCGGGGATGCATTGGACGGTACATCCCCGGTAGCGCAGGGTTTTGCTGAACAAAGCAGAGCTGTGTCCGGCGGCTCTGATGGATGAAAAGCGCAGTCCCAGAACCCCGTCCGCTCCCAGCCTCATGCACTCCAGGCTGTCTGACTTCATGACAGGGGAGGCTGTGAGTTCTTGTCTCAAAGTCGGCAGAAAGAGATTGCGAGGAATGTTATGTACCTCGAAGCAGCGCGTGCGTCCAAATTCTTCGATGCCTGTTCGAAGGTTAACCGGGATGGGCCACGTCGGAGTTGGGATTACCGCAACCTGGGCCACAACGTTGTTGAAGGCTATGGGATGCTCTTTCGCACGATCCTCGTATGCCATGGCTGAACGCTCGTGTAAGAAAGTCACTAATGCCGTGTTACTACCGGTAATCTTGGCTGTGTCCAGAAGCTTTGCATCGACGAGCATGCCTCCTCGGACTTTCTCTAGAAGAGCCATCATTGTGACAGATGGCGGGAGTCCCGAGATTGCAACGGTACGATAGACATCCTGCTCGTAGGTTTTGGGAACATAGCGGATACCATATTTGAAGAAGTCTGGATAGGGTACATCTCTTGCTCCAGTCTGAGCACTACGTCCGTTGATTAAGACGGCAGTCTTGCGATCTTGAACAGACTCAAAGATTCTCTCTGGGCTCCAACGTGGCTCGGTGGTATCACCCTTGACTGAGGTCTGCAGATCTCGAGATTCCGTAGGGGCTTGGGCCGTTGGCCGAAATGGCTCGTCTTGATTGAGCGTGCCGAAACTGCATAGTTTGTCTGCTAATGTGCTGACTATAGCCATAGATTTATCCAAATTGCCGCCTTCAGAATGCAAGGCCTTCAGCTGCAAAAACTCCTCATTGAGGAGCTTGGCCTTGAGCGGCCAATTTCCACTGCTCGTAGAAGTAAAGGAGGTTGCTGTGGAATTAGGACCATTCAGAGAGGATGCATCCTCCGAAGAAGATTCATCGGCCTTTTCGGAAAGTACAAGAATGTCGTTCTGCTGCTCTGAAGGCGTGATAGACTCTGATAAGCCGCGAGGCACCCTGACCTTCTATCAAAAGGCTAATTAGCAACTGGAATAGTATAAGGCTCCTCGGCGCAATACCTTTGTAGACACCTTAACAGCGTCCTGTGATTTCGTATCTTCATCGCTGTCCGCGAAATGGACAATGTACGAGGACCCTTCGAAATCTGAATCAGAAGACTGTTGCAGAGACTGAAATGGCGTAGTACTGTTGGAAACTCCCTCAGTATCTGACTCGTCTTCGTAGAACTTATCTAGTAAAGTGGTGCCCCCCTCTCGTTAATTTCGCACTGCTGAACTCTTGGCTGCAGTCTAGCAGATCAATCAAATCCTCGGTCACTATCTCGCTTTTCGGTGGGGAATCGCTGTGACTGCTGAAGCTTGTTGAGATAGATTGAGACATTGAATTGGGAACATTGGGCCTGGATAGGGCAAAGATAGTGTCTTCAGCTTTCCTCAGCTTGTCCTTGATTTCTTTCTTCTCCTTGTGAGTATGGTCGATGGTCGTCTTCAGAACTAGAAGCTGCTCCTTGAGCTTTACAGTGCGTTCCTTGACACGCGCGTTGCTCACGCTGGACTGCAGAAGGTACTGAATGACAGCCTCTTTGTTGGTGTTTGCCGTTCGCGAAATCTGAAGATCTTTCTCCAAAGCGGTAAGACGAGTACAGAGGTCGATGATGGAGGGTGAAACTGCATCTTTATTGCCGAAGATGAGAGTTGGTTCGAAGCCTTGGTGCAGCTGCCGGGAAACACGCTCATAAAAACCTGGGTGAGGCTGCTGATGTGATGCGTAGCCGAGGTAAGAAAGGGTTGCACCCATTGCGAAGGTGGGGTGACAATCAAGGAAATGGCTAAAATCAAGATGAGCTATATTCTGAGGTGGTGAGAGATAATACGCACCGCACGAAGTAGGTTGGTGAGATTGAGATGGAGCAACAGCTGTAGGGGAATAAGGCACGAAATGATGGTTGGTGGGTGGGAAAATCCCAACGCACTGAGCAAATAGCCTAGTATGACTGCTGCTGGCTGTAGGTTATAGCTGGTCTCGGAATGGGGCGGCAGTGAGGGACTAACTCACAAGAGAGTAGCGCGGCTAGAGAAGGTAGGTAAGACAAAGATGGAAGTTCGAGGGACGGAAAAAGTCCGTGAGCTCCCAAGGGTTTCTCGAAGTCGCTGATCGCAGCAAATTAGAGAGAACGGTGAAGGATGAGGATGATAAAAGCTGTCCAAAGCTGTCCACAAGTAATCATGGCGGAGCAAAGATGAGGGTCGAATAGATGAGTATTGCAAGGACGAAGAATGGTGTAAATCGACAGAAGGGGGACAAGAGACAAGAGACGAGGGTGACAGGGGTGACGTAGCGGGAAATGAAGGATTTGTGAGCAGTTTTGATGTACTTACTGGCGCCGACGATTTTATCAAGTGGGACGAGAAGGGCGGGCAGGATGTAGAGTCGAATGACAAAACCTCGATCAGAAGCTCAAGTGGAATGTGCCTTTCATCTTCTAAGCTGCTGAGAGGAAGTGTTGAAAGGTTTCCACGTGAGGTAGAAGATAAGATGTATGCCAGGCAACGGCATTGTACTAGTACCACTCATTTGTGACTGATCGTGTGGATGTAGACGGCACGATGGAGCTTCGCCCGTCTCTTTGAGTTCAGGTCGTCAATTGGAAGAACCAGTAGCAGGATCCATGCAGACAAAGATCGAAACGAATGATGCCTACAACAGATGTGTCGACCACCAGAAGTCAGGAAAACAAGTCTTCGAGCATCTGCGTAGGCTCGATAGAAGGAAGAGCGAGGCTTTTGGTGGAGCACCATCACTAAGCCATTGCTGTTCAACCTGGTCTCGAGCGGATGCCTTGAAGCTCGTTCCACCCAATGGCATATAGAGTCGTATAAGCCCAGCAGTTCGGATACCACTCGAAAAGCATGGACTGTGCAGAGACGGGTTGAGCCCCAAGACTCCTGAAGGAGGGAGCCATGGTTGAGTATGCAGGTGTTGTTCTTAGTAGGCACGCTGCAAGAGATTTGGCAGCCTGTCTCCATTGTAAGAAACGCATTTAAGGCCAGTTACCTAGCGTACGCCGGGGTACCATTTGATCCCTAACCCTAATTCGGGGTATCGCCGAGACTGCCAAGCTTCTAGCGTAGGCGCTAGCTTTCCCGATAATCGGGATTGGGAAATAGGTCTCGATGAATCAAGACCTGATTTTACCACAATTGAAAGAGAAAGGATTACCACAGTTAAAAGAGAAAGGAGGCCGTAAGACTACGATAGGAGGGAGCTTAAAGAAGAATAGTGGCTATGGTCGTGCTGTGTATAGCTTCAGCGCGGAGAGCCTCGCGCACTGACTAGCTCGCTCGGGTATTAGGGCTGACCATCGTTATTTCCATCGTCGCTCTACTCGCAAAGCCAATATCAAAATCCGCTTAACTTTCATTATGCCATATACTATCCAGTATGGACGGCGCCGCAAGGCGCTTCTTGTTGCAAAGTGCCGCGAGATACACGAGGATACGTTCCTTGCACCAACGAATTCAGATCAACGAAACCAACTATTTTATATGTACCCAGGTCACTAAGACAAAGAAGGAAACCGCCTGGCGGATGGTAGGAGCTTCGATGCATATTTAAAGTCTTCTTACTAAAATCCTACCAGTGACGATAGATCAGCCTTCTCCCTCTTCGACGACTCCTCTCCCCCTTTCTCCGCCAGCTCCTCTCCCCCTCTCTCAACCCGCTCCCTCGGGAGCGAAGCTTTCTTCGCCCCAGCCACCAAGCGTCGAAACCGAACCATAGCTCCCCACGCTTGACTCTCCAAACGCCTTCCCTTCGGCTTCGCCCGCTCCCTCGGGAGTAGAGGTAAATGGTTTACCCGCTAGCGGTAAGGCGATCAACCCATACAAGAGATATACACCGCTAATAAATGGTAGATGAGATAGAAGACGGCGAATGCCACTTCTGCGTCTACATTAACCGAAAGACATGCCACGCTACTGTAGATAATACGGCAGATCCCCTCACGTGCTTTGCGAACCTCAACCCGTATTAGGTCTAGGGTGAAGCGCCGCTTCCCCAAGTGTGAGAGTCACCGCGCGAGCTAGAAAATAAAAAGCACCGCAACACCATTGTACCAGCGCCATTAGGAATCGAACCTAATACGAACTAAATACCTCTAACAACAGAGCTCTAACGTAAAGGGATCCCTACAATTGAAGGGAACCCTCAAAGATAAAGAGATATTCTATAGAGCGGGGAAAACCCCCAGAACAGTAAGAAGAACTCCACGATAAAGACGCTGCGCAAGGATTTTCAGTGCCAAGATGGCCCCAGCCCCTTCATGCAATGTCGCATGGGACGAGGGAGACAAGGCTGTGTCTGCGGAGCACCTGCACGATCCATGCGCTGCATTGAACCTACCTATCTAATTCAATCTTCGTGTTTCCAGTCTCCATGCGTGGGGTTTGGAAACCTCAAAAGATAGGGTGTCTTCGTTTTTTGTTTTTCAAGCTCCGTCGTCGATGGAGTATATCCTCATTACGGATTAGCCCAGGTAGAATCCTTCAAGTCGTCTACCGTCTACGTTTCCTTTGCTGCACTTGAAGGCTCAAGATCCTCCATTTCCAATTCCAATTTTTTTCTGATTGTCTGTTTGAGCGCTACTTCCCCTGCGGAGAACAGTACACGGTTCATCTATCCTTCGGGTTCGTCCGACCTTACTGTTCATTACGGCGACACAGTCGATGTTGAACGGACCTCTTTATGTTGTAACCTACGAGAGAATCCACCGGGGCTTACCAAATCGAGTATGACGAAGTCGTACTCTTTGCCCGGCGCCGAATCAATTGTGGCCATAGTGAGATCTGCTGTCTCCCAGGTTCTCAGCAAACGCGATTGACCCTTATACGGTGTCAATACGGCGATTTGTCTGTCGTTGGCACCAGCGGCCCTTGACCGATCTATCAGCGCGTGTACGATGGCCAGGCGCGAGGGGTTTAACATTGATTGTGTCTTCTCGAGCCGATACGGCACATAATTCTTGACGTGGACAAAGATGGAGTGTCGCTTGGCACATTCTTGTAGAGTCTGACCGTGGAAGGTTTGCATAATCCTGTCTTTTGGTCTCGAAAGCACGCTCGGTGAGTTGATTAATGTTGCCTCGTAGAAAAGGGAAGAGACGGGCTGAGCAATGTGGGGATTCATACGAAATTGTTCGCGGAGTCTAGTAATCGGAACACCAGAGTTTGAGAGCCTGACCATGAGACTTGTTTCAGTTGTATCCACGAACTCGGAATTCTGGTTGAGCACAAAGGGCTTTTTTTGGCACGGATCCCCAACGATGAGAACCTTCCTAAGATTATCAAAAAACCTCGAAATGACAGCGACAGTCACGAACTCGGTAAACTGCGACCCTTCACCGACTATGAATTGTTGGGGTCTGAAGACGCGGAGCATCTTTGTCATTGCGGTTGCCGCTGTGACAATAATACCACATGCTTGGGTTCTGATGTAATACTCTTGTGTGTCTTCCCACACCTTATCGAACTGTTTGTATATCCTCTTCCACTCATCGACATCCTCTTCCCAACTAAAGTGGTCAAGGGCCAATTGTGTTACATTGAGATCTCTAAGAATTGCAGCCTCGTCGGCTAGCATTCTTTGTTGGTCTCGGGAGAAGTCGGAGGCGATCTGAGATGTGAGAGGTAAGAGAGAACCGTTTGGGCTCCGCATGGCCACGGAGGCGCTCAATGATCTTCGTTCGGGTCAACTTCGAAATCTCCGCTCGGTCGTCTGGGAAGTCGGAAGAAGAGACAGTGAAAGTAGCGCTGTCGAGATCAGCGCCGTCCATCGATCGTAGTTGCCATATACAGCTTGAAGATCTGCGTAGATTCGATCGGCGCATACCTGAACCGCATAGTGCGTCTCTGCGGTGAGTAACCACGGCTGCTGCCGCTGGATACAATTAAGCACGCAAAAGCCGATAAGCCTAGTCTTGCCAGTCCCTGGTGGACCCTGGATCATGGTCACAATATCGGACAGCTCGCGGCTCCGCTGGACAGCGCGCGCGAAGGGTATATTCTGTTGCGTATTCAGAGGTGGTGGACTTCTTGTCCAGGCTTCCCGTGGTAAAAGGAGGGTTGGTTAGAGTTACTGCGTTGTTGTTATGGGCAAGAAGAAATTTCTTAACCAGTTAAATTGATGATGCCGCCACATTGCCTTTTGAATGGCCTTTTTGCTACCACGAATGCAGCTGCAGGGTTTTTGAACGTGAAATGTCCTGACCGACCGCTGTGAATCATGGCACCTGTTCCGGGGGTTCTGACAACTTCCATGATGAGGACACTGTTGTCGACAGAGATGACTCATCCTTTGAACTACTCGAATTCCGGGTCGATTGTTACATCGGTGCCCACTTCCGGCACTGGTGGCGCTGATGCTTCGTCTGATGCTAGCAGTCGTCCCCTGTCTGCTCTAAGGTTGGGAGTGGAATTTGGGAGAAGTGGTCAAAAGGCCGACTCCGATGTGGACGGATCGA
Source organism: Letharia columbiana (assembly GCF_014066305.1). Classification (NCBI taxonomy): domain Eukaryota; kingdom Fungi; phylum Ascomycota; class Lecanoromycetes; order Lecanorales; family Parmeliaceae; genus Letharia; species Letharia columbiana. The sequence continues at coordinate 141,739 of NW_023501084.1, forward strand.
CGATATCTGATCTGGACCCCTCATGCCAACGCCCACCCACCGGTAAATTGATGAAGAATGTGAATTCCGCGGTCAGACTCTTCACACACTCTTGTAAGGTGACCAAATCATACGAGTAAACGTGATTGAAGTAATGCTCATATACTTCCACTTGCGCGATAGTATCAGAGTATCTCCACCACGAAGGTGGTGTCGGAGACGGCTGAGCGGCAAAGAATTACCAACATTCTTCTAACCCTCTGTGCCCGCGCAAAGACAGATAAATGGCCGTTGCATTGGTCTTGATTATCCTTAACGTTGCAAACTTGGCCGCCGCCGCGGTCGACATCCTCGACGTGTCAACATCGAGGTTTATTCCTGAACACGTTTAGGTCTCCCTTCTCCAAAGAAGGGTTGTGATATTCATACCAATTGGGGATTCATCGACTTTACAATTCACGCCTAAGGGGTAACTCCCTTGAGTTTGAAGACCATGGCTTCTCCGCATCAACGATGTCGGTATATTTGTGAAGGTAGCCCCATGTAGACATCGATGAGGTGCATACTGAAGGAATGCGGGCTCCCGGAAGGAGTCTCAGGAACGGTCTACAGGTCGTTCTGCGGCGTTTGGTGGTTGGTTCCGCGTCCATCCCATGAAACAGAGCATGACGCGCTGTCCACTCGGCTTGTGCGTAAGTTTGAGCCGAAAGTGAGGAGCATCCGAGCCTAAACTTGGTTAGAAGTTGTCACGACGGACAGCATAAGGGAAGACATACCCCCCGCGATGCCAAATTCCAACACCGTATCCGCATTACCAAATATGTGACGACTCCATCGTCTTTCCCAATGTGCTCATGTAAGATGCAATCATGCAGCAAAATCCGTCATCATTTGACGGCCAATGGTTCCAATCAAATCTGGAAGTCTCCCCAGTATGCTTGGCCGAACGACGCTGCGTCCCTTCTCTTAGTAGTTCGCCCCAGTCATTCCACGCCTGCCGGGTTTGTTTCGCTTCTTCTTCTACTTTGCGATCGTCGGCAGCTTTTGCAGACTCCTCATTCCACACTGGCAGGACTTGTGGTGCGGTAGACATGGTGAGTAGTTGGGAGAGGTCGCCAGGAGACCAACTTCAGTACAGATGGGAGGAATTCGCTGAGTATTTGAGAGAAGTGGATGGAAGACCGACTTCCAATGTGAGAGTGAATTGAAAATTGTATGCAAGTCAGTTCAAGGTTAGTGTCAGGGTTTGAACGTAAGATCAGACTGATATGTGTAGTGGTGTTACATTATGAATAGAATACTAACTATTGTGAAGTCCACATAAGGTATGTACGTAGTGCCAAGCTACGCTAGGCCCGATTGGGATGTATGTGTTGAAGGTAGGCTAAGATCAGACACGATGCCAAGATGATTTGTCGAGATCACGGAGCGGCTGCTGAGCCATGAAATTCTAAAGTACTGGAGGTCGGGATCATGAGCAATTCGGCGCGTCTCTCCAAATTGACTACGGGCGCGAATCAGTCCTGGAGACTGCCCATGGCGGACGAAGAGGAGCATAGTGCAATTTGACGGCTTCCATATCCACAGATACTGCTGGTAGGTCTTACTATTCCAGTGGTGATGCATGCAAGGTTTTGAGACTAATCTGAGAATGGAGATACAAGATTCTGTATCTGCTACCACAGCGTGTTCCCTAGAACTAACACGGAAGATGATTCAACCATAGGCGCTCTTGAGCAGAGTTTTACTCTTGGAGGCCGGACGTGTGATATAAGACGAATTCCTCAAGCATGAAGAAGAGGTAGCTAGCGGAGACATACCAGGATAGTGTCTGACTTGAGAGGTAGCCCGGGAAGGTAACATGGTAGAGAAGTGGAGGTTTGCAGCATCTGTAGGCGCTTGCGATTTATTCGGCAGGGATGACCAGTAAAAAAGAAGACGGGGAGTAGGAAGTTGGTGAGGGTTATTGATAGGAGACGAACGAGAAGGGATGATGAATACGAGATGCGCTGTAAGATACGAGGCTACCTGGGAACGAGTGAGGGAATGCTCAGCGCTTGCTGCAGGAGTTTGAGGTAAGATGTCGAATACGGGGGGGGACCTAAGACGCGTATATTGACAAGGACGGATGAAATCTTGGACACGTAATCCACAAAATCCCTTTTTTCCCTTTGGAACTATTTGGAGAGACGAGGCGTGATATTAGGGGTAAAACAGGATGATGTGGGTTTCACTGTCTCTCTAGATGCTTCGCTTCCCTTGAGCCCTATTTGCTGGGTCGTTTGTGGAGTACCTGAAGTTGGGTGTGGACCTGGTGAGCGAAAAGGGTTCATCACATGGATTGGATAGTCGAATTTTCTGTCTTTTCGTCGGCAATAATAGGCTGATCAAGGTCTCTGCTCCACCGATAAAAAAGTGACTGGCTTAAAGGTGAAATGATGCGGAACTCACCTTTTGATGCAAGTCTTGTCACGGCAATTACAACATGAGATACCTACCTTACATGTAGGTAATAGAAAGATATGCCACGCTAATGCACGGCAGATCCCCACATGTGGTTTGCCGGAAATTAGCGCGGCTTAGAGTGCCAAGCAACGCGGGGAAAACGGTTGACAGGATGAAGAATATGCCGATTTTACACACTGATGAAAGTGCTATTGGCCTGCCCGCACAAGGCTGCATATCACAAGCGGCACATAATCCAGCATGACGCTCATCATTCGCCTCTACGAGTACTCAAGGTCATTCTCCTTCATCACCTTCATCCAGCTCCATCCTCCACCATTCGGCATCGCGAGGTCTATGATTCAAGATGAAGCTATCTACAGAGCACATTGATAGCGATAGTGGCCATTCGCCTTCCGATGATGAGAAGAGAATCGCTGTAGGACAAGGAGAGTTTGAGGCCCTTGGACATGGCGAAATTCTGCCAGATCCAGATGCACACCTCAGCCCGGAAGAAAGGGCGGCCATCGTATGTAGCTTCGATCATAGACCTTTTAATCCCCTTCATACGACGAGTTCCCAGGGCTGATTGCCCTCACATAGGACCGCAAACTCTTGTGGAAACTCGACCTCCGTTTAATTCCCTGGCTGTGCCTCCTCTATCTCATTTCCTTTCTCGACAGAACCAACATCGGCAATGCCAAACTTGACGGGCTAGAGAAGAGTCTCCATATCACCGGCGGCCAATACAATGCCTGCCTGTCCATCTTCTTCGTCTCCTACGCCCTCTTCGAACCCCTTACCAACGTCTTGCTCAAGCGACTTCGACCTAGCGTCTTCATTCCCATTATCATGACGCTATGGGGTATCACGATGGTGACAATGGGGCTGACCCATAACTTTTCAGGGATGATGGCGGCGCGATGGTTTTTAGGGACCGCCGAAGCTGGGCTTTTCCCGGGCATAAACTTCTATCTATCCTGTTGGTATAAACGCGATGAGCTTGGCATCCGAGCGGCCATCTTCTTCTCCGCTGCCGCAGTATCGGGATCATTTGGAGGCTTGCTTGCAGCCGCAATTGGTAACATGGCCGGTATTGGTGGCAAAGAAGGATGGGCTTGGATCTTCATCTTGGAAGGGTTGGTTGGGAAAGACCCTTATATAACGTCAGATTTGATTTCTATAGGTTGGCTACTGTGTGTATCGGTCTCGCATCCTTCTATATGGTTTATGACTTCCCTGATGAAGCAACTTTCCTCTCCTCAGTCGACAGACAGCGCGTACTACGACGCTTAAAAGCGGATAAGCAGTCGTCAGCGGAGCATGAATCCTTCAAAATGGCGTATTTCTGGGCTTCGATCAAGGATTTGAAGACCTGGGTCTTTGCCGCGACGTACATGGGCTGCAGGTGGCCACTATCCTGTCGCTACATACCGTAACACTAACACGCATTGTTCCAGGTGATGTCCCTCTCTACGCCTTCTCCCTCTTCCTCCCCTCCATCATCGCTTCACTCGGCTACAAATCAACCACCGCCCAACTCCTGTCTGTCCCTCCGTACGCAGCTGCCGCCATCCTGACCATCACAGTCGGCTGTGAGTTTGAATCTGACAGCTTTCCGACACAATTCCCACCTGCTAACAGCCCAAAGACATCGCCGATCGAACCCACCAGAGAGCCCTCTGCAACATCTGCACCTCTTTCCTCGGCATGGCCGGCTTCGCGATGCTCGTAGCTGGGTGCGTTCCCCCATCTCCCTCGACCTCCCCCCCCCGTCAACAAACCCAAAACACCAAGCTAACCCCACCCCCATCAGAACATCCCCCGGAGTCCGCTACGCCGGTACCTTCCTCGGCGCCCTCGGCATCTACCCCTGCGTCGCCAACACCATCGTCTGGACCTCCAACAACACCGAAGGCGTCTACAAGCGCGGCATCACCATGGGCTTCGTCATCGGCTGGGGCAACCTCAACGGCGTCGTCTCCTCCAACATCTACCAAGCCACAGACGCGCCCCTGTACCGCCGGGGCCACGGCATCGTGCTCGCCTACCTGACCGTCTTCCTGCTCGGAGGCAGCCTGTTGCAGTATTGGTCGCTGAGGAGGGAAAACGCCAAGAGGAGGGCCGGCGGCAGGGATCACTGGGCCGACGGCAAGACGGAGGAGGAGGTCCAGGCCCGAGGGGATATGAGGCCCGATTTCTTCTATACGCTCTAGACACCGCGGGGTGGCTGTCGTGTGGCGATCTTTCTTATATATATATATATATATACACGATGGGCTAGACGCGGGGGAACTGTTGCAGAAGCCAACTCGCGACGTTTGAATACACATTAGCCGTGCGCGTGATTGGTGGGAGACTCAGCGTTGCGGAGATGCGAGGGAGGGATGAAGTTCGAACGGGGATGGGGCGATTGAGAGGCCGGAGGGGCATATTCGCAGGGTCGTTGATAGAAGTGATCATGTCTCCATATTATACAAGAGGACCAAATCACGAGTCTGAGAGATTTCAAAAGTTTTGACAGCATCCCGCTTAAGAGTGCCAGTCCAAGAGAAAGATGGCGACTAACCCTATCAAGCTAGCTGCCTTTGGATCCAACGTCAAAAATCATCGAGTTATCAACGAATCTATCCTTGCTCAGAACCTCCCCCGCCCATCAACCCCGCCTTGGGCTGCCCCGGTCCCCTCCCGAGCAAAGATCTCACACTGAACCCTTCAAAAGCAGGCGCCGGGACGTTCTCCCCCGCCTGCGCGACCGGGACCCCGAACGTCTGCCCCGCAAGCGTCTGCTCGTCTTCTGTGATGGTGGAATTCACAGCCATCACGAGCCGGTGATAGAGCTCATAGGTCGTGTCCGGGGTGTTGACCTCGGCGCCTTTGAAGTCAAAGTCCTGCGTCGTGGTGCCGAAGCTGTAGGAAGAGTTGACTCCGGAGAAGTACTCCGCACTTCCCTCTTGGGTGGTGGACAGAAGCGCGCCGCTGAAGAAGGGAAGACTGGCGGAGAGCTGGATGATCTGGTGGGTCAAGGCGCCTTCTGCACTGAAGGAGCTTGGGGTTGTGATGTTGAAGGTTTGGATGCCTGAGGGGAAAACGGAAGGTCCATAGACATTGTAGTCGAGGCCTCGGGTCAGGGTGCCATTGATGCCTACTTCGCCGGCCGCGTCGACTGAGAAAGAGGAGTTGACATCTAACGGGTAGCTGTAAGTATTGGCGTATCCACTAGATGAGAGGTCCGAGCCGGTAGTATTCTGGACTGTGAGCTGCACAAATCCCTGATTCGTCAACTACGCAGGTTTCGGAGTCAGCATTGCTTACTCGAAGCAGCGAAATGGAGTTGCAAGACCGTTCCCGGAAGTAGAAAGGTCCTCATGCTCCCAAAACATGTCTTGTGACTCAATTTCAATATCAAACAGGAGAGATGGTCTCAAAAATATACGTACTGCGTTAAAATTGGAATAGGACAAATTCTGGGTCCACGATGCTTTCTGAGAGCCGTTTGAAGTCTTTATGGTAGAAGTAATGGAGATATCTCGGGTGGCTGCTGTGGATTGTAATATCGGGGTTAGTATTGCCTAATCGAGGGCTTGCATTGAGTCTTGGAACACTTCTACAGGGCAGAAATTCCCAAGACATATCTCGAGACTCAAGACTTGGTCCAAAGGAGGATAGATGGGCTCCGAAAATACGTACCGGTAGAATAGGTCAAGGTTTCGTTAGCACCTGTCGAATTGGTGGTAACGGACGATGAGATCTGGATCTCCGGCAAAGGAGTATCAATGCTTGGTGAGGTCCCTGTCGTCACAGATCCATCCTGTCCCAAGAAAAGGAAGATTGTCCCCGTGACAACCCAATAAGTGCCAACAATTTCAGAGAGCGTGGCGTGGCCAGCTCCATCATCATTGAGGCCGGCAACCCTGATCTCAAAAGTATGAGAGGCACCATCACACAGCAGAGGAAGCCATGGAGTGACGTCGATCTCGTGTTGCCGAAGATCAAAAGCGTCAATGCCCACGATTGGCCGCCAGAACCCTGGAACAATGCCACCGGTAAAGATGATGGGAAAGGGCCAAGAAACCCCTGCCAATTGGCCATCAATGAGCAGCTGAACTTCACTTGATGATTTCGGAGTCAGCATTACTCTTTCGGAAGAAGATCTGTATCGCGAGACATGTCTTAGGAGCAGAGGGCCCTGGAGACATGTTTGACGATTCATAAGACAGCATGAATGGGGGATAATTGCCACGGAAATCATAACGAACCGGAAAGGCGAGAAGCCATACAAGGTCCCAGCCGTAGGCTCGAAGGTATCCACTTCTGAATTGAAAGTATTCGTGTACCAGAACTCCTCCGTGCTCTGACCACACGCCTAGATTACGATTTCGCCGTCAGTAATGCCTATTTAAGGAGGTATGTCGAGCCTTGGAACATGTTTTGAAAGTAAAGACTCCCGAAACATTTCTCAAGACTCAAGATTTGCTCCAAAAGGGGAAATATGGGCTCCGGATATACGTACCGAAAGAGAAATGACCGCCCTCTCGATGTTTTGAGGTAAGGTATAGGATACAGAAGCGTTTACGCCTGGGACTGAGAATGCACTGCCCATGTTCTCAGCAGACAGCTCCGCCGAGATAGGCAAGATTACATCGGCAGTAGGCTGGGAGTCTGGAATCGTGAAGAAAGTCGCGGTCAACGTTGTATAGTAAGGTCCGGTGTATTCACTGTTTACAATGTTGCCCAGATCGAAAATGACCTTCTGGTCTTTCTCCCACAAAGCATTGTATTGTTCCATCTCTTTAACATAAGTCCAGAGGATGCCAGAGGCAGTCGGCTCGGCAGTGGAAGTCCGAAATACCTCAGTGTCCCCCAGGTACATCAGTCCGAGCCTGTCAAACTGGCGACCCTGAGAAGTGACGGTGAAGTTCATGGTGACTCGATTGAAGCTGCATGGTGGGGGCGTGTATTCTCCTAGTCGCAGTACGCCGCTGGTTAGTCCTACTTCCTCGGTAGAATTGGAAGGAGAGAGCCTACCAACGAATGGGGCGCCGTAGCTGTTGGAGAAGACATAGCTCATGAGCGTCTGTGTATAAATGCATCCATACTGGTCACTCGTGCCGGATGGTGTGAGGACGGGTTCGTAGACCTGAAAGTCAACCAGAGGAGTGGTAGCTGGAGTCTGTCGCTTTTGGAGCGCATCGTCAGGACTTTGGGAAAGAAGAGCACTGGCTGCGCAACGCAATATGAAGACATACAGGCAAAGGAGACAAGGGGACTTGATCATAGCAGGAAGCATGGTGAAGGGAGGTGACTATGCGCAGTCTCAGCGATCTAGTAGTCGGATCTCCCTGGTTGAAAAGAGAACGTACTCGAGAGGAAAAGGACAAAAGAAGGCAGCATTGAAGGCGAGGCCTTCAGCAAAGGATAGAAGAGATAGGACGCTGGGCGCATACTGAATGAGTGAATGACGTGGGGAGTCAACAAAAGAGGAAGGTTGTGGACAAGCGCTGCTGGCAGATTCCTAAAGGGTCAGGAAACCCGAGTCCCCACCATGCCGATAAGACTTCGTCGATCCAGTAGAAACTTCTTCATCAGGCAGTTCAGGCAGCTCAAGGTCTAGCAACAGACATTCAGATCAAACTGTTGTTGATTATTTGGACATGTTTTGCGGCCGTCAATTTATTTAGCGGTAGAAGCTTGGATGTGGCACAGCTAGCTACCTGAGCCTGTTCAAGACTTTTGCAATTGCTTAAATTCTCACAGTATTGTCAAATACACATCACATCTGCTACTATTTGTTTCTATGAAGTTTGTACAGGGTTTTTTGTTATGTTTCCTACCACCATTTCGCACGCTGTCCATATCGGCATGAGAGCGAGTAGGTATTGTAATGAGGGGAGGGGCGGGAGTGGACTCTCAAATGCCAAGGACTGCAAAAGCTCGGACCGAGGGGACCACACTAAAATCTGCCGCCGCTTAATGTCCCCGCTCTTCCGTCGTCCGTCTCTCCTCTTTCCTCTCTCCTCTCCTACGACTAATGCGTTCGATAGTCCTATTGGACCCGTCAGAGCAAAAACAATGCAATCCAGCATCTCGTATAGTTCGTAATGGTAATGAGACCTCCCTTCCGCCTCTTGCACACCTCTAGGCTTCTGCCCTCGTTTCAGCGAGTCGGGAGAGGCCCCCGAGTCCTCGATTAAGCTTTGCGGGTCGCATCCAAACTAGAACCAATTGGCGATATGCGACTATTGCCGCTCTCTCTTGGAACATACTTTATCTCTGCCCGTGTTTCGTTATGGTACGAGGATAAGGGTAACACTTGATGAAAAGTACCTAGGTTTCACCCGCTAGACCGGGCTTGAAAGCTCTCTTTGTTTGATGCTATTTTTGATGCGCTTGTATGAGAATCTACTTTTTCTTCTCCCTTTGTTTGGCCATGTTTGATCGACGACTGCCTCTATGCCGTGCAGGCTATTCACTCTGTTTCTATGCCTTGGGTCTTTTATGTCTTTAGGTCTTTCTTCCTACATCTCCCTGCTGCTTGTTTTCTTTTCCCCGCACCTTATGATTCTGTGCTTCACTTGTGGCCTGACTTCTAGGTGGTCATCTCGGTATGCAACACTACATTGATCTTCAATGGCTGGATGCTCGGCTTGAAAAGCTGAAGTTGTATTTGGAGGAGCTGAAGGTCAATCTTGTACATCTGGAATCTCAATGTAAATATCTGAGACCGCGATTCCAAGATGTGGAGAGTCATCTTGAATATGCGATGCCTCAGATGGACGATTTCAAGCCAAATTTTCGACGTTTAGGAATTAGTGGCAGAACACAAAGATCTCTTTCCCAGAAGCTGCTGGTCTTCGGTTTGATAGTCCTATTCATTGTTTCTTGGTCGAATTTTCTGCGGCAAGGTGTATCGTCGTCCACGAGTGGAAGGGCTGAATCAGACAATTCGGTTTTCAACGATACTCTTGGGGTTTGTGTCCCTGCGATGAGCTTGTACTGGGAGGTTCTGGCTGACATAGGAGAAAAGTTCCAACACGTATTCGCACTTGCCTTACCAGATCGACTCGACAGAGTCCAGCCACTTTTAGACGCCGCCAATGCCACTAATATTAACGTAACCATCCTCGACGCTGTCAGAGACAAGCAGATCCCCGAGGATACCTGGCCCAAAGGATGGTCAGATAATCATGAGAAGAAAAGCGGTGAACTCGGCTGCCTCACGTCTCACGTAAGGACTTGGAAGAAGTAAGTCACGACGTCCCAATAGGATTAATTAGAACTAAGTCATGCTCTAGGATGATCGCTGAAAACATCGAATCCGCTTTGATCATGGAGAGCGATACTGACTGGGACCTTCGCATCAAGGAGACCATGCAGGGCGTAGCGTCCGCCTCCAAACGCCTAGTGGACTGGCCATTCGATGTCCCAAAACGCCCAGGCATTTTTCCGTACGGCGACAAATGGGATGTCATCTGGTTTGGTCACTGCGGCGCCTGGAACCACGAAAATCACCGCATATATAGCTTCAACGACAGCGCCGTGCCGCCAGAGGACTATGAATACACATTCTCAGATAAGCCACGAGAGGAGCAGCACAGACCAGGGACTAGATCGGTGTTCCCACTCGGCTTCGCTGTCTGCTCCACCGCTTACGCCATCAGCAATGCCGGCGCCGTCAAGTTGGAAAAGGAATTCCGAGAGGGTAGCGACAATATAGATCTCCGGCTTGGTACGTATATGTCTTTCCGGTTTGGTATTGAAATTGAGTGGCAAGACATGTTCCGGGAGCAAGAGAACCTTTTCACTCTCGACACCTGTCTTCCGTTCCATACCTTGTGTAAGCAATGCTGACTCCGGAATCTGCGCAGCGACTATATGTCGTGAGAATCAAGATGTGAACTGCCTCGGTGTTTGGCCCCAAGTTTTCACTGCGGCTATTACAAAAACTAACATCGAGCATCCCCTCGGTGAGATCGTAACGGGGGAGACGGCCGTGACGGAATGGTATCCCGGACTCGGTTTGCAGTACTCGGCGAGGCTGAACGCGGACAAGGTTCTCAACGGATCTTCAACGGAGGACGAGTGGGACCCGCAGTGGAATTCCACGTGGGCGCTGAAGAATGAGACGTGGATTCGGATGGGATTCGAGGAAGCGAAGAAGTTGGAGGCTGAGAAGACCATGTCCGATGATCATATCGAGCATAATGGGAAAAGGAAGTTCTGGCAGTGGCATAATGGCAGATATGCTGGAACGAGGAGCTTCGGTTGAGCATGCAGACTTTCTACGTACGTTCGCCTTTGAATTCAGCAATTGACTTGCTGCCCTGTGAAGGGGAGATGTATGCCTGGAGCACCAGGTCCCTAGAGCACGTCTACGGAGTAAGGCCACCCGTTTCAACGGTTGCGCCAGCAGGATAGAAGCAGATGGTGGGGAGTCGTATTCGACCTACCCACCCACCCACCTACCTTCTACCTCTACAACAGCACTGCGCCCTCAGGTTCGTCGTACGAAAAGCCGAGCCCAGGGCTGGAAGTCGAGTGCGGAGAATGCGTGGGGGAGGGCGGGTCACTTTGCGGAACTGGGAAGGGATCGAGGCGTGAGCCGAACGTTGCAGAGTTTATCATGTGGAGAGCTAAGCATTTCCATCACTGAGGTCGTATACTATTCGTGTGAGCCTGTGCAGTGGCTTTCGCGTCTTACATGTCTGTTTGCCATTGCGAAGTCCTATGTGCTTGATACGAGGCTGTGAAACGCACCGTATAGGGAGTATAGTATCTACCCTCAAGAAGACGCTCTGGACATTCCTCCCCCGCCCGCTCCACGTACCTGATCAGAAGCCGTTACAAATCGCAGCACACGAGATGTACCGACATAACGCCGAAGGAGATACTCATCGATCCCCCACACGCACCCTGAAAAAGAAGATGGGGAATCCTCCCCACCCATCGGCCACACGGGCCCCTCCTCCTCCTCCGCTTTCCGTCCCGCAACGCCCCCGCCGTCACGTTTACCCGGCCCTTTTCCGCTTTCGAGAATCCCGGCCGTGGTTCTCGCGCGCGGCTACGAATGCTCGGAACTCGTCTATGGTCTGGAGGATGGCGGAAGCGGGGGCGGCGGGGTGGGCTTTGATCGGGGGATTCTGGGTTTGGGTGCTGAGGGTGGCTGGTGGGAGAGCTGTTTCGGGTCGATGGTTGAGCATCTCCGGTGGCGTTTGGTCTATCGGTAGTGGCGACGTTGGGGTAGGCAAGGTTACCGCTGTCGCTGGAGTTGGTATCTGACACTCCGCCCCTTCTGCCGGGAAACGGTAAGAACGATGGGCCGCCTCCTCCGCCGTCAGCCACTGGGGACATTCCTTGCTCGATGCCACATGTCCGCCGTGACAGTTCGCGCACTCGATCGTCGCCGATGTGCAATACCGGGTTGCGTGCCTGTAGCCACACTTGCGGCACGACGGGGTCGACGGGCAGTCTTTGGCGGCGTGGGTGTGTCCTTGGCAGTGGGAACATTGCTGGTGCCATTGCGTGCCGGGCGAGTGGACCGTGCACGCGCGGCTCTTTTTGTGAAATGTCAGACCCTTTTCCAGGGCCGCGTTCGCTGCTTCCCTTGATCCGAAGACGAGTATATAGTTGATCCTTTTCCTCTTCGAGGCCGGGTCCTGGAGCATCATGACGTCTCTGATTGCGCCGATGTGGCTGAGTGAGGGTATCTTTTCGGAATTTTCTTTCCGGATTTCGTCAAGGATCCATGCCCTGTCTGTGTATTCTTCGATCTCCATTTTCCGAGCCTGGTTCTTGCCGAATTCGAACACCACCCTGTAGGTCTTGATGCCCGCCGCAATCGTGTCTCGAAGGTCTCTGGCCCATTGGACGTTGGTGGAGAGTATGTCAAGATCTTCTTTGCTGCTCACTCTGAAAGCTAGACGTCCGTCATCCTGTTGATGCACTTCGGTGATCCGAGGAAGCGAGGACGGGCGGTTGGGGATGTCGCGGTCCTGTCGAATTGCATGGTGAACGAGCTGCCATATCTCGCGAGAGGGCATACAGCGAAGGCCAGGGATGACGCGCTCGTTGTGGAATCTGATGCTGAATCGATGGTCGCCAGGCGCAATCGGGACGCCTAAGGTGACGGTAAACACTGTGGGATCCGGCGAGACCATTGCCGCAGCCTGGTCTTCATTCTCTTCTTTGATCTCCACTTCACTATCTTCCTCCCTATCTTCCTCACTTTCTTCATCGCTCTCCAAGTCGCTCTGATCTGGGCTGAAGTCTACGCTGCCTTGCAGTCTGATTGCTGGCTGTACCACTTGCTTGTTCGTTTCCTTTTGGTCGTCAGAGCTTTCGTCATCCATACTGTCAGCTATCTCGTGGTCTATCGAAAGCCTAGCCGCTTGGGCAGTAATTAAAGCGTCTGCGTCTTTTTTTGCTCCCACACCGACTGTTGAATCTGCCGGATACCAGTTAAGATGCTGAGAAGCGGATTCCAGGGCCTGGATTTTGGGGACGAGGCATCTGAATGATTGTTCGAGATTATCGAACAGGTCTTGGGGGACTGTGGAGGAATACAAGTCACATATCATGTTGGAGATCATGTCTTGGAAGGTCTTCTTGTCTTGGTTGGAAGGAAAACTCGCGCAGACTCGCTTCGAGAGAGCTTTCGCGACGACGCTCTCTACGCCCTTTTTCATCTTCTCCTTGATGGCCGAGGGCAACTTGCCATGATGGGTTTGGGTCTTCTCAATGTGAATGTAGACATCGGAGAAATCTTGCGCGAGCTTCGCCGCATGCTGAACAGCGCGCCGAGGATATATGATTTGTGTTGTAGTGGATTGGGTCTTACACCTCTTAGTGGTAGACATGGTTCAGCTAGGCACGTACGAGTAGTAAATAAACGTTTCGTAGAGGGCGGCGCGTTGTTCAAAGATTCTGAGGTTTGGGGGAAGTGAGTTGAATGTGCAAATCCGGAGCAAGTCGACAACAGGAAGATCTTAACAATCGCGCGTCTCCTTTTTGCAGACGCGGCTGGCCGTAACAAGAAAATTGCTCAGTTCTCTCCGTAGCCATACACAGCAAAGGGGGATCCGATCCTACGAAAGAGACCCTTCTTCTGCTACCATACTTTTCACGAGTAGACTATTTGATCTTTTCGAGAGCGTTTCAGAGTCAGAGCTCTATCACCCTACAGAGTCATGCATTGTCATCAAAGTAGCATTTGCCGCTGCACTTGGGCTTTCTACCCTGTCAGCCGCAAATGTCACGACATTTTGGACAGCTTGTCAGTTCACAAAAGGAGCCCGAACCTCCTGTAGGCCAGGTCTGCACTCCCAAAATGATTATGATTCTGTAGAAAATTTGTTTTGGCATTGAAGCTACGGCGAACAAACACATCTGATGTCAAGTGGGCAAAGCATCACGCCCGTGTAGAACCCAAGGCAGACGCTGCCCGAGCATACTCCAAGGGCGCGGTACCGAAACCTGTACTTGCTCCCAAAGTCCCTATCATCCTCCCTCTACATCCGAATCAACTGCTCTCCTGCCCTCTCTTCACCTCATGCCCGCCACTGCCCTCGCTCCCCGGATGTGGTCGAAGGAAAATGCAATGCCGCAGCCATTGGGCATGTCGAAGCGACTGGCAGCAGTAAATTCGTTCTATCAACCATTACACCGTATCTTTGGCCTCGAAGCGGACATCTGGTCTTTGGAGGCCTTTAAGCTCCCAGAGCCGGTGGGTTGGCAGTCTGCATTCTGGCAAGAGTGGTGGGGACAGCATCAATCTGCCGACACAATGCAAGTTCCGGTACTGACACAGCTCATCCCCGCCGGCTATTCCAGAGCCTGGAGGGTGTATGGACGCTGGTGTAGAGAATGCCAGCCTTTGTAGCGTTGGTATGTCGTCTAGGAGTACTTTAGACTTGGCGGTCGCGGCTCAGCGGTTGTTGGCTTCGCTTCCCCACCGTTTTTAAGCTTGTCCAAGCTGCTTTTTCCAACCTCGACAGTGGCCTTCTTGCCGTCGATGAAGTTTCAGATGTTCGATGGAGGGTAGAGCATGTAGAAAAGAGGAGAAATCTGTTAGATTTTGCTCTGTCAGTCTTGCGGGAGCAGAAACAGGGAATGAGGGGGTCTCTTTAGCGGCGTCTGCACTGCTTCAGCTGGGGTCTTTGGCTCCAGTATTGCAGAAGCATTTCCTTGTATTTCTCAAGAGCCGCAGCATTCGCTTGCTATTCTGCATGTCTGTTCTTGGACTGCAATGGAGGATGGCGAGAAGATGAAGACTGTGGGTGTCAATCGGACGCTGTGGCTCATGGATACAAGGTCGAACACTTGCGATGTCGTTCGTTGGATGGGAACTGTGTACAAAGGCTTTCTCAAGTGGCGGAGCCTAAGTGCAAAGAGAAAGAAGGGACTGTCATTCGTAAGTTCTGAGGACAAGACGGGCTGCGGGTAATGTCTTCGCTGTTCATCAAGCCTTCAACTTGAACTGTGGAATTTTGTTTTCTTCCATACTCGAAGATAGGTTCCTTTTGCTCAGAAAGCCAGAACGGTAGGTTTATGCCGGTCGCTGCTTCGCGGCACTGCTTCCATCCGTAGCGCATGTTCCCCCTTTTCAACACTATACTTCTTGCTCAAAATCTCAACCCCACAACCATCATCAACAATTTCCCCACGCTCTCCAAACCCTCTACATCCCCCCCTCTTTCATTCACAAGGGTTATAAACCTCCTCTGTGGCCTACCATGACGCACAAAACCCCAGACGGCTACACCATCCTTCTCCCCGACATGGACATCCACGCGCTCGTCAACGCATCGCGAGCAGGATTTGTACAAGAACTCCTGACGAAGAACCCTACTTTGCCCGCAACTCAACTCACTAAACATAACCTCTTGTGCTGCTTTACGGGAAGAATAGCCCGTTTAGGCCAGGGAGGTCCCTTTTCGACAGAGGTTAAAGCGCAGATTCAGATTGTACAGCAGCGAGTAGGTACCAGGTCTTCAGTCGATGACTCCGCTAATATTGTGTGGCAGTGGCTTTCCTCCACAGCCGGAGACGTCCTTCACGAGCTCTTCGATGGCAAGCTACGTAAAATCGGTACATATCTACCCCCCAGCGTGTCCTCCACCGCGAGCGCATCGGTTCCAAAGACACAAAAGAGCAGCAATACTATGGCGTCAATCGTCCCAACAAACGGCATGGATCCTCGAGCGACGGGCACGAAACCGCCTGCCACTGCTCCCAGCGTGCCAGAGCGCGTTGGCTCCAACCAATGTTTGACACGAGTGAGATCGCGGCCGAAGCATTCTGGCTCAAAAAGCATGGTTAGCTCCCACTCTTCTTGACGAAGGGTTCGCGCTCATCCCGTTGAAGTCACCGTACAACAGAAATGTGGTCGTGCATATGCCTCATTTCTTAGGCCAGCATTACAGAAAGAAGCTGGTACAGAGCGGGAACTGCCTCCTCATCTCGCTGCCGTCGGAGACGGCACATCCGCTGCCTACAAAGACGACTCACGCACACCTCTGCGATGGCATCGATCAGGCTAAAAGCCTCCGTCGTATTCAGCTAGTGTTGGCTTGCTATCCCTCAATCGTACTGGCGTATGACAGCAAAGCCAACAAGGACCTGGCAGCACGGCAGATCCGGAGCTTGAAATTCCAGTTTGAGGACAACGATCCCATCAAGGTTGACATACAAGAATTTGGCGACAATCCAGCAAGTGCCAAAGCTACCTATACTCTTGGTCCTGGCTTTCTCTACTATTGTGATCACCGGGAGTCGCTCCAGCGTTTCTTTTGCAAAGAAGGCTTTGTGCCCATCACCGACATCATTAGAACGCGGAGGACTGGCATCCTGAGAATAGAGTTACTGATACGGTACCGCTTTTCTCCCGGGTTTCTGGAGAAATTGAACGCCCTGCCAGGTGGTCACGGAGACAATAGAATCCCCACAGAACCAGCTGAGTCGTGTAGCCTGTGCCCGCGTGTTGCAGGCCAAGATCGGCGTCATTCCAGCCCGAAAGATGTGCATCTATCAATTGTGACGCCATCTTCCCTACGCCGCGGCAATGACGGTGCGAGCGCGGAGAATTCTGCACGGCCTTGCCTGAGTATACCAGGCCCCGCTCTTGCTGCTGCTCATCCATCACTGGATGATTTCAAGATCACTAGTTACATAGCAGTTTTCACTTTACTGAATGGGTCTGAGGTTGCTAGGAAGGTTCCACCACGCCGTTTCGTGCGCGGCTTCAACCTATTCCTGGACACCTTCTATCCAGATTCTGATTTCGAAGCCAGACTCGCTGTGCTCCACCGAGTAAGTGTACGACCCTCATCCTACTAAGACCAGAACTGAAAGCTTCATGATAGATCGATGGGGGCGAGCGCGTAGATGACTGGGAACTTCTGTGTAAACATTTGCGGAGATATTTTACCGAGATCTACATGTCTGATGGCAAAGTCGTGAGTTCTAAGCGTAAGGTCCGTACTGAAAATATATTGTCTGCCTTGGATGCATACTGACGTCCTGCAACAGACTCTAGCTGGTGATAACGGAGCAGCTCGAAAAACGCTAAGGCGTCCGGTCGCTGCCGATTATGTGTAGCTACGGTATGATCGTTTGCTTTTTAACGAATATCAAGCAGCAAGAAGTAAATTCAGTTACATAGACTTGGGTGACAGATACGTAGCGTTGTGTCACAGTCGGTAAGATGCGCTCAAATAGCGATAAAGAATGTCCCTCTGGACTACGTGCCTACGAAATTTGTTTAGGCGAGGTGGAGATCTGGGCTCTCTACGAAAATCCATGGCGTCATAATTTACAGTTCAGAATGTGCATGGTGGCAAGTAACAGGAGTACAACAAACCAGGTGGCGTAGTTTTAGAGACCTACGGGAAGCTCAACACATCTTTATGTTTTTGGAAGACCCAACTGGCAAAAAAAAGAGTTCGAGCATCTGTTATAATGGGCGAGTGTCTCTAACCCACGATGTCTACATCTCTTGCCTACGATAGTCGCGCTTCTTGAACCGGGGGATGATTATTCGAGTTCTTTGAGTTTTGAATCTGGTTGTCTTTTTTTTTTTTTTTTTTTTTTTTTTTTTTTGCTTGAGAATAATTCGAACTCGAACCTCCTTGCCCGGGAGCAACTGACTATTCCAGAATGACTGGACCGGACTTGTCGTTGCCCTCGGTGACGGTCGGGGTTCGGAATGGCGTGTGTGGATGCGGGAGGCGACTGGTAATTTGGAAACCTAAACATCTGAGCTAAAGAAGCTGGTGGCATGGAATGGGATTTGCTAATTCATTTATAAAGGGAGGGAAATCGGGAACGGATTCGGCCAATCGGCCTCCCGTGCCGCGTCAACACTTGTTGCAAGAAGTGCCCCCGGTAAGTCCTCTGCATCCTTTTTAGCAGCCAAGACGTATCTATGGTTCGGTGTTCTATTGAGTCTTGAGAAAGGGAATTATTTGAGTAATTGTAGCTTACATCCTCGATATCGAGATGTATAAACTAGCGCATGTTGGACTAAGTATTGATATTCTCCTGAAGCTTTTGGGGTCCTGACTCCCACGAGCTTGGTACTGTGCCTCAAGACACTGCTTTAATACGACTCGGTCATATAAACACAAGTGCCTAGGTCGTAGTGCCCGTGGCACTCTTGATAGCCAGCGCTTGCCGATCCTTCACCCCATCAACGTAGCATTGCCCTATCAATTAAAATGTCACCACCTTGCTCTCAGGACTCGAAATCCGTCGCAATGTCACTGGTACAGAGTACCCATACAATATGGCTATTACATCTGGTTTTCGAGTTTCTGCTGCTGTAAACCTACAAAAATGTGCTCCTCAGTTATTGTAAGCCTCCAAGCCCACACAAACGACTAAAAGCGACGAAGAGATTTCTGCACGAGCGCCGTATTATGAATCAGCTGTTGGCTGGTGTTTTAGTCCATGGTCTGGCATAGTCTGTTGAAAGCGTTGGCTGAGGATATTTTTTTTGCAAGGCTTGTGTACAAGCCAGGCAGTAGCGTATCGATGGGAGGTGACCATTGGGGTCTTGGTTCGCGACGACGAGGCGCCCTATCTTCTTTGGAGGAGGAGTGGAAAGAGTCTGTGCAAACGAGGAAGTGCCCTTCTGCACCTTGCTCTTCGCCATGCCGTCTACCTCATTCAGACGCTGGTAGTGATCATGGCAGAACAGACGTGGTTTGACATTCTTAAAAATCTAAGATCAAGAAGTATATCATCGGCATATCAAGATCGAAGCGAGGAAATGCAGCAAAAATGCACCAAGCTATCATCATGTTGATATAAGGACAGAAACAGGGACTATCACGCAGCACATGCCTTGCAATGCTCTGCAGTCATTCCTCATAAATCACAGTGGCTCGAAGATCCCATTTAGCTCCCGGACCTAATTTTGCGTTTGGTCAAGCTGGTGGGCTCGAGAACTCTCAAATGGTGCGGTCAAAGACTCGGATCAAGACCAGATACCCTCGTGAAACATTGCCGTTGTTGCTACATGCATGATGAGTACTTTTAAATCTTAGAATTGACGCACAAGCGGCAATCGGGCATCAGAAATCAAGCAAAGGCAGGATTGCCGACCTAAAACAAAGATACTATTGCCCGTTTTGACCCGCAACATGTGCTCGAGCGTTCAAGGCTAGAGCCGTAAGAGGACAGGCATTGAGCCAGTTGGCGTTGAATGGCTTGGGAATTCTCAGAATACCTTTCGGGCAAAAAGACCGACAGAATCCTCATCGGACAAGAAATACAAGACCGATATGACTGCGAATGCTCTCCATGAACGAAGATGCGTTCCACTTAGATTCCCTAGAGCCCTTAGACTGCCCAAAAAGATGGCTGATCAGATTTCTCTTTGGTGTTTTGGGCTTCATTAACACGGTTTTCAGACCAGGCTAAGATATGATTCAAGCATTTTGATATCTACCAGGTGCTTCATGCTGGCTCAGTCTTGAAGGAGAGGCTCGTGAGTTAACAAGATCCATGGTGTCAATCAGGCGCCGCCTGTAGCCGACCTACCCGGCTACTCTAGCGGCTTGGCGTATAGACTTCACAGTCAGGGGCTCACAGCTTGGCAGGGGTGAAAAAAGTTCGGCAGGGGTGAGTAGATGCTAAGTATATGCACCTCGTCCGGGGTGAAAGGGATACACTCAGCATATGCCAGCACCTCATCGGGGGTGAAGAAAATTAAATTTAGTCCAGCGACGTTAGCCCACGCGGGGTAACTCACCCACAAATTTAAAATTGTCTCTTTCCCGCGCATTACATTCCAGCCACCATGTTTTCCAGCCACCTGATTTTGTACTGTATTCAGGACCTGGCCCCGGAGAGGTTTTGGAGAATCAATCCGTCCGTTCTCACATACCTGATATTTTAACAGATTACGGAGATTGAGGCATATGCTTAGTATATGCCTTAACCCCCTAAAGTGCCGACATTATTTTCGACCCGGCCCGAGTTCATCCGGGGTGAAACGGATACGTTCAGCATATGCTATAGGTTCATCTGGGGTGAAGTGAGCATATGCTGAAGCTTCACCCTGTCGAACTTTTTTACCCCTGCCGAGCTGTAACCCGCACAGGGAGAGAGGAACCGTAGACACCGCCTACAAGGCTCGTGGATTGAATCTATATCTTTTACCACAACAACAGGTCATAATCGTACTGTATCACATGCTACCATCAAGACAACAATTATCATTGATAGTATTGGTTGCCCATAATGGTTACGAAAAAGTGATCTTTCCGGGCTTCGAGAACACTTCGTATATCCATCGACCCTACTTTCCTTTTGAGAAGGCATAGGAATGGAAGTGCATCAAGAGTTTCGCTACCAAGAACAGAGACGACGGAGGTTCCGACCCAGAAGGTCAGTGTTGAGATTCCCAGACATCCGATCGGTTCGAACTAACTCCGTTGTTTATTTCTCATTTCATTTCACTTTTTGTTCATAACTAAAGTAGGATCGCCTTTTCCACTAACCAGCTTCTCTAGCCCAACATTCAGACCTTGCCAATTACCAGCCCACCGCCAATCTCCCCCCCCCTGCCTCCCTTCCCTTCCCTTCCCTTCCCTTCCCACCTTCCCATGCCCCCCCCGTAAACATTTCTTCCTTTCCCTCGTAGGCCCTTCCTTCCCTAACCCTTCCCATCGAGCCGAAACGATCGTAACGAGCCGCCCCAAAAGATACGAAAAAGTCGCCAATTACGCACCCCGACCGAAACGATGGGCATCGACAACCCGGTCCAGTCATTCTGGAGAGTGTGGGGTGTCAGGCAATCTGCTGTCCCTCGCCCGTAGGCAGAGACGTAGGCATGCTGGGGTTCGAGTCGCTCACCCGTTCAGCATGTTCGAACTCTTTTGCATTTTCCAAGTCCCAGGTTTGGAGTCTATCTACGTTTTGTATTTTTGCTTTCGTTTTTCCTTTGGAATATGCAGTTGGAAGCTTACTCTTCTTGTCTTTAACTTTAGTGATCAACACATCCAGCGGCATCTCACTTTTATCCTACATCTTTTACATTATCAACCCGAGGCATACGGGCTGTTAGAGTGCACTTTCAGCTATGAAGCGTAACAAGTATCATTGATTGTCCGCTCTACAACCGCTAGTAAATCCACTTGCATCCATCACGACGTTATCTGAACTGCTGATATTCCACCTCTTCTTGCGTCTCATTAGATATCCACCTCCAATTATTAGGCGCTGCAACTCCTATCGAAGGAACCGTACCCTGAAGCCGGAAATTAGCCTTTTACGGTGCTTGCAACCTTGGTCGTCGTTGGTAGAGTTCTGGGGCATCCGGACTGAATATTCGCTTGCGGGAACTGTTAGCAAGCGCAGAATCGCGACGATTCAAGTATTTACCTTGCGGCTAGGCGCTTTGACACCCGTGGGCGCATTACTAGCACGAGCGGGGGTTTGGAACGCATCCTTCGAGCGCGCGTGGCGATGAGTATGCGTGTCAGAAATGGGACCCCGGTCATCGTTGGCCACCGTATTCGCAAGAACGATTGGTTGAAAAATGCCGGCAGCATTTGCTGGGAGTTGTGTCTTTGGGATATGCGTGGGAGCTTTTGCGTCATTCCTAACTAGATCTGAAGCAAGTGGCGCTGGAAGCGGTGCCACTGGACGCACTTTATCTTGATTTACTGGAGCGTACTTGGGGGCGTTCCTGTCATTCGGCACAACACCTCTACGAGCGGGCATTTTGGAGGCAGATACCGAGCGTAAATAATCTGGAAACTTTGGAACTTGCCTGGGAATGTCCCGATCGTTGGGTTCAACGTTCTCACGAACGAGCGGCAGACGAGATCGAGATCCAAGGCAGATAGAGCACTTTTCCACTGATTCTGCGGGAATATTCTGGTCTCCATTGCCAGCTTTGGTCACGGTGCATTTCTGTACCCAATCGAAACCACGATTGTTTCGAATCACGACCTTTCTTTCAGTTATACCGCGGACATGCTTAGTAATGAGGTCTCGATTTGAGATATAACCCTTGTACCAAAAGAAAGCTCTCAAGGATTCGTCGAGCAAAGCCAGAGTTCTCAGCGGCCCAGAGCCCAGCATGAAGGTCGGCTCCTTGGCTATGCCTTCTCGCAAGGTGTATGCATCAAGCTGCAGGCCTTTCTCTTCTAGAAAGTCGAATCTGGATGAGTGCTGGAGCTGCGCAAGTGCCCGTTCCTTAATGGTTACATTGTCGAAGGGTATAACAACAGCTGGGTGGAACGCTGCCAGAAGCTCTAATTTGACCCAAATATGCTTATGTTCTGGCTCAGTCTCGTGGATGTGGAAATGCGTTGCGGTCACGGAAACCGCTTGCTCTTCCAGAGACGCTAAAGACACGATCAATGCCATACCACTAGAAGCCAACCTCGCCCGATGTGGCTCTGAAAGGGGATGCGCTCGCAAGATATCGTGACTTCGGTCGGTCGATATCACACCAGGCTGGTACGGATCTTGCCTGGGCTTGCCGTGGAATATCTCTTTTTCGCGTTTTATCACGCCCTGGTATATCTCCTTCTCACTCTTCCTAGCCTTGCCAAACATCCCAGACCAGTGACGCTGTAGCTCATTCGTCAAGGCCGCCGGATTCCTTGTGAGAGTGCGTGTGGAAGCACGGTCTTCAGCTATGATGGCACGTCGTTCATTTTCATGCTTCAAAAGGGCCGCCAGTCCATCTGAGGTGCCGAACTGGACTTTGTAAGCTGCAAAAACAATCCCCACACCTACTTTATCCCTTACCTGCTTTATGAACTGCTGATCCAGACCTAAATTTGCCCCTGGGAAACGTAGCTTGGCGAATTTTCCCGCTGCTTGAATTATCTGGCTTGTTGACAGTTCTTTGATTCGACCTGGATTAGCCAATAACATAGCCTCGATGAATCGTTGAGGATCGAGACCCCAAGGATTAAATTGCTTCTGGTCCACCATAGGCAACAAGAAGGTTTTCTTGTCGTACTCATAGTAAGCTGGATCGTCGCCCGGTGTGCTGTGGGGAACCACTGCTTGACGGAGGACTGTCTTGTTCTCGAGAGCCGGCCTCATGGAGACCCAATCAGAGTGGTTTCTGAACTGTGACATACTGTTAGCTGCAGCAACCATCCCATTGATAGTTACTAACGCGTTCCATCATATTTTGGTAGTATTGCAGGTTCGCTGGGAGATCCTGTTGAGCTCTATCGCGTACTAGCTCTTCAAAAGCCTGTAGCACCCAGGCAGGGGTCTCCAGCTTCCAGCGCATCCACGCCAGGAAGTTTGACGGCGTCATGTAGGGCATGACGCTGTCATTGAGCAGTGGCGGCGTCATGGCCACGCCATCCTCTGCGTTGGGGATCGTCTTGAGATCCATGCTAAGGTCCATATCGCGTCAAAGTGATGTCAGATAACCCGTTGAGATGAGTAAAAGTTGAGGTGATGGTGTATGAAGAAGTTGTATGGCAGATGGGTGCTGTGTAGGAATCGTTTGTTATTGGTGCTTTGCTTACCACGCGCGCGGGCCAAAAAGTGTTGAAACAAATTTGGAAGGCGCTAGACTCGAGGAGAAACTCTGACTCCAGATTTCCAGGCGCGCGGTTTATATCAGAGGTTGGCAAAGGGTCGGGGCTGGAAAAGACATCTCAAACTGTCTTGGGGTTTTCTGTGTTCGTACTGTCGTTATGGCTTTTTCTGCCCCTTCTCCCCCGCTTGCTCTCGATCTGATAAACATGGGCAAGAAGACGGCATAAGCCCTTCCCTAGCCCCTCCCCAGTATGGTTTAGACTTAGGCAATAACGGTTTGCTACGAGCAGAAGAATGTAAGATCCTAATAAACTCAAGGCCTGATGTTTTCTCAATCGTTTAATGCAGAGGCTTCGAGTAGAACAACGTTGCTCTATGGGCTAATTCTCGATCTAAGCCCAATTTCAAAGGTCTGCTTGCTGCCAAAGGAAGGTCTCTCCCTCTTGCAGACTTACAGCTATCCCAGACGTCCCTCGAGAAAATCCAACGACGTCAAGAAGCCATGATTCGGTGTAGAAACCTTCTTTTCCTCAACATTTTGCTTCCTGCGAGCATCTTTGCCGCTGTCGAAAAGGGATTCGACCACGAAATGCACGGGATTCATGAGACTTTGTCTAGGAAAGAGCCACTCTGTCACAATGGTCTGCTTTGGCCATAGCACAGGCGCCAATACCGACCGTGAGCTTGGCAGCTGCAGCATCGATTGACCACTCGTTCGGCTCTCTCTGGCTGCCAAGTCGGTGACTGAGAACGAGTAGCGCCACATAGAAAGAGCGGTATTCAAAGTGGTCAACGTTGGTCTATCACAACGTCAGCAGCCTTCATGCATGTAGAAGCCAAAGACATACTGCGGTAAAGAGGCCCCGCCTCTCTTTATGTGTGAAGTAAGGGTAATGGTTATCGACGAACGCCTTGAAGAGGTGAACAGTGTCAAGGCTTGATGAATCGTTGACCCTCTTGCCACCAATCAGCTTTACCAGCGCTTGCCAAAATAGTGGGATCATCCAATCGGTCAAGAGAGCACTAGCAAAGAACGGCCGCAGGAAATCATCGAGACAGCCTAAGAAATTCCACTCGGCGAGAGTCTAAGACAAAGCTCGTTTTCGTGGCTGTGCCCTCGCTCAGCCGCGTTACATCAAGCTTGACATTTCGCTCGTCTCTGATGTGAAATCTTGCTTGTTGTATATGCGAAAGAGCCATATCTCTTACAGTATCGTTGTCGAACGATATGACAATGGGGCGGTTGTTTGCGCCCAGAACCTCGAGTTTGGTGGACCTCGGACCATTGGCTGGGCCCTGTCCGAGCCGGTGGACGTGCATTTGTGTCAGGGACTCTGCTTGTTCCTCGGTCGATACCCGCGACACAATGAGTGCCCTGTCAGAGGAAGGTAGTCTCCTCTCAGAGCCTTCACTCAGATACTGCGCTCGCAAGATGGAAGTTACCCTCGTCGCGAATAGGTCCGAGTAGGCTGGAGTTGTGATTGGGTATGTCATGCGTGGTACTGGATCTTTACCACACCGCGTTCGACCCAGCGGCAAGCGCGCGTCCCGAACGCTTCAACACTTTGCTCCTTTCCAAACTCTTGGCAAGCATTCAGCATCAACAACTACAACTCCTCTTCCGCACCATTCACCCCATACTAGCAAAACCCTCTCTCTACAGATACGCAGTTTTTTGGCGCACTCCGAAGGTTCTTCCGGCATCGTCCTGCTCGAAAATGCCTCTCCAAACGCGCGATGGGACCGATCTCATATGCCCTGCGCTCAGCGATGCCGCCCTCCTGAACATGCCGCCTTCCATATTCGGTGGCCGGTACGGGCAAACAACCCGGGCCTACCCGGCGTCCAGATAACCAGTTCAGTAGTGAACGACGCCTATATCCGGGTGGTGACTTTGAGGACATGGCAACACCCTTCGGCGACCCTCAAAGTCCAGTACAGAGAGGCGCTCCAGCGAGTAGGTGCCCGAGCAACAAAATTTCGACCACTTTTCTGACAATGAGTTAGGTGGGAAGAGCACCCCGATTGGAAAGCCCTCACGCGATTTCTCGACGACGAACCATACCAAGCCCAGGCCAATGTGCCCCATAGCCACTCGAATACGGCCATCTTGTGTTTAAATTTCAAAACCCACGAGTTCTGTTTGCCGCTGGTAACTCCAGAGCAGTTCACGAGTGATGGACTGCTTTTATATATATATATATCACGCTTCATCTCTGGTGTGGTGGCGTGCAATCCTAACAAGAGGGCACGCCTTTCGCCAGATGCAATAAAAGCGGCAGTAGTCAAGTTCGCGATTCAGCGATTTCCTGGAGCAGTGGGGCTTCAGCAGCAGTTGTCGTAGCAGGTAAGACTGGCAATGGGGTGCTACATGATTATCAGTAAGCTGACAGGGTTTAGTTCGATTGTCGCGACGGCGCAATGGCTCTGGAACGGTACGGTACGTCAAGGCTTCGTGCCGCAAGGCAAGACTACGAGTCTGCAGTTGCCCGTCGTCGATGGTATAGGGAGGTTGGGAAGGGGCTTCCACCAGGCATTACGAATTGGGAACACTACCACTTAGAGGACCCACCCGACCTCAACACTGCCCACCTCCAGATGCATAACTTGACGGAGCTTCATGTAACAAAGTTCGTGCACGGTGGTACGGCTCTTCAGGTATCTCTGCCTTCACGAATAGAGAAGGCAGCGTCGGTGGAGCGAACGCACATCCATATTGGGGACTCTGACCCACATGTCCTCGGACTCGTGAGGATAGAGCTTGACACAGCTTATGATCCCTCCTTGGTTGCAGTATTCGCCAACGTTGACTTGAGGGATGAAGCCCAGGTATCTCTTCGAGTGTTCAGATTTGACTTTGGGGATGACAAGGTGGAACAACTTGCAGTGGACATCCTGGAATGGAATGGCTCCAACGAGACAGTCTACCAACTGGGCTCTGGTCCACTGCAGTCCGCTGCCAACCTCCAAGACTCGGTACGACCCTTCTTCGCGAACAACGGCTACATCCCAAAGACCGACGTCGTTGTTGAGACGGTCAATGAACTTATCACGCGAAAGGTTGCTGTCCGTTGCAATGCCTCATCTGCATGGCTACCGAAAATGACAGCGGTGAACGGCGGCCACGAAGACCGGGAGTTTCCAGCGTATCCGGTGGGGTGGTGTACCTTGTGTCAACCCGTCGCGACGCCGAATCAGAGGCCAGCAAACCCTGTAGAGCCGACTCAGACTCCTCCACATGTTAATATGAGGACTGTACTTGGGAACATTATCGATCGAAAGGTAAGGTTCCTAGATCTTCTTGCCCCTACATATGTTAACCATGAGGGCAGCGCCGCTATGATTCTGATGATTCTTTAGGCTCCGGCCAGATCAACCACATCAACAACGCTGATAAATTGGTGAGGCAGGAGGGGCAGAACTGTGTTTGAGCCAAGGTTGATGATCACGGGCTGTCGGCGGTGTTGCAAGACACGATGCGGGTGTCTTGATAAATGTTGTCACAGCCTGAATGAGAGGATAGTGAGCTGGAGTTTCGTAGGATAGACGCAAAGAAGGAGCAGTGATGAATAGGATTGACGACACCTGTAAACTATTGTGGTTCCGCGTGCACAAAAAACCTGCATAGAAACAAAACAGTTCATGTTAGTGATCTTGAACATCGTAAATGATAAAAGAGTTCGGACATTTTGTCAGGGTCTTTATTTGGGTTTCTTCTCTTCTGGCTTTTTCTGATTTCTTCCCCTTTTTCTTTCTTTTTTCCTCTCGATCTTTTTCTACCCTCGGAAACAGATGTCCTACATCTCTGCCTACGGGAAGGGGGCAGATCACGAGCTAGCCTCCCCACTCTCATCTAGAATGACTAGACCGGACTTGTTGATGCCCGTCGACTTCGGGGTCCGTTATGGTGAGTTTTGTCGTAACATGCGGGTTGGCAGGGTGTGGGAAACTTTTTGGAGAAGGGATCTACGAGGGAAAGGGAAAGGGAAAGGGAAAGGTGAAAGGTTGACTGGCTGGCTGGCTGGTAATTTTCAAAGTCTAAATGTTGGGCTAGAGAAGCTGGTTAGTGAAAAGCTCCATCCTACACCACTTATATACCAAATAAACAAACAACTGAGGAGTTCGAGCCAATCGGGCCTTTGGAAATATCAACACTAACCTCAACGCCGAATTCTGCTACCTATTTTCTGTGAATGAATGCCCGGAGTATCCCCTTATTCTGCCCCTCGAACAGACGAGTAGGTAGGTCTGATAGATATGTTGCGGCGTCCTCACAGGGCCCATAAGATCGACACTAGCGCCTTCTAAGCGAGGCAGTTCATACGAACATCGAAGCACTGGCGAGAGTATTTCTCAAGCATTGCCGTACATGAATCCTCGGACAAAAATTCCTTTGCAGATGAAAATCCAATGAGACGGTCGATATTTGAACTTCGAGTCCTCGAACCGCGAAAAAAGGTTAAGTAGGCAGCTGGATCAGGTTTCTGTATTGACAATTTTTGTTTTCAGTAAGCGCAAACAATTAGACCACGCGCGTGTCAACCAATGTGATTTCATTCGTTCGTTTCATCATTTCCAGTAGAGAAAAGGTTGGTCTTATAATGATATATATCACTGGTGTTTGAGGGCTCCGCTTACGTGGAGGCTGAAGAGGGTTTCCCAGATGTGTTTGCGGAGCCGACATGGCGGAGTAATCGAGCTCAAGATTGACGGTCACACAGGCTATTACTGCGCCAATGGATGGATTGCGGGCATAGTTAGGGTGACAAAGTACGTAGATTGCGGTTTTTCGTTACCGTTTGTTGATACCCTGTGA
This sequence comes from Letharia columbiana, assembly GCF_014066305.1. NCBI lineage: Eukaryota > Fungi > Ascomycota > Lecanoromycetes > Lecanorales > Parmeliaceae > Letharia > Letharia columbiana. Next base: position 170,000 of record NW_023501084.1, read on the forward strand.
GGAACGATGACCCCAACCTGATGAGGCCAAACCAAGAAGATACGGGCGGAAAGGTTTCCTCAATCACTGCATGTCTTCGAATTTAGCCCAGCAGAGTCTAGATCTCTCATACGGCAACGAAAGATTGTGAATACCTTCTGCCGCTGTACCTAGATGCTTTGGAATATCTGCACCATCATCTCATATCTGAATCATGTCACATCAAGCTACTCCTTCCCCCAACTTCTGTAGGTCCCTGCCCATTTGGCATCTCGCCATTCCTGCCAACGACAAACTCCCTATAGATGCGCTCCAGCCTCCTCCTCTCATCTGCACCGACCGAGCTTCTCGTTGTAGCAAGCGAAGCTTCAATATGTTTCCACTCAATCACGACCTCTTGCTTCGACCCCGCCTGTATACCATCCCTGTTGGCGTTGTCCTTGGAAGATGGCTCAGTGATTCCACGTCGTGCATGTCGATCCTTTCGCTTGGCAAGCTTGATTGCATCCAGCTTCGCAATGACTGCTGCGTACTCTGTTGCCTGCTTTGCGCGACTCATGGCGGGAACTGCGCCGTTTACGGTGTCCTCCTTGCCAAAGCGAAATTGTAGAATATCTTGTTTCGAGGCGCTGCTGTACTTCTTATTGTTTCTACGACTCTTGGAATTGATGTCACCGTTGATACTATGGTCACCTAGTACATCGTGGATTGCTTCGAGATGTGCGTTGTAGATGACAGCCTGCAGATCGGCGCCTGAGTAGCCTGCTGTTCGATGGGCAACCTCCGAGAGACTCTTGTGCTGATATGCCGCATCCAGGATGTCTTGGCTGATGGACAGCTTCTTACTTAGCGCTCGAAGAATGTCCAGTCGGTCATCCAAGCTGGGCATATCACAGAGCAGCGACTTATCAAGGCGACCTGGTCTTAGTAGAGCAGGATCAATCAAGTCAGGTCGAGAAGTCGCAGCCAGCACGTAGACCCCGGAGAGACCCTCTGCACCATCCATCTGCGTCAGAAGCTGGTTCACCACACGATCCGTGACGCCTGTAGAATCATGGCCTCGCTTCGGTGCGATGCTGTCAAATTCGTCGAAGAAAAGCACACATGGTCTCGCTGATTCAGCTCTGTCAAAGAGATCACGGACACTTTTCTCGCTAGCACCAATGTATTTGTTCAAGATCTCTGGACCTTTCACGCTGATGAAGTTCAGGCCACACTCGCCAGCTACCGCGCTTGCAAGCAATGTCTTGCCGCAACCTGGGTAGCCGTAAAGTAGGAGACCAGAGCGTAGGCGGAGAGGGCACTGTGCGAAGATCGGAGCGTAGGTGGTAGGGTACTGCAATGTTTCGAGGAGGATCTTGCGAGTTTCTAGCAGCCCTCCGATGGAATCAAACGTAGTCTTGGATGACTGCAGGGTTACATTCCTGAGAGATGCGGGAGTGAAGCCTTTCAGAGCATTCTCGAAATCCACTTTCTTGAGGACGATGTTCGACTCTTCAGCGGGATCTGAGGCTGTGTCAACGGATCTGATCAAAGCTTCACTCTTTGCTCGAGAAACAAGGAGCACTAAGTCACCCGGCATGTAGCCATCAGTCTGCCCTGCTAATTCAAGGAAGTCTAGGCTGCGATCGACTTGGAACTTTTCGGATCCATCTGCAAGCTCCGAGCGAGAGGATTCACCCATCCAAGCGGCCTCAATATCTTGGCTACTGCCGCGTGAGTGGCCATTCGCACCATTGGCTGATGACCTTCCATCGCGAGATTGACCGGTGAGAGCTTGCAGCACTTGCCGCCGACCGTCTTTGTCTGGCACCTTCAGCGCTACTATTTCCCTCATGACGTTGCCTCCAATAATGACGTTGTTCAGCGCTTCTTTCGCTTGCGACGTTGCCAAGATCACCACATGCGAGTCGAGGCTGCAGTACTGGCGCACGAGAGCGCACACTATCTCACTGATCTGTCGGCTGCGGCCATTGTCGTTTGTCTGAAGCTCTGTCTCGGCGGGACAGAGTTTGTCAAGGTCGTCTAGGATGACAAGCGCGCGGCCTCCTGATCTAGCACCCCAAGATGCGGTCATGAACAGTCGACTCAGACTATCTTTGATTGTAGAGACTCGGGTCTCGTCGGTCGTCAGCTTGCGACAGGGGAAGTAGCTTGTGTGAAATAGATCGAACGTGCGCAGTCGATGGCCAAGTAAGCGTGCCAGAGATGATTTGCCAGAGCCGAGGCCACCAGTCAATAGAACAGACGAACAGTGCGACAGGTTGGCGGTGAGCTGGTTGATAAGGCTGTCAATGCCGATTATGGAGGGGAACTCAATTGGAAGTGGGTCAGCGTTGATAGCGGTTGATTTTGAGGTACTAAAAGGATTTGGTATTCCCTGTTGCACTTGGATGGCACCCTTGATCTCTGAGCCTATGCACCACTTCACAGAAACCTTAGCAGACTCCCTGCCGTCGTGCGAAGGTACCTCCAGCCGGACAAGTCCTCCTTCCCAATCCTGGCTTTCAATGTCTTGTGGGATTCTGGGCAGAACGAGGCCGTTCGTGAGGGGCCCATCTAGCATGCCTGCCTCATCCTGTTCCACGCTTGCATAATAAGCCCGAATTTTCTCAGCTGCTGCTTCACGGCCTGCTTTGGATTGCCCGCCAAACTTGATGCCATCGACTTCTCCGAACTTCCCGATAATAGGGAAGATTTTTAGATTCTCAATTCCACTTCTTGGTACTGGAGGTGGCGCGGCTTCAATACGCACAAGGCCTCCAACAATGCCCTCACTGTTCAGAGCAGAGCAAAGGGCCGAAGAAAGAGCAACATGACGAGAATCAGGAGCATCGTCCCAGGCGAATAGCTTTGCAACAATCTTCGACGCAGGCTTCCCAGACTCGCTGGCTTCCATGTCTTTACTTCTCTGTTGCTGCTGCGGATCAAGTGAAATTTCGATCCCACCAGGTTTCACGACAGACACACACACGTATTCAAGACTTTTGAGAGCTTTGTTTGCTAGCAACTCTCGGTCTACCCATAGCCCGAGGTTTCTATCATGAGTCTTGCCTTCATCGTGTTCGTCGAACAAATGAGCACACCGGCTTCTATCCACACCACGGAGGAAGACTGCGCTCGGTCCGGCACTTCCTCGATGACTGCGTTGCCTTGATGCCCCCATTCCACTTCTTCCGCCAGCACTTCGGCGCCCAGTGCTAGCAATACTCTGACTCGTGGTACGGTCATTATGCGATAGGCGAGGTCGTGTCTTAGGAGCCACAATGACCTCACCGTCCGGCGAGATCTTCGCAAATGGAGTCGAAGAAGGTTGTGGCGGAGTAAGAGAGCTAATGATGACATTTGCCGTGGAGGTTGGCGACAGGTGGATAGTCAAAGGATGAACTTGCTGAGCCTGGGCGGAAGGCGACGCAGCGAAAGAGGGGTTGGGTAAGGCTCGAACTTGGAATAATAGATTGGATTCGAGAAAACTCGCATGGAGCTCAATAACTGCGGCAGCCGTTAGCTTGCGTTCCCAGATATGAGCGCGGGACACACTTGCTTTCCCAGTCTGCTGGAGTCAGCGGTTCAATATGAACTGTATGTGCCATGGGAGGATCCAGATGTAGAGATATACCCACCTGCATTATGACCTTAGCATCCTTTAATGCAATCACCCCATCTCTCTGACCTTCTGGCCATCCATGAGACCCAGCATACGTCCGAACATTGCATCAATTTCCACCACTCCAATTTCGTCTTTGGGTCTTCTTCCAGTTCTGTCGGTGATTGACGTTGACTTTGCTGTACTTGCCATTCCTGTCCATCCGACGTATACAGAGCGTTGGGAAGCGCCATTGGGCCTTTTTAAGACTTGTTCAGTCGAGGACTCCTTGTACTGTAGCTCGACGACAACATTCTGGACGACCTAGCAATGTATAAGTATTATGTCCATAAAGAGTAACCTGACTGCTTACAGCCTTTGCATTGTCAAGCAGTCCAACGATTGACCGAGGAACGTTAACAAAGCAGTTTTTGAGCTCTACGAGCTTGATTTCGGCCTGAGTTGGCGCCATAGCTGGATTTTAGAACCTCTTGTGGCCGTCCAAGATGACTTAAGAGCGTTATGAAACCATCGAGGTTAGTAGCGAACTTCTCTTATTGCTCAACAACCAGAATTGGAGAAACTGTGTACCTTATGCTTTTCAACAGCCGAGGCAGGACCGAGCGGTTCGGAAGCATTTACGGGCTTCGGGAGCGCTAACCCGAAAAGATACTAATTGATCGCGAAACGACGCGTCTCACGCGCCAAAGTGGTTGGCCTTCTCCATATCATATCGAGCACTTGGAAATGCTCCACAGCAAGCAAAACTCATGTGTTAGATCTCCTTCCCTTCTCGTAAGCAAACCAACAACTGTTCTCCAGCTGGATCAATGGCGCTTCTCACCTTCCGATCGCCCGTGGACTACGCTGCACAACAAAGTAAGTGCCCCTTTCCTCTACTGGCCTTTCGGACATGAAGTACTGACAAGGACTACAGCTGCCTTCGAGGACTTCCTACTGAACTACAAATCTACGCAAACCGACCTAGACCTCGCAGCGACTGACGCCTTTCAAGATCTCAACATTGACGGAGATGGCACGAGCGATGAGTACGACTTTATGGATGATGTGGTAGATGGGAAGGCAGCCCGGCATGCTGGGCAGCATATAGAGCCTAAGAGAAAATACATGGATATGCTACAGAAGGTGGCAGATCGACAGATAGGGGAAGTAACAATAGAGCTGGACGATTTGGACAATGTAAGTGAGCCCTCCGATTTTGTTCTCTACTTTCACTGATCATCCGACATAGTATGAGAAAAGCTTTGGTGAGGAGGGTACGGGCTTACGATTAGTCGACTCGATCGAAAAGAATGCGAAACATTACATCGACGTTCTATCGCATGCAGTGGACAAAGTAATGCCGAAAGAGACGAAGGAGATTTCATTCAAAGACGATGTGCTTGATATCATCATGTCGCAGCGTGAGAAGAGGAACGAGAGCGTGATGCTGGCAGCAGATAATGAGCTCGACCCTTCGCAGCCTGAAGCAATATTTCCTGCTGAGCTTACACGACGATACACTTTGGTTTTCAGACCAATCAGTCCTGCCGGATCGGATAGCGACAGAAATACAAAGGCGCTTGCTGTTCGGAATGTGCGAGGAGAGCATCTAGGCCATCTTATCACTGTTAGAGGTATCACGACTAGGGTTTCTGACGTAAAACCCTCCGTACAAGTCAACGCGTACACCTGTGATCGATGTGGATGCGAGATATTTCAGCCTGTCACCTCAAAGCAATTTACCCCAATGACGGAATGTCCCTCAGATGAATGCAAGCAGAACAACTCCAAGGGTCAACTATTCCTATCAACGCGGGCATCGAAATTTCTGCCTTTCCAAGAAGTTAAGATACAGGAAATGGCTGATCAAGTACCTGTTGGCCATATCCCTCGGACACTAACCGTTCATTGTCATGGAACCTTGACGAGACAGATCAACCCTGGCGATGTCATTGATGTGGCGGGAATCTTCCTCCCAACGCCGTACACAGGCTTCAAAGCTATCCGTGCTGGTCTTCTGACAGATACCTACCTCGAGGCTCAACATGTCAATCAACACAAAAAGGCATACGATGATCTGGTCTTTGATGCCAAGACGTTCCGAAGAATCGAGCAATACAAGCATTCAGGTCACATGTACGAGTACCTCTCGAGGTCCATCGCTCCGGAAATCTATGGTCATCAAGATGTGAAGAAGGCGCTTTTACTGCTCCTGATCGGCGGTGTCACCAAAGAAATGGGCGACGGAATGCGAATACGTGGAGACATCAACATCTGCCTTATGGGTGATCCTGGTGTGGCTAAATCTCAACTTCTCAAGTACATCACCAAAGTAGCTCCTCGGGGTGTTTACACTACCGGACGTGGAAGCAGCGGTGTCGGACTGACAGCAGCCGTCATGCGAGATCCAGTCACAGACGAGATGGTGCTGGAAGGAGGTGCTCTAGTCCTGGCAGACAACGGTATCTGCTGTATCGATGAATTCGATAAGATGGACGATGGAGACCGAACAGCCATCCACGAAGTCATGGAACAACAGACAATCTCGATCTCAAAAGCTGGCATCACAACGTCCCTCAATGCTCGGACATCAATCCTCGCCGCAGCCAATCCCCTCTATGGCCGCTACAACCCACGAATCTCTCCCGTGGAAAACATCAATCTTCCCGCCGCACTCCTTTCACGTTTTGATGTTCTCTTCCTCATGCTTGACCAGCCCAGTCGCGAGTCGGACGAAGAGCTAGCCCAACATGTGACCTATGTCCACATGAACAACAAGCATCCAGAAACCACGGGCGTGATCTTCACTCCTCACGAAGTTCGCCAGTACATTGCTCAAGCTCGAAGTTGGCGGCCAACGGTGCCCAAGGAGGTTTCGGAGTACATGGTTGGCGCATACGTGCGTATGCGCCAACAGCAGAAACGTGATGAAGGTGGCCAGAAGCATTTCACCCACACCTCGCCTCGCACACTTCTAGGTGTCCTTCGACTCTCGCAAGCATTGGCTCGACTACGCTTCTCTTCACAAGTTGTCACTGACGATGTTGACGAGGCTTTACGACTGGTAGAAGTCAGCAAAGCAAGCTTGTACAACGACTCAAGAGGAGCGGCTGATCAAAGCCCAAGCAGCAAGATTTACAATCTTGTCAGGGCGATGAAGGATAGTGGGGCGGCGGCTATCGGAGATGGGAGTAGAGGAGAGTTGAGCATTAAGAAGGTCAGGGAAAGAATTATTGCGAAAGGTTTCACGGAGGATCAGTTCAGCCAGGCGTTGGATGAGTATGCTTTGCTTGACGTAAGCCACCCATTCCCTTTGCCCAGTGGAGGCATCGCTGACAAGAAGCTCCACAGGTATGGCAAACGGCTGCGGAAGGTACTCGTCTTGTTTTCATCGAGTCTGGAGATGCTGATGGGGACATGGACATGGATGGAGACGATGATATGTTCTAGATGGAGTGCTATTCATGGCGTCTGGCTTCATTTGACTGCTACTTGCAAGATTATAGCTTGTACAAATTAGCGAGCAGTTGGCAATGTATTTGAGACCAGACCGAAATACCGATTTGGATAATGATACCCTCAGGAGCCCCGAGGAAACAGCATCGGCATCCGTGTTCAGAGAGAGACCCTAGGATCTCTCTATTAACATCATATGGACGTGAGGCCTCAACCTGACGCAAAGGGGTCAACGATGCATATTTTTTAGGAAAGGATGGCCATGTTCCATACGCACAAGGCACTTCACCAACTTCGCGAACACAGATAGTCTAGTCGTTGTGCCATTCATGGTAGGCGGTAGCCCAAACGTGCGCCTAGAGGTATGTCTCTCTAGGTAGGAACTTTTTGTAGGTGTAGTATTATCCATGTAGAATAAAGCGTTTTACAACAACGCTATTCCACTGTGTGGATGGAAAGGAGGTGAAGACAAAAAAGCAAAGCTCGCCGTTTTCGGGAAGGCGTGGCATGGGCCTATCTCAATTCAATTCTTCTTGACGATGCAAGGTACAACAAAATGTGAATTTTCTGCCTGATATAACGCATTTCGATCCTCAGACATTATAGCCAAACTCGCCTTGCAGCAAACCTGCCGACGAAATTCTTGCGCTGAAAGCGAGCTTCAAATCAGCAGCTGCGAAATTTGATTGCCCCCCTCTTCCACCAGAAGCCTTCTATATCGCAAACCAATCAATTGTCGTCAGACACAACCAAATCATCACTCACCTCGATAATCACACGGCTCGAGTTCAGCTCGAGTCTGCAAGGAGGATGCGGGATTCCGGCTTCCACCCGTTCAAGGGTCGAGTCAGTAGGCACTTCGGCGAGACGGTACGCGACATGACGTCCGTATACAGAGTGAAGAGGCTGGATATTAGAGGGGTTTAAGAGCTGATCAATTGCGTGTAGCTTGGCCCAGACGCTGCATATCTGAGCTGTGAGTCTAGACATGCACATGCCCGACCCGTGTACTGCAGTGGCTAATTGGAGGGTAGACTTCGATATACGATGTGTGTGCGGCCGTACAGACTCGATCATGGAGACTGCGGCTAAGAGTTGATAGTGATGAAAGAGGATATCGACACACTGAAGAATGACTGGTTGACGGACAACGTATGAAGGGTTACACCTGCGAGACCTGGGCATGGCTAATGGATCGTGCAGAGCATATCATTCTGGGAAGAGTACGTCCATCACCAGGCTTAGGCTCGTCCTAGCACTATACGGCCACACCAAAAAGAACTTTCGTTCAGCGGGCTTACAGCGTCTACAGGTACCTCGAACGCGAATACCTCAATCAATACAAAAATGCCCACATCGTCCTCCTCCGCCCATCCATGTCCTTCATGCTCATGCAGACCCCTGACCCTCACACACTCAAAGAAGCCCTCCCCAATTTTTCACGTACAACTCACATCTTCCTCCCCATCAACGACTGCCGCAATCCCTCAATCGCCGAAGGCGGCTCACACTGGTCCCTGCTCCTTGTGAGCGTCGTCGACGGCGTGGCATTTCACTATGATAGCCTCAACCCCGCAAATAGGAACGAAGCTGGGTTGGCAGCGAGAAAGATTGGTCAGTTGTTGGGAAGACAGCTCCAGTTCATCGATCTGGCGGATTCCCCGCAACAGGAGAACAGCAGTGATTGTGGGGTTTTTGTTTGCATACAGATGAGACATTTGCTATTGAGAAAGCTGCTGATGGCGCATGCGAAGGAGAAGGTTAGTATGAGCATGGGAGGGAAGAGTGTGGATGCTACGCAAGGGAGGAAAGAGATGCTGAGGATTATTGAGGGGTTTAGAAAGGAAGGAGAGAGGCGGAGGTCGTAAGTGTTCGACGTGACCCATGTATTAAATGTCTTTGCTGATCGTGGGCAGATCGAGTGCAAGTCCCTCACAGAGCCACAAGCATTCGAGCCAGAAGCCTTCGAGGAGCCCTCCGAGAATTGAGTGAAAGGCACATCGATCTAGCGAATGATGGTGGTCGCATCGGTTTGCCGTTGCATGCTTGAGCGTCGGCGCTATCAGGGAAACTCCTCGGGACACACTGCAAAACATACTGCAGATTATACTGCAGAAAATACTGGCTAGTCAATAGCTGTAGCAACATGATATGCAGGTATATTGCAAGGCTTCAAGCTGGCGCTGCTGCTCCACTGGTGGCCAGCCTTCCACTTTTCAACACCAACTTTCTGACCTCACATCTAAAGTGATCACGCCTGTCCTCGTGCGTATAGCAATATCCATCATGTCTACCGTCCTTCTGCGGCTCCTCTATGTCTGCATCGAGTCCTCCGGGCTTACATGATTGGGCAAGAAGGTGGGCTTTTGCCGCTGCGTTAGCGGATGAAAGGGAAGCGTGGACTTCGACAAGGGCGAGTCTGCCTTTTGGGTCTGTGTGGTGCTCGAAGTCCTTTCGAGTCACGGTTTACACGCTGGATACGGGGCCTGTAAGGCGGCTTGAGGGGATAGCAGCGATTACGTCAAGCGCTGGTAGAAGTCAATGGGACGCCGCGATGTGCAATATATTAATTTGATGGCGACGTCCTGTTGGCTGAGGCTGGTAGTAGTGTATTCCTCGATATTTTGTCACAGAGAGATACGGGTAGTCACGTGGAACCCGCTAAAAAAATCGTATCCCGAGACTCCGTCTTTAGTCCCACGACACTTCAAATTACACACACTCTTACTCCGCACACACGGTCCAGCTCAAGACAGGCAAATCATCAACATCAATATCGGCATCGGCCTCCTTTCCCAGAAGGCAGCACCTTTCAACAGGCCCGCCACCATGTTTGGTGTACTACGTCCCAGCACTCCTGAACGAGAGCGCATGCCAATCTCTCCCGGAGCCTCACCACCCCCACCACGCTCCCTTGCCCCAATGCCCCTCAGCGAGTTCAATTCCCGCGAAGAGCTGCTCGCCGGCTGCAAAGATTGGGCTGCTCACCAAGGCTTCGCAGTGGTCATTGCTCGCTCACGATTCAATCGCCTTTGGCTCAAATGCGACCGAGGCGGCACGTACGAGAACCGCCGCAACCTCACTCCCGAACAACGAAAGCGCAAGCGGGGCGAGAGTCGTCTGCTAGGATGTCAGTTCAAGATGCTAGCAAATGTGAAGAGAGACGGGGCTTGGAAGGTCGAAACTGAGGTGGCTGAGCATAATCACGGTCCCTCAGAGGACTTGAGCGCGCATCCTACGTTGAGGCGCATGACGGATGAGCAAGTGATTAAGGTGAATGAGATGTGTGATGCCGGTAGGAGCCCGGCCGAGACTTTGGAGGAGTTGAGGATTCTGTGGCCAGATATCAAGGTGTTGACGAGGGACATCTACAATGCGAGGAAGAAGCATAAGACTCAGAAAGAGCTGACTGAGCTGGCTGCTGGTCAGCCGGAAGAGCAGCCGTTTGAGGATCCGAATGGCGTGTTCCCTGGTCCGAGTACTAACGGAAGGTGGGCTTGGCTTGAGGATGGCGACGAGGTGATGAACAAGAAGTCTAAGAAGCGAAGGAGGACGGCTCCTGTACCACCAACTGCAGTGAATTCAGCGCTTGATCCTCAGCTACAGACTCCCAGTATCTCTTCTGCCTCTCAGCAACCTGTTTCAGAAGCTGGTCAACAGCTGCTCAATGATTTCAATCAAAATCATCCTCAGCCAACACATCTCCGATACGGAGAATACGATTCCGCACCTAACACCTATCCACGTCAGCCTACCGCAAACGGTCCCGCTGAGCATTTCCCCTCCTTTCAGAACGCAGACGATGACTCTAACACCCTCTCACCATTCTCCAACCACCAAGCCAACACCACTCCCTCCCGTCTACGTTCTCAACGCCAGAATGCTCCTACCGCATCCATGTCTGCAGCGGCTGGGACTCCCGATGCATCCACTGGCGGCGCGCTGGGAGACCCGAAAAGGCAGAGCGGGGAGTTGATTATCTCGAGGATTGAGCGAATGGAAAAGGAGCAGCGGGATCAGAAGGGCATGTTGGAGCAGATATTGGGGGCTGTGAGGGTGACGCAAGGGAATTCCTGAATGATCGGCACAGCCGAAGATCATGGATGACGGCGAAAACATGGTCGACGGTTTGTGCAAAGCGTTGTAAATATGGTCTGTTCTTTGCATGGCCGCTTGAGTCCACGGTCTGTGATGCGGAGTGGCTTGACACTTCACGTTGCTATGCAGCCAGGCGTTTTAGATGCTTTTGCAGCAAGCAAACCGTGGCTTGCACAAACTGAGGTAGCATTGGGCTTAACAGCAAGCGATTAAATACCAGCAGCATTGTCAATCATGTTGTAGCATTTGCCCATCTCGCATCACCAACAACCATCACACTACCGAAGACAGAAAAAGCACGACCGTCTATATCAGCCCTCGGCTTCGACCTTACCCGCCATATTGAACTGTATCTTGCTACTGTAAAAACACCGCCATCTACGCCAAAAGCCGGAAAACATCCTACGCAGGTCGGCCCAAAGTAGTCCGAAAAGGCAAAAAGCCCAGCCTCAGCCGGCCTCTCGTCTCGTCGTTCGGTCCAAAACCCTCCAAAAACTCCAACGCGGGGGTCGTATTCCAAGTGCCGTGGGTGAGTGTGGATTGGAGTAGATTGTTCCTATTCGACTACATGAGTCGAGTTCGAAAAAGTTACCATACGAGTAGGGGAGGAGCCCATTGGACGGATCGTGGGACTTGTGTTTTGGGGGTGGAGTCTTTGGGGTTGGAGATGTCGTCTTGTCGGTTTTGAACCCGGTTGGGTTTGAATATTTCGTCGTTACAACACGTCTTGCTTCGGCGAGCCGGAGGGGGGAAGGGGCGTCTGGTGGTCAGTTTTCGTGGCTTTGTAACTCCGGACATATATGTTTTGATGGAGGGATCGATAGTCTTGGGCATATGGAGCTGGTTTGTGTCACTTTTTGGGCCACTTTCAACGGTGCTTTGAGCAGATTTTCCTCGGTCAAGATGTAATAGTATACTCAGTGCTTCGCGGGAATTTGAGGGAAAAAAGGGGGACACGCCCGAATGGAGTATTGAGACCAGCTCTTCGAGCAAGGACAGATGTTTCATTCGAAGCTCTGGACTTGGGCAGAAACAGGGGGAAGACAAGGGGGGCCAGGGGGTAGAACGACAAAGGACTCACCCAACAGTGTTTGTGTCTGGAACAAATATTGAGATCTCCTACGTTGCTGCAAAGAGCTAATAGTAACGGTCGTAAACATTCGCAGCTTAAGCCGAGCTACTCAAACTTCACACACTTTTCACTTTCAAATGCATGGATTTCCAAAGTGGTGTTGAAAGGTCTTTCATGTTTCCGGAACGCCATATCTATGCAATGGGGTATCCGCGAGAGTTCCAAAAAGGCCAACCCAAGCTGGGCAGTTAACCTCCCTTAGTGGGCCTGGAGAAGGAGAAAAGCATCAGCGTATGGGCGGCACTTCTGAAGGGCAGTCTTTACCCCAGCTTCTCCACCTGCAAATCAATTCTATCCGTATTCGTCGCTTTCTTTTCCTTCTTCTCATCTTCCTCAGCGCAACCGCAATCGTAGAAGTCTCCAATGTTAGAACAGTCGAAGAGATCTTTCTCCAGAGATTTATTGACTTCGTTGTGAGCGTGGCATGCCCAAGCCGCAGCGGATGAGCGCGACGAGACTTGCGGAGGGAACTTATTGAGGATCTGACGGAAATGGCCAGCACATTCGCCGCTTAGAACCAACATCAGCAAGCCCCTCATAAGAAACTTTTGTCTTAATATTTTGACACTTACCATGGATAAAGCCGTGCAAAGAGATGTATGTAGGAAAAGAGCGCCGTCTGCTCGTCCTGCGAAGGCTTATCCGGGAACTTCGCCATGGTCGTGTGGAATAACTTCCACGCAGCCCTCCCTAATTCCGCTTTTATTGTCTCATTCCCAATCTTGCCCATGATCGCATCCCCTTTCAGCACATCATCGTCCACGCTGACCTGGTGTATGGGAATGGAGCTGAAGGTCGCATCTAGGTTCCTTCGTCCAGAGAACGTCCAAGTCAGGAGCGAGACAAGACCGACGGCTGTAACTAGTAGGAGGATGAAGCGTCGGGTTGGTACCGTGCCCGGGGTAGGCATGGCGCCCGAGGCGGGGGGGGGGGTAGAACGATGGAGGGTCTTCAGGTAAGGTCAGGTGGTTCCATAGGCGGTCATTTCAAAGCCCGTGGAGCATTCGCGCGGTTCACTGGCAGGGAAATATAGGCAATCATCAAAGAAGGAAAATGGAATAGGAACCTAACCTAGAGGTTACGAAGAACATCAGACGAAGTTCTGAGCCTTCACAATTCTGTAAGGCTGAATTATGCGCTTACTTATGCAGGGACTCGGGCATGCATAGGTACCTTAAGCTTCACCGATATCGCCGCTCCCAGAAGCCCCAAAATCTCACATAAACACTCCGCAACTTTTTTTCCACCTCCTCGCCTTCGTCTCACCTTGATATTCTAGTCATTGACAATTTACATACAATTTGCCCCCATCAACCCCCCCATAATGCCGTTTCCTCCGCCGCCTGTAGAATCCATTGGTATTGTAACACGGCTTCAAGCTTCAGGGTCATTTCTGACAGCTATGCAGATTGGGACAACATAGGCTTCAAAGTCCGCGATGGTATGTGCGAACATGCAGGATCACACATATTTCGAGCTTATAACTCACGCAGTCAATGGCCACATCGAATCATATTACAGCGTCAATACCGGCAAATGGAGTGAACCCCAATTCATCGCGGACCCTTATCTCCGCATACACGGCATGGCACCTGCCCTGAATTATGGCGAGCAAGCATTTGAAGGGATCAAAACATTTCGAACACCAGACGACCAGATAGCTATCTTCCGCACCATGGCCAACGCAAAACGAATGGCCCACTCTGCCGGATTTGTCGCGATACCCCCTGTACCAGAAACACACTTCGTCAAATGCTGTCACCTAGCAGTAGGGCTCAACGCCGAACATGTCCCTCCTCATCGCACCGGTGCTTCCATGTACATCCGGCCCCTGGTATATGGAAGCTCCGCACATCTCGGACTAACCCCGCCCGGAAGAGTTTACCTTTGTTGTCTTTGTGGTACCGGTTGGCGTCTTCCATGGCGTTCATCCCGTCGACGCCTTGATTCTTGAGGAGTTCGACCGAGCTGCGCCGGAAGGTACAGGATCCGCTAAATTAGGAGGAAACTATGGTCCTGTCCTGAAATGGAGTGAAAGAGCAAAGAAAGACGGTTTCGGTATCACGTTGCACTTAGATAGCAGAACAAAGACCGAGGTTGACGAGTTCTCAACATCTGGCTTCGTTGGAGTGCATAAAGAAGGAGAAGAGTATACAGTGGTTGTGCCAGACAGCAAAAGTGTGATCAAGAGCGTCACATCCGACAGCGTCTGCGAGATCGCAAAGTCTTTAGGCTGGAAGGTGGAATGTCGATCAATAAAGTACGATGAAATATCCACCTTCACCGAGATCATGGCCGCTGGCACGGCTGCGGCGCTGGTACCTATCAAGTCTATCACGATGAGGTCGAGGAACGACAAATTTATATATCAAGGCGGAAGCGATAAGCCTGGACCGGCGTGTGAGAAGCTCCTGACTACACTGAAGTCAATACAACAAGGCAAGATAAAGGACCCCTTCGGTTGGCTGGACTACGTGAAAGAACCTAAAGGGTTCCCGAGCATCAATGGAGCGTCAACGGACGGCGTGAACGGCGTGGACGGTAGTATAGACGAGCTACCTTAGTTCAAAAAGTGATTACAGGTCATTTTTGGCCTATGAGCTTCCAGTGGCTTGCAGGTTTCTCTATATTCATGACACTCTCTCATTTCATCTCCCTCAAAGCCCCCTACCATCTCAAAAGGCTTTCTCCTACTGTCCATTCCCTTGTCCGGATGCGATGTTCCTGCGGTTGGTTTTATACTCACGCTAAGAGAGCAATGTTCCTCTTTTTTACTTGTCCGTGAGTCACAGCACCAATTCTGAAAGAATATATTTATGGATTAAACGTCCCTCGACCCATTCTGTCCCTCTCTAAACCGTCTTCATCTCCACCGCCAGACAAAAAGAAGTCGCATTTCTAGAATATAATACGTCTACTCTAGTGACTCTCTACTTTACGAAATCCACGTCCGATTCCGCAGACTCCAATCCAACCCACATCGCAACAGTGCAAGCCAGTGAAACCCAGACCAACTATCAAACCCCGCCAGGCGCCCATCCCGAAACCCCTCCCACGCACCTACATCATGAACACCTCCCCTCCGCCCATCTCACACAACCCAACCCGACCGAATATCCGCCCCCGCGACATCTCCATCTCCACCCCCAACCCTTTCCCCAAAACCCACCCCAACAATCCCGACCCCGACCCCGACCATCACCGCTCAAGCTCGCCCGTCCGTGCGACATCATCCCCATCCATCCAGCTTACGAACAACACCAAGCTCAACCACATCGCGCCCGTGACCGTGACGTCTACGTTACCAGGCCCGATTCGGTCACCAATTCCGCATAGGCGAAGGCAGCGGTGCGGGCGTTGTGTGCCGAATGCGTGGGATAAGCCCCGGCGCGGGGTGGCTGATGAGGCAGAGGCGGCGTGTTCTGGACGTGGGGGAGTGGGATGGGAAAGAGGAGATGGGTGATGGTGGGAGGGGAAGGGGGAGGATTTTGCGATTCTACCAAATTCCCATCAGGATCCCGCACATACACTACTCTGGAGATGGCCCACCGCACCGGTCCTGTCGGCTACCTTTCCACCTTTCAAGACCTTGAGTTCATGTCAGTCTCCGCTTACGAGGCGCTCGCGTGTGCGGAAGATGATTGACTAGTCTCTCGCCCGCTCACCAAGGTAGCTTTCGACATCGTAGCGTAGGACGAGAAACTGACGTACATCCACCTTTTGCTCCTGAAACGTCTTGAGAACTTCGTCCACGGGTGTATCGGTCAAGAAACATAGATCCCCATTGCCGGTTTGTACATTCTGGGCTTTTGGGCCCGAATTCGCGGCCAGCTTGGTGGAGATTGATTTTTTTGGGAGCCGAAGACAAGTGCGTGCCTATCGTATCCTGGTCGGTCAGAGACCAAAGCTTGGTGAAGTCATTATGCAATGAGAATTTCGGAACTTGAATTTTTTTTGAGCATTTGTAGAGTACACGGCAAGGCGGGAATGCGCGATGATAGGTATTTAATGTCACAGTGGTAACGCCCTACGAGCTATTCTCCGACTGGATTGACTGGAAGGAGGAGGAGCATGGAGATCTGGTTACCGTTCCACATCTCTATGTCTTGCAGACGTCAACACTTGGTGCTTCATCCCCAATAGCTTTTCGTAGAATGCAACGGTTGCCCGGACAGAGCGCACGGTCAGGACGATATGTGGTTTTTTATATTTAAAAAAAAAAAAAAAAAAAAAAAAAAAAAAAAAAAAAAAATAAAAAAAAAAAAAAAAATAGGGGGGGGGGGGAAAAAGTAGATGCTCGAAAACGTGTAAACGCTGCGAGAGCGGCTGGAGAAAGAGAATGGCGAGGGAGTGAGCATTCTGGACCTGGGAAAGAAAAGCGTATGTGCTCGGTAAAGAAGCAGCCGGGCTCGAAGCGGTACGTTGTGGACAAAGTAGAGAAACCGCAGAGGGGACAGCGATGCCGCCTGCCAAGCCCGGCAAAAAGAGGAAAGGAGCCGTGGGGGAAACCAAGGGCATTGAGAATGAAGCAGAGCAGCAGTCCAAGCCGAAGAAGGCGAAGAAGGCGAAGAACGGTACCGTTGACAAAGACTACATTCAGAATGACGAGTAAAAGCTGACTCTCAACCCAAAAGCTCGCCGGTAGCCACGCCTGACTGAAGATCAAGCCCAGCCCAGACGACAGCATCATGCACGAGCAAGCCTGCCTCCATGGAGGACCTCAGGGCTCTCTATTCGGCTCGGATGCGTTGCGCGACGATGTCCAACGTCAGTAACGGGATTCATTGGGTATACGCTTCATAGAAGGATGTGAAAAAGGTCGTTGGCAAGATTGAGAGAGTCGTCATCTTGCCTGCGGAAACCTTTTCGCTTGCGGGATGCTTGAACCGATGCTGCCTAGTTCACGTCCACTGCCACTCGTGCTTCTGTACATCACAGTCATGACGGGGACTCAGCCCTTCAAAGAGCAATCATGAACTCCAGTACTGGAAGCTCTATGTTGGGATCATCCTGATATTTCCGTCTCAACTCTGACTGGAGGTAATATGCTGAACCTTGGTCATCCAGAAAAGTGACAGTCTCAAACGCCGTGTTTGTCTGTTCAGACACAAAATTTGGGTATTTAGCCGAGAATTTGTGCTGTCATGAACGAGGTCCAGCTCCAACAGAGCCTTGGGCCAGTGGAAATCAACTCCTCGTAATACTAAGTCTTTATATTTTTAAGGACTCGTACCGCAGCAGCTGCGACTTTTTCTAGCAGCGCTATTCTCAGTAACAATTTCTGCCGCTGATATTGGCTTCCGGCACCCACTGACGGCAGTCAGCCAGTCGCTCAGCTTCTGCTTCCTATCTTCCAATCCAAAAGACGGAATCTGCACTAGAAGGACGCTTCGATTCGATTGCAATGCCGTTAACCCGCTCAGATGGGTATTGGGCTGGAATACACATCGTCTGGATGGAGAAATGTCGCAAGAGCGATGATGGCATAGCTTTAGCGATGTCAGAGTAGTACCAGCTTTAGCGTCAGAGACTTACAGAGCAATGCACATTGCGCCAGTCAAGTAATTGCTCTTCGCGTTTTGAACCAGGCCGTTAACGACGAACACACCAAGGAAGACAGTTGCAGTCTCAAAAAAGTCAACGTGCAAAGTCATCGGCTCGTTTATTATCCACCCTAGGATGACCAAGATGGGCAAAGTGAAGAGTAAGAGCTGCATACTGCTCCCAATGGTAACGAGAATGGTGATATCCAAATTATTCTTCCATGCGACTACGCAAGCAGACAGGTAGTCTGTTACATTCCCCAAAAAGGGAAAGAGTATAAAGCCAAGAAAAGACTTGTGTGCTTTCCAGATCGAACCTTGGATGCTCGACACCAGGGCCAACGTACAGAGCGTGATGCACGTAAGGCTGACAGCGAGCCAAGTGATGGCCGCGAAGGGGCCAAGCGACAAATTGGCTGCGTCGGCAGAAGCATCTTCCTCATAGTTTTCTGGGTCCTCGTAGAAATAATCGCTGTGGGTTTTGAGTGTGAATAAAAGGTATAAGATGTACAAAGCCAAGAGTATTATCGCAATTCCAAGGCTTATGAGCAGCATGAGATTGTCACCGTAAGCCGTATCGTAGGTCTCTGATACTGTACCCGTGTAGAGCTCTGATGGTATCAAGAGGCAACACAAGGCAAGGAGGTTGAGTGAGGTAATACTCTTTGTCGTGAATGAATTGAAGGATCCCCGGCTGTACTTCATGCCGTGGGCAAAGAAGCACGAGCCCATTATCTGGCCTTTTTAGCAAAAAACCACAGCGGCAAGAAGTCACCGTGAGAGCACATACGAGGAGAGAGTAGCACAAAACACTACCGATTACACTGAGTTGCACCAGACGTATTTCACCTTTGCATAGAGCTACTATGCCAACCTTGGCAGAATCAATAAAGACCCATGGCCTAATAGCGGTAGGTGTGACACATACAACAAACTCAACAAGGTTATCCGAAAACGCGACAAGCAACCTTCCCAGAGCTGGATTCGAGTTCGCTGACAAGTCTTCACAAGCTGAGTGCACGAGACCAGATAATGGAATAATAGCCAAGAAATTGAATATAAGGACGACATCTGGGGCCAAGGGAGTAACAACAGCGACGAGTGCCAGAGGAAGAAAGACCAGTAACAGGTTCAGGTAGCTCTGTGGCAAAGGTTGTAACAGGTTCCGATACCCTCCTGAGCGTTGGAACATCCGCCAGACGTAGCCCAGCCAACGTGACCACCAGTAAGAAGCTGGTCGAAATGCCGACTTTCGTCCCTACACGAAGGAGTCAGTATTCTAGTGAGTCATGATGCATATTTGAGCTGGATATCGGGAGAAATTGCGCGCGGAATTTGGCCTGCAACCCAAGATCCGATATGAACGAGGAAAAGATCAATCCCGAAGACGCGCAGCTGGTTTATGATTCAAATTCAGCGTTGCCATGATTGGGAAACTTTCAGTAAGTGACAAAGCATTCTAAGGGAGTACGCCACGAGGAAATGCCCCTGAATCTAGGACTGTGACCAAGGTACCAAACAGTGGAGAGCAAACTCATCATTGACGTTATCAAACGGTGTGCAGTTGGTTACATGGCATGTTTGCGGAGTACGGTAGGAGCAGACGCCCCCGAGACATGGCCTTCCCAAGTACTGGTAGTCAAGAGGGGTGAACGACCTGGGAAAGACATGCCTGAGGTACAAAACGTTGCCCGGTGACGTGCCACAATTGTGCTGGCCACCGAACCCACCGCCTATTATCCCTATGCCAAGGCGTTTGGAATGCGGCTTCTGTGCCCCCAAGCATTCTGGTCTCATTGCCATACAGCTCTGTATCTGCGTCCTCTCCATGAAGAATCGGTGTGGATTCCTCTCGAGGTCTTCTGGATGCTGTCCATTCCCAGCCGCCAGCTGAATGGCCAAGTTTCCTGAGGTTGGACCGGTTGGACCTAGCTGTGAACATAATTATTTAGTTTTGGAAAAGGTGGGTTACGAATGGAGTAAGAAGTCGACCGTGCCTTACTGTCGGACATCCCTGGACACTTGGAGATCAGGCCCCTCGCACGCAATCAATACACATATGTATGTGCTAGAGCCGCTAAGGCGGCGGTGGATAGAGGAACTCAATCGCAGGTTGACATAGATTTAGAGAAGGAGCACAAGTAATGTGTTGGGACTGGCAGCGACTTTTTTCAAGTAGCCTCATATACCTGGTCCGTACCTACGAGTCAAGTACGTACCTTATGAAGTAGACAGGCAAGTATCAAAGCTACTTGGCTAACTCCAATAGGACTAGCATGATGAATAGGGCGGCTTACCTAATCGTTTGGAAAGGCAGCTGCCGCCCCCACATCGTGCTGCTGGCCTGATTATCCAAGTAAGGTAGCCGTGTTGACTAAACCGTAAGGCTGAAGACCAGCCCCAAATCCGCTCATTCAACAATATAACAACCATACACTGTCATTGTTGGCCAAGCGATGCTTACTTCTAAGGCTTTATAGCTGGTTACTTTATACTTGTCTTACTTGTAATCTATAATTTATAAGTTAAAGATCAGACGGACTCACCTAAATGCCTGTGGTGGACAGAGACCTTCTCTTGCAATGCTTGACCCTTTGACCGCCTTAAGTATCGCGAGCTCTGTCATCCAGATCGTCGACTTCGGATGTAAGCTAGTTTCACAAAGTCAAGAGATATACTATTCCGCCAATGGCGCGACAAAAGATAATGTGACAAGTGGCGAGATTACTAAGGATATCAACCTCCTATACAAGGATCTAACCAGTAAGGACCAAAACTTCCAAATGCTAGACGACGATGACAGAGCACTTGGAAAGCTCGTCGGTTCATGCATGCGAGAAGTAGAAGCATTGATGAACCTCCTGGCGGAGTTGGAGGTGCCGCCAGATGCAACGCAATGGAAAAGCTTCAAGAACGCCATCAAAAGTGCACGAAAGAAAGGAAAGGTCAAGGATATTGAGACACGATTGCTCAAGATACAGAAGCAGATTGATTCTCGATTACAAGTAATGATGACGTACGTATCGCCAAATTTGTGATACAGTTTACTCGACTAACTCCTTCGCTTTAGCAACCAGCAGTCTGAACTATCCAAGCGAATGAACCACATCTCCAAGGAGCATACCCTAATGCAGATCGAGAGCGTTCACCACATGGAGCAGCTAAAGGCTGACATTCGGAGATACGCCGCGCGACAGGCCGATGACAGCAATCGCGCCCAGATCCTAATTCAGAAACTCGGCGACCTGGCCGAAGAAGGTCACAGAGTGGCGAATGAAGAAAAAAGTCCTCAAGAGCCTTGAGTTCACCGAGTGGAAGCGGAGATTCAATGATGTTCACAAAGCTCACACGCAGACTTTCGATTGGATGTTGGAAGACTCCAAGGACCCTGCCATACCACCCACAGGCTTCAAAGAGTGGCTCCAAGATAAAAATGGTATCTATTGGATCTCTGGGAAAGCAGGGTCTGGGAAATCCACTCTCATGAAGTTCCTCGCCGAGAATGCACGCGTTAGCCACTATCTCCAAGATTGGGCGGGTCTTTCTGCAAAACCTGTATTGATCTCCTGGTTTTTCTGGGCTGTTGGATCGGCTATGCAGAAGTCCAAAGAAGGTCTCTTTCAGTCGCTGCTATTCCAGATTCTGAGACGATGCCCTAATCTCATTCCGATTGTCTGCGAAAGTCGATGGCAAGAAGATAGTGCATACGGCGAAGAGAGCGATCCATGGACCCTTGAGGAACTCGACGCTGCTTTTGTCATCATATCAAACCAGCCCACGCCCGGGATACTGTTCTGCATGTTCATTGATGGCTTGGACGAATATGATGGACGACCCACCGAAATTATAGACAGGCTCCAACTTTTGGCAAAAGCTGAAAACATCAAAATGTGTCTCGCCAGTCGTCCTTGGACTCCATTCAGGACAGCTTTCGCTGAAGGGAACTGTGATGGCTCACTTCTGCTCGAAAGACATACGAAGCGTGATATCGAGCGCTTCGTGAAGGATATACTAGAGAAAGATAAAAGATTCACCCAAGCAGAGCGAATAGACAAGAAATATGGTTTGTTTGTCCATGAAGTGATTGAAAGAGCCCTCGGTGTATTCTTATGGGTGTTCTTGGTAGTCAATCAGCTCTTGAAAGGATTGGGAGAGCGGAACAAACTAGAAGACCTCCAAGCAAAACTCGACACAATGCCGAAAGACTTGGAATCTTATTTCAAGCAAATATTCGATGGAATTGACACAGCACACCGGACGGAATCTGCCAAGGTGTTCCTTCTGACGACCCATGCTGTGCAGCCACTCTCTGTTGCCTGCTATCGCTATCTCGAGAAAGAGCATCGCGAACCGGGCTACGCGCTTGAAGCGGTGATCGAGCCGATGTCCCCAGAACAACTGACGCTCGTACACGAGGATGTTAGGGATCGGATCAATTTCCTGTGCAAAGACTTGCTCGAGGTGAATGAGACCCTTACCGACCAAAGGCTTGATTATCAAGTGGACTTCCTCCATAGAACTGTAAGCGATTTTCTCATGGAAAAGGACATGTACCAAGACCTGGTTCAACGCGCGACCGACAACAACACAGCCAAATGGGATGCTCATCAAGCACTCTGCTACGTAGAGCTGGCCAGAGCGAAGAGCTTGCCTCTCAAACATGGCATTCAAAACCGACTCAACGTGGTGTTTTCTCTCGTTGACACACTCATGTTCTATGCCCACGAAGTTGAAATAGAGCAGAAAGCGCCACAGACCAAATTACTAGAACAACTCGATCGAGTCATCTCGGACTACGCTGATAACGGTATGGTCTATCACTGGACAAATGCTCGCGATCCACCAAGAGGCTTGTACTTCGACGAATACAACTACAACAGCTTTCTCGCGTTGGCAGTTCAGAGTCGCCTAGGCTTGTATGTCAAGGAGAAGCTCGATAGCAAACCTAACCTTCTGCGCGCCAAAAGTGGCCGCCCGTTTCTGGATTACGCATTGCGACCCAATATTGTAACCCCGACTAGACTTCCGCAACTTGTGGAGTTTATCGATTTCGACATGGTTCGCTTGCTTCTGGACAAGGGAGCCAACCCCAACGAAAAGGTATCGATTTACGGCAACATCACCGTCTGGGCGCTTTTCCTGCTCTCATGCTACGAGAAAAAGGATATCAAAAGTTCCCAAGCCAAAGAAACCTGGTTCAAAGCGGCGGAGTTGATGATCAGAAAAGGCGCTGATAGGAAGCTGAAGCTTGAGACTACGCGGCGAGAAAAAATGGCGAACCACTTAGAGGCGGAGGCGGCTGCGCTGGTGAAGACGGCAAAGTATCGAAGAGTGGTCACTCGAGGAGGGATTATTGAAGTAGACGTCCCAGTGGAGCTCACGGCTGTGAGTATCTTGAGGGAGATCTTCGGCGATGGCAAGATTGCGGAGATAGAGGCTATTGTACCCGAGACAACGAGCTGGAGTGTGTGGAACTTGATACCCTGGACTTGACTTCACGACCTGCTTATGAAGGTGGAGGTTAAACAACATGCCATTTCCGTTGAACTGACGACGTTCTCCTCGGTTCGATCGGCACACGGCCAAAGGAGTCAGCAACTTCGATCTAATGGCTTAGCGTCGCTATTTGATGATGACGAGCCAGAGCCATAGCCAGATACCTGATCTCTGAGCAGGCTTCGTCCATTGATGCTAACGAGATCATCCGAACGCTGGAAAGTTTGACAAAATTCGATTGGGACTTCCATGAGCTCAGGGGTGGGCGGTTGATGAGAGGACTGATTGTCATACCTACTGGTAAGCCATTATTTAGTGGGCAAATCCAACGCTTCGGTCTCCGATTCCAAAATCTCCTCTTCACGCCAACACGCCCCGACTAGCACATGGATGGAGCTTCAGCTCCAGTTCTCAGTGGTGAATCACGAAGTGTGAGTCCCTTCATACTGGAAGTGACAAGCCTTGAAAACATGAATCACCATCAGTCACCCTCACACCAGATTCACACGGGTCGCGGTAATCCAGTCCACAGTCCGACCTTCTGCTTCGTCAACGAGTTTCTCGCCTAAAATCCGAGTTACAACACCGTGGGTGGTCAATTCACACGGTTTCACTTTTGACTTGGTGATCAAAACCTCAGTCATATTGGAATCAGAATCAGAGCACCACGCTTCCGTCGATGTCTAAGACTCGGTCGTGTTAAAGTGGACTCTGGATGCCTTATCCTTGACATCCAAATCAGAAGGTAAATCCCGCGCTATCATCCCACCATAGGAGCTCGATGAGTTGGCTGATAAGAGAAGGTCTATCGGAGACCTCAACACAAAGCCAAATGGCCGAAACAGCCAGGTTTTCTGTTCTTGCGGCTACCGACTGAAAACAGCCTTATCGTCTAGCACAGACCACTATTCAGAAAGCTTTGCTGCTGCGCAAGACCTGCCCGTGTCAGACCAGGTACCATTGCTATCACGCGGATGAGCTGGTCGACATAAGAGAATGGAGATGCAGTAAAAGTCATGCATAGAGGGCGAACATTCCGAACGAAGCTGTTGAAGGTCTACAGTTTCCGGCGCGTTGCCAGAATAAAGTGACAATGGTTACGAACTTTTCCTGAATCTCGTCAATTTACCTGCAAGGGTTTTTTCTTCTATGCGTTTAGTCCTCTTGATTCGACATGGTCTGATAACAAAAGCCGATTTATTCTGGTCGATACCCACAAAAGTATGCGCAAATGAAAAGGAAGAGAGCTTTCTCCTCCTAGGATTTGGAGAGTTTGCAATTCCCTCTGTGCATGACTTCTGCTATACTCTCTTACTACTTACCCGATTTCCGGTAGCTGTTGGATGCGAGCGAGTAGCTCCAACGGTATGGCGTCGAGGCGGCAAGGTCTTGATCGATATATCGAGTGTGCCGCGTAGCACCATGGGCGCTGTCAGTGTTCCAATAACAGGCTAACTTTACGATGGATATCAAATTCTCGATCGTTCTTCCCTACCAGATGGGATTCGAGACTCTTCTCCTTCGAAAACTTGTCTTCTGAGTCCTTCAAACGGTCAGGACTTCGATTCGCCAGTATCCCAGCCTTTCAGCAAACTCAACGATACTGTGACTGCAACCCGAAGCCGTGACCGATGCGATTTTCCCTCCTTGAGTCGACCTGTCGAATTTCGTCGCTGGGCGTTCCAGCACCTGTTCTTTGTTTTCAACCCCGAGTGGAGGTTGTCAGTAAATGTGTTGTTGATGACAGCTGGAGTCGATGAGGTTCTATGTCATCCATCAAGCTAGTCGCCGAATAAGCGAGGAAAGCAGTGCCGGATGCTACAACGAGAGGCATCTGGTTATTGACCTTTGTACATATATACCACTTGATGGCGCCCAAGATTGCTTCGGTAATAGACATATATGTATACCACAGGCGTGGCAGAACGTTGTGCGTCCTCACTCCACCCGGCTACTACTCTCGGTAGTTTCTCCACGGTGTAGAGAACGTTGGGGAAAGCTTTGGGCGGAAGTGGGGGCCCCAATTGCAATACATTATCATCGATTCCACATCATCTCAAGACTGCGGTCCACAAGAAGCATTCGTACTGTGATGTTTTCTCTTGTGTCCCGCTCTTCTCGACACAATTCCCGTCATCAGGTATTTAAAATTTCTTGGACTGAAGCCCTAATTTGACGGTGAAACAATAATTCCAGCACATCAGACCGACACCTTTTTTGACTCCGAGTCTCCCGATTGTTGGCCGTCTGATATGTTTTGATCTACCGCGACTGTCACTTTTGGCGGAGTCTCGCAGTCCAGGAAAAGCATGTGATTGGCGTGCTGCCCGAAAATGTCGCATTTGCAGCTGTTCGAGTCCCAAAAATATTGAGACTGCTGAGTATGAGTCGCAGATCTTTTCTTTGTCGAATTCAGTGCCTGGGTTGGGTTCATTCGACCGGGGTATCAGCTGTGTTTAGAACCGAACGAGGCTGTTACTGGGTAGGCTTTTTAAAACTGTTATTTTTCTGGCAGCTTGCCTGGAGCTTTGCACAAGTGATCATCACAAGAGAGCGTAGGATACTGCCAAACGATGCTGCGTGGGGCCTTTCTGAGACTAGCGAGGCGAGGGCGCGTTGATAGTCACGCCAAGTCTATTATTAGATGTACCCAAGCTACGCGTATAATTGAGCAGGTCATCGTTGCCGAGCGGCAAGCAAGGGTCCTCGGTCACAGGCCACAAAAATAGTAAACAATTGCGCCCTGCCTGGAATACGAGAACCACTTCCAACTGATGCCGTTGCCACCATCCCCTCTCCGCTCTCTTCTTACTGCTAGACACCACCATTCTATCGCCTCAAAATTTGTATCGCGACGGTAGCGGCGCTGCTGCTCAATCACCCTCATGGTGTCCTTCTCCTGCGAGGTACCCATGCCCCTTGACTGGGCTTCACTACACATGCTAACGTTGGTGGCTTATTGCAGGCTTGCGGAGATGTCCTCACCAAGAAGAAGCTCGACGCTCATCACCGCCAGTGTCAGGGTTCCTCATTTACTTGCCTGGATTGCATGACGCATTTTCGCGGAACGGATTTTAGGACTCATACCGTATGTCAATCCCGTCGCATAGCCTACAATAGATGCCTGTTCGCCTGGCCCCAACTCGCAACCGAATCTGCTAACTCCCCCTCCATTCGATTAGTCCTGCGTGTCCGAAGACCAAAAATACCAGGGAACGTTGTACAAAGAGAAGCCGGCGAAAAAGGCCAAGAAGTCGGTCAAGATATCAGAGCCTACATCACACGCCCCGCGCAAAGCCTACGTAGAAGATGCTCTAGACGAAGAGACAGGCAACGCCGTCTCCATCGTCAACGCTCCTCCTGCTGCTCCCACCCCACCTTCTGCTATCCCTTCTACACAGGATCAACATATCAACGTCTTCGACTTCCTCGTCTCGGGCGACACCCCTAATGCCTCGAAGACTAATATTGAAGGTATGAACGATTCTATAAAAATGGTGGAGCAATCGCCATCAATCCTTGGGAATGGCCATCAGGGAGCAGGACTAGGGATCTACGACGAAGCCTACGACAAACTTGGCTTCACATACGGTTCTGAGCCAATACCCGTTGCGAAAGAGAGGTTCAAGGTCGAGTACTTGACCCCGGCACCAAAGTCGGTATATATGCAAAACCCGAGCACGGACTCGGTGTACAATCTAGAGGATTCGGAGAGAAGATCAACGGACAAGAAGCGCAAACGTGTTCACGCCGAAGAGCTAGAATTCACTGCAGCTCGACGTCCCAGCCATGAATCAGACCACATCATGGCCGACGCACCACCACCAATACTACACTCTGGTCTCACAGGCGGTCTTGGCCGCCTGCTTACAAAATCCAAATTTCCACCGAGGTCTGAGCTCTCGAACGGTGGCCGCGACCCACCCAGCCCAGTGAAGCGGACAATAAAGCCAGCCGCCAAGGAGAAAGATCGGGGCCGAAAAGCAGAATCGGTCCTGGTCAAGGTCCGCAAAAGGCGGAGCTCAGACGAGTCTCGACCGCGCAAGCAGCGTCGCTCACATCACGAGTCAGATCGACATAGCCAACACAGCCACCACGATCGCCCCAAGCGCAAAGCGATCGAATACCACACCCAAACCGATCCCGATGACTCCCAGCAACAGCTCGTACTCTTCAAGACCAGAGCAGAACTGTTCACGTCATTCGTGACCAAGGGTCCCGAAAGCGAGCAGGGTTATAGCTTGCACAAGGCGCTGAAAAGGTATCACCGTGAGAGAGGAGAGGAAGGGCTGGGTCTGGAGAAGGCGGATGAGGAGAAGGAGCTGTTCAAGGCGCTGAGGCTGAGGAGGAACGACAAGGGGGAGATTGTGGTTTTCTTCTGATCGATGCCATAGGGGGAACTTCCGACGAAGATTGTATGATCACGTGACGGTAGCATGATACCCAGAGCGCGGCGTTGGGGTATGTTAGATTATTTGTCCGACATGGGCATGAATGCTTCCAGACCTTTTTTATGCTCATAGAATATCATGATGATTATCCATTAATAAATTTCCCAAAGGTCTATGACCCTATGCACCTTCTTATTCTCCCTGACAATGCTCCCTCTTGGCCGCTAGACCCTAGGAGCTCACCTATTACGGGAATAATGTCAGGCTGAAAGGGGCACTAAATATGCAACAAGGCTCAGAGTCGACTTGAGGTTTCCAATCTCACCCAACAAGTGGGCCCTCCAAAGATGCAACCAGCTCACACTCTTCCCCATTGCTTACATGCCAGTCATGATCATGGATTGGAAGCATCGCTAAAACGAACATCTCTGGACGCGCGCGTTGTCTCCTGGAGCGCGCACCTTCAGCAGTAAAGCAAATTTCTTCTTTCTTCAAACTGTACAAGCAATGACGGGACCGACTGCCTCGATTCTCAAGTTGAGCCAACTCATTGATTGATATTATCATTAACCTTAGCGATTAAAAAAGTAACCAAACTCCCAAACCAAACTCCCTTCCCAAGCGATGCAAACCCAACTCCCCCTCCCCCGAGCAATCGTTTGATAACATGAAAAAAAAAAACTGGTAAATAAACACATCCCCAAGCCCGCCGCCGAAAAAGCACGCCGAAGCAAATCACAGACCGATGCCCGCAACGACGGTATTGACCACCGGGACCAGCGCCACCGCCCCACCGCTCGTGCTCACCGCCACCGCGTTCGTCACCACGACCGTGGTGAACCCGGTCGGGGTCACCGCGACCGGCGTCGCGGAGACTGCGGCCACCGTGACCGTGACGAAGGTGCTCGGCGCCGTCGCCGTCACGCTGGGCAGGAGCTGGACCGTGCCGCCGAGCGTGGCTTGGATGAGTGAGTTCTGGATGGAGATTTCGAGACTGACGCAGGCTTCGTCGGGGCAGTTGTACGGTAGCAGGGTCGAGATCGGCGCGGTGGTTGCTGCCCCTAAGATGGGTAGGGCCGGGAGGAGTGTGATTGTGGGGAGGGTGTCGGTGGGCAGGATTGTGGGGACTGCGACTGTGGGGACGATGTCGGTGGTGAGGATGTCTGTAGAGATAACATCGGTAGGGAACATCGGTAGGGAGGACGTAGGATCTACTGTAGGGATGATGTCGGTGGAGAGGATGTCTGTAGAGATAACATCGGTGGGGACGACATCGGTAGGGACGACCGTAGGCACTATAACTGTAGGGATGATGTCGGTGGGGAGGATGTCTGTAGGGACAACATCGGTAGGGACGACCGTAGGCACTATAACTGTAGGGATGATGTCGGTGGTGAGGATGTCTGTAGGGATAACATCGGTAGGGAGGACAGTAGGAACTGCTACTGTAGGGATGATGTCGGTGGTGAGGATGTCTGTAGGATAATATCCGTAGGGACAACATCGGTAGGGAGGACAGTAGACACTGTAACTGTAGGGATGATGTCGGTGGGGAGGATGTCTGTAGGGACAACATCGGTAGGGAGGACAGTAGGAACTGCTACTGTAGGGATGATGTCGGTGGAGAGGATGTCTGTAGGGATAACATCGGTAGGGAGGACATCGGTAGGGACAACATCGGTAGGGAGGACAGTAGGAACTGCTACTGTAGGGATGATGTCGGTAGGGAGGACATCGGTAGGGAGGACATCGGTAGGGACAACATCGGTAGGGACAACATCGGTAGGAAGGACCATAGACACTGTAACTGTAGGGATGATGTCGGTGGGGAGGATGTCTGTAGGTAGCTCGGTAGGGAGGATATCGGTAGGGAGGACATCGGTGGGGAGGCCATCGGTAGGGAGAACATCGGTAGGGAGGATTCTGTTGGGATAATATCGGTAGGGAGGACAGTAGGAACTGCTACTGTAGGGATGATGTCGGTAGGGAGGATATCCGTAGGGACAACATCGGTAGGGACGACATCGGTAGGGACGACCGTGGGCACTGCAACTGTAGGGATGATGTCGGTGGGGAGGATGTCTGTAGGTACCGGTAGGGACAACATCGGTAGGGAGGACATCGGTAGGGACAACATCGGTAGGGAGGACAGTAGGAACTGCTACTGTAGGGATGATGTCGGTAGGGAGGACATCGGTAGGGAGGACATCGGTAGGGACAACATCGGTAGGGACAACATCGGTAGGAAGGACCATAGACACTGTAACTGTAGGGATGATGTCGGTAGGGAGGATATCGGTCGGGACAATATCGGTAGGGACAACATCGGTAGGGACAACATCGGTAGGGAGGACAGTAGGAACTGCTACTGTAGGGACAATATCGGTAGGGAGGACATCGGTAGGGAGGACATCGGTAGGGAGGACATCGGTAGGGAGGACATCGGTAGGGAGGACATCGGTAGGGAGGACATCGGTAGGGAGGACATCGGTAGGGAGGACAGTAGGAACTGCTACTGTAGGGATGATGTCGGTAGGGAGGATGTCTGTAGGGACAACATCGGTAGGGACGACCGTGGGCACTGCAACTGTAGGGATGATGTCGGTGGGGAGGATGTCTGTAGGTAGCGCGGTAGGGAGGATATCCGTAGGGACAATATCGGTCGGGACAATGTCGGTCGGGACAATATCCGTAGGGACAACATCGGTAGGGAGGACCGTAGGCACTGCAACTGTAGGGATAATGTCGGTAGGGGGGGATGTCTGTAGGTAGCGCGGTAGGGAGGACATCGGTAGGTAGGATATCTGTAGGTAGCACCGTAGGAAGAGCAGCTGTAGGGAGAATATCGGTGGGTAGGATATCAGTGGGAAGGATGTCGGTAGGGACAACATCGGTGGGACAACGTCGGTGGGGAGGATATCGGTAGGGAGCGCCGTGGGTATTGCGACTGTAGGGAGAATATCGGTAGGTAGGATATCTGTAGGTAGCACCGTAGGAAGAGCAGCTGTAGGGAGAATATCGGTGGGTAGGATATCGGTGGGAAGAGCAGCTGTAGGGAGAATATCCGTGGGAAGGATATCGGTGGGGAGGATATCTGTCGGTAGCACCGTAGGGAGAGCAGCTGTAGGGAGAATATCGGTGGGTAGGATATCGGTGGGAAGAGCAGCTGTAGGGAGAATATCCGTGGGAAGGATATCGGTGGGGAGGATATCTGTCGGTAGCACCGTAGGGAAGAGCAGCTGTAGGGAGAATATCCGTGGGAAGGATATCGGTGGGGAGGATATCTGTCGGTAGCACCGTGGGGAGAGCAGCTGTAGGTAGATTATCGGTAGGCAGGATATCTGTAGGAAGGATATCGGTAGGGAGAATATCGGTAGGTAATATATTGTAGGGAGCGCTGTAGGTATTGCCACTGTAGGTAGAATATCGGTAGGCAGGATACCTGTAGGGAGGACATTGGTAGGCAGGATATCTGTAGGAACGATATCGGTAGGCAGGATATTTGTAGGGACGATATCGGTAGGGAGAATATTGGTAGGTAAGATATCTGTAGGGAGGATATCGGTAGGTAGTACTGTAGGAATTGCAAGCGTAGGGAGGATATCGGTAGGTAGGATATTTGTAGGGAGGATATTCGTAGGTAGGATATCTGTAGGCAGGATATCGGTGGGGAGGATATCGGTGGGGAGAATATTGGTAGGGAGGATATCGGTAGGTAGGATATCGGTAGGGAGAATATTGGTAGGTAGGATGCCTGTAGGGAGGATATCGGTGGGGAGAATACCGGTAGGGAGAATATCGGTAGGTAGGATGCCTGTAGGGAGGATATCGGTAGGGAGAATATTGGTAGGTAGGATGCCTGTAGGGAGGATATCGGTGGGGAGAATACCGGTAGGGAGAATATCGGTAGGTAGGATGCCTGTAGGGAGGATATCGGTAGGTAGAATGTCTGTAGGCAGGATGCCTGTAGGGAGGATATCGGTGGGGAGAATATCGGTAGGTAGGATGCCTGTAGGGAGGATATCGGTAGGTAGAATGTCTGTAGGCAGGATGCCTGTAGGGAGGATATCGGTGGGGAGAATATCGGTAGGGAGGATATTGGTAGGGAGGATATCGGTAGGTAGGATGTCTGTAGGCAGGATGCCCGTAGGGAGGATATTGGTGGGGAGAATATCGGTGGGGAGAATATCGGTAGGTAGGATACCTGTAGGGAGGATATCGGTAGGTAGAATGTCTGTAGGTAGGATGCCTGTAGGGAGAATATCGGTAGGGAGGATGCCTGTAGGGAGGATATCGGTGGGGAGAATATCGGTAGGGAGGATATTGGTAGGGAGGATATCGGTAGGTAGGATGTCTGTAGGCAGGATGCCTGTAGGGAGGATATTGGTGGGGAGAATATCGGTGGGGAGAATATCGGTAGGTAGGATACCTGTAGGGAGGATATCGGTAGGTAGAAGATTTGTAGGTAGAAGATTTGTAGGTAGAAGATTTGTAGGTAGGATGCCTGTAGGGAGGATATTGGTAGGGAGAATATCGGTAGGTAGGATGCCTGTAGGGAGGATATCGGTGGGGAGAATATCGGTAGGGAGGATATTGGTAGGGAGGATATCGGTAGGTAGGATGTCTGTAGGTAGAAGATTCGTAGGTAGAAGATTTGTAGGTAGGATGCCTGTAGGGAGGATATCGGTAGGTAGGATGTCTGTAGGTAGAAGATTTGTAGGTAGGATACCTGTAGGGAGGATATTGGTAGGTAGGATGTCGTAGTGGAGAAGATTTGTAGGTAGAAGATTTGTAGGTAGGATGCTCTGGTAGGGAGAAGATTTGTAGGTAGAAGATTCGTAGGTAGGAGATTTGTAGGTAGAAGATTTGTAGGTAGGATGCCTGTAGGGAGAATATTGGTAGGGAGAATATCGGTAGGTAGGATGTCTGTAGGTAGAAGATTTGTAGGTAGAAGATTTGTAGGTAGAAGATTTGTAGGTAGGATGCCTGTAGGGAGAATATTGGTAGGTAGGATGATCTGTAGGTAGAAGATTTGTAGGTAGAAGATTTGTAGGTAGGATGCCTGTAGGGAGGATATTGGTAGGGAGAATATCGGTAGGTAGGATGTCTGTAGGTAGAAGATTTGTAGGTAGAAGATTTGTAGGTAGGATGCCTGTAGGGAGGATATTGGTAGGGAGAATATCGGTAGGTAGGATGCTTGTAGGGAGGATATTGGTAGGGAGAATATCGGTAGGTAGGATGTCTGTAGGCAGGATGCCTGTAGGGAGGATATTGGTAGGGAGAATATCGGTAGGTAGGATGTCTGTAGGCAGGATGCCTGTAGGGAGGATATTGGTAGGGAGAGCATCGGTAGGTAGATGCTGTAGGTAGGATGCCTGTAGAGAGGATATTGGTAGGGAGAATATTGGTAGGTAGGATGTCTGTAGTGGGCGCAGGACTGGTAGACGTAGAAATTGTGTGCCTAGAACTCGAGATCGCAGGACTCGTGGTCACCAATCTCGTAGTCACTGAACTCGTAGACGTGGCGCTCTTTGTTGTGGGCAACGCGTTCAGTCCCAAAGTCACGCTGGCTTGTACACCTAAGGACAATGACACACAGATCTCGTCTTGGAGAAACCGAAGTCAGCCTTTGCCATTGATGAAGTAGGAGATATAAGCTTACTACCGCAACCAAATGGCAAAGAACTAGTAGAGGCGGTGCCGGCCCCGGCCCGTCCTGCATTGGACTCAGACACACAAGCAAGATCAGTGCATCCGTAGGGTAGGGAACTGGTGCTCGATGCGGTCACCGACTGGGAGCTGGCAGGTGTGGAGCTTGTCGTGTTGGCGTAGTGGGAGAAAGATTGACGTGAAGACAAACTGATGGCCCCAGTAACAGAAGCTAACGAAGCTACCACGTTGGACAATCTTTGCGTTGTGGCCGTAGAAGTGCTAGAGGTGGAGGTGGAGGAGGAATACGCTGCTAAGGCTTTCTGAGCGCGTTTCAACATTTTCAGACCGCCGCAAAATTCGTCCTGATCGTCTTTGCAGGGTACATTGCACACGCTGTCGGCTCCGCGCGCCGGAGCTGCTACAATGGAATCTCCGCATGTGCCTTGCACTGTTGTCAGTGTTTACATCCTTCTCAAGGATTGGTAGTCACCCACAGTCAACGCCAGATTCCAATGAGAAGTAGGTCGAGCCCAGACAGAGCAGTCCACACTGGTCTACATCTCCAACGGTATAGCTGGCAGCGACGGGCTGTATGTACTGGC
Source organism: Letharia columbiana (assembly GCF_014066305.1). NCBI lineage: Eukaryota > Fungi > Ascomycota > Lecanoromycetes > Lecanorales > Parmeliaceae > Letharia > Letharia columbiana. The sequence continues at coordinate 203,938 of NW_023501084.1, forward strand.
CTTCAAAACATCCCACGTACACGTACGTTGCCCCTGCTATGGCGATTCGACTGGGGATAGATACTAGACTATTGGTGGAGCTAGCAGTAGCTGTAAGGCTGTTCGTCGAACTTGGAGATGTTAGTATTGGGACAGAGGATGCTATACCTGAGCTTAAATCTGTTAAGGTAGGTGAGACAGAACTGCCGAGCCCGGCATTCGAGCCAATCGCAGTTGTGATACTACCTGAAGGTAAGGAGGTGGTAACAGGTACAACGACCTCGACCAAACTCGATGTAAGGAAGCAGACTTAGCACCTTTCTTAGCATGACCTCGATCCTTCGCTCCCGAGATCGACTTACCACTTTCTTCCTGAGCACTGCTGGTTGGAACATGTGTCAGTGCTACTAGAACCAATGGCAGAAACCAAAGACGGGCCATGTTACGCTCGGCGGTGTGAGGGATTGGGGTTAATGGGGCTGTAACTGACCAGTCAAAGCCACCATGACTCCGTCTATATCTTTTCGACAGATGGTTGTGATCGGACGAGAGGAATGAATCCTTTCGCGGGCCCGTGAAACATGTGGGAAGCGAGATCAATGAGATTAAGCGAGGTCAAGCGAGATCAAGCGAGGTGTTTCGTGGGTATCAACAGAAAAACAAACGCGTGGGGAAAAGCATCACGTTTTTATGGAATGGAATTTGAGGAAGGGTGAGACAACAGGTGAAAGAACCACCACGCAGTAGTCAGGGTAGGAACCACCTTTTAGCGAGCTGAAAGAACAGTGAACGACAGCAAGCAGTGATCGAGCATGACATTTGCTGCACGTTGGTTTTGATGCATTGAATGAAAAGGCGAATATAGTCTGCAGCTTTCTGATGCACACGATCGAACAATCCGGAATGTGGCGTAGATACAAGAAATATTGTCCCCTTGCTTCAACCAACAGGGTAGCGCTTAATTATCGAAACGGTGATTTCCTGACTTCTTCTGAACAAACACGCTGGGGGGTATCTCTTACTAAAAAAGATTCGAAACGATAACATTTGCACATTGAAGATGTTGACGATTCCACCTCCCGTGAACAATCAACGATGATATGTTTCTATTGCTGGGCAGGAACAAACTTGGATCGAACCGCATTTGCGACTATGCATTAGATCAGCAATTTGCGTAGTCATCAGGGTCTGCTTAACCTACGCTTCATCACTCCTCCCATACCCGGGTAAGGACGGAACTTCTTGTTGGAGCTAGCCTGACTGGGTGGCTCATCGACATCCTCGTCCTCGTCTGAACTGCTGCTGCTATCATCGCTATCGCTGCTTGACTTGTCAGATCCAGACTTTCCTACAGGCGAAGCGCTAAGTGGCTGCGATGAGGAAGTGTCCAATTTCGGATTCACCCCTGGTGTGACTGCTTGAGGGACTTTCTGGAGCTCCGAGAGACGAGGATACTTGTAGTAGGCAGGGCGGATACCGTTAGGAAGGCGTCCGGCATGGTCTAGCCCTTGATTGATGACCTTGCCATCTGCACCGCCGTTGGTGGTTGAAGAAGACTGTTTAACGCGAGGTCTTGGTATCGATTGCTGAGACTCGAGCTGCAACTGTTTATCCGCCGCTTGATCGACGTGCTTGCCATCACCATGCATTGAGATAGCGCTGCGTGAGCAAGTAGACAAGGCTTGGCTTGACTGCGAAGACGCTTTGCTTTGTAAGTAGCCTTCCGGTTGTTTTACCCCGACATTGACGGCCTTGCTGGACCCCTCCACAGTGACAGGTGCCAGCTTGCCATTCTTTGCCCCAGTCGGCGTCTTAGATGATGACGCTTGGAGTTGTACCCATGCGTCAGACTCCAACTCTGAATCCGAAGCTATACTGGAAGCGGAACCAGAGCTCAACGACAACGTTTCGGACAAAGCCAGGGCCGGGGATCGAGAGGTTGATTTCTGCAGAGACGTGGTGTTCAATTTAGATGTGGAGCGAGGGAGAGTAGCTGGAGCTGCTGTTCTGTGCTTTTCGACTCTGATGTTGCGGAGAACAGGGTCTAAAGCTACACCTGAAGATTTCACTTCCGCAGTCTTCTTTTCTTGAGAAGTTGTGACGGGGAAGATGGGCTTCCTTGCACTCGGCCCAGCTTCGGCATTGCCGGTCTGCCACACTGGTTCCTCTGAGGTGCTTGTATCTTCGCCAGATGAAAGAACTATCTCCTTCTCTGGCGCCCGCTTGGACATAATTGGAGGATCAACGGCACGACCCTTCTTCTTCTTCACCTCTCTGGTCACATTGAGCTTCGTCTGGACCTTCCCATTCTTGGCAGGAATTTTCGTGATTTTGCTGTCCGATGATTTCTTGGGAATGAGAGATTTCATGGGCGTTTCCGAAGGCGCGATGGATGCTGTTCTGGAAGGATTCTTCGGAGGATTTGTTGCGGATGATGACTTGGTGGCAAGCTCGTTGTTGATTCCTTTGAGAGACCTGGACTTCGAGGTCGGAGGAATGTACTCATTGAGCTTGGCCCGTGGCGGCACGTCGAAAGATACAGAAGACACAGACCGACGCAGCGCACTTGGAGTGTGTCGAAGGGCACTTCGAAGTGGCGCATCCATGTTCCCTGAAGATCGGCTGCTTGAAGGACTTGACCTCAAGGAACCCTCGTATGGAGAAGATTTGGTGACAGAACATCCGGGTATGACCGGCGTCATAGACCGCTTTCGACCTGCAATATTGGAGGATGCTGAAGGATCTGTTGAAGCTCGACTTCGCATCTCCGGAGAATCTCTCAGCGTCTGCACGTCTCCGTCTGCTAATTTTTTTAAACCTTGCTCCCTCAACGCCGTCGTCGTCTCTTGCGCTGTCCCGGCTCGATGGGCTCGATGCTTGGTGTCTTTGGAATCGATGTCTGCGGGCTTTTGGGGGTTCTCTCGTGCACGCTGTTCTTCGCGAGCTTTCTTCTCACGGTTCTTGCCTTGCGCTTCTCTGGTTTTCTCGTCGGCTTTTGCCTCATCAGCTTGTTTCTTGGCTGCCAGCTCTTTGAGCCTTGCCTTTTCCCTTTCCCCTTTCCTTTTCCTTTTCCTTTTCCTTTTCCTTCTTCTCTGCCTCAATTTGCTTGGCGCCTTCTGCTGCCAGCATCACTTTGTTAGCTTCTTCTGCTAACGCCGTCTCCTTGGTTTGCCGTTCGCGAGCCAGCTTCTCGGTGATCTTCTTTTCTTCTGCTAGTCGCGCTGCGTTCACCCTTTTCTCCTCAATGCGCTGGGCCTCCGCAAGCTCTTCCTCTTTTGCCTTTGCCTTCTTTGCCTGCGCTGACTCTTCAGCTCTGGCTTTCTTTTCTTTTGCTTCTCTTACGTCTGCTAGTCTTTCCTCGTTGGCTCTGCGCTCGGCTACCTCCTTCTTTGCCACGTTTTCCTTTTCCAAGGTATCTCGGGCTAGTTTCTTCTCTTCATCTTTCTTTTCTCTAATTCTCTTCTTCTCCTGTAGTTCTTCGGCTTCTTCAGCCAGTCGTTCTGCTTCTCGAGCGAAGCGATTGTCACCCGGATTGCGAACTACACCATTGGCATCATGATCTAAGCACACTGTTTCATCTGGTTTCTGCCCCTGGCTTGATACGTGATTGCCTCTTTGCTGGACAATTGATTCTGCTGTGCCATTGGCAGACTTATTGGAATCTTGCGACCAGGCAGTGTTAGCTTGAGATGAGGTCTGGGTCGCATCCACAAGGTCATTATGAACAGTAGTTTCTTTCGGTGTTTCTCGATCTAAGTTTGTTCGGTCATTATCGTAAGGCTCAGACTGTGCGTGCTCAAGAGGCTCGGCATCATGTTTGCCATGCCGCTTCGGAACATTCTGATCGCTCATGTTTTCATCCCTGGGGTCTCGTCTTGGCTTTTGGATTTTCTCGCACTGTGCTGGGCTGGTGACTTCACTTAGGGATATGGAAGCCCCATTCTTACGCGATTGCGGAAAAGTGGGCACGAGGAACTGGCCGTCTCTGCGATCTGCTCCTGCTTCGTCCGATTCCTTAGGCGATGTGAAGCTTGCGGCAGTCGTTTTGCTGGATTTGAGGCGCTTCGCACTTTGCATTTGCTGTTTTTCATGAAAGCTCTCAGTGTCTGATTCGATAGGGTCAAAGATGGGATCTGAGCTGCGCAAAGTTCTACTGCTGCTCCCGACGTTTTGTGCGTGTTCTGGTTCTGCTGTCGAGCGTAGGTGCCTAGGGGTTTGATTGACGTTGGCTGCCTTCTCCCCTATTTGCCTTACACCGATACCATGGTTCTTCGCATACTCGTCGACAATCTGCGGAATTGATACTGGTTGCAATGCCGAGCTGAAGATGAAGGGGGTCGTTGAAGGTTCTGGCGGATTTGCACTGGTAGTAGGCTGTTCGCCAGATGCATTGATTGTGCCCGCGGGTGGTACTTCATGAACCGACGCTCTGAGCTCTGGTGATTCTGATTTTGTGCTCTCACGATCGAGTTGCATAGCTCCTCCAAAAGCTCTGCCGACCGCTGTTGTTTCTCTGCCAAGTGGTGAGTCCGGTATCGCGGCGAGGTCGACCTCATTGCCAGGGATAGACTCTTGTGGACCGACAAGGGTAAGGGACGTTGGGGTACCGTACGGGTTTAAATCTGTATGCTAATTTAACAGTGCAAACAGGGAGATGCGACAACCAAGACGTACGCTTCTTTCCAGGCGATATCTGCGAGTCAAGGACCTGATGAATCGATTCCTGCGTCCCGGAAGTCTGAGATGAGTGATACAGCCCATCCCGCTGTCCCTCGCCCATTCTCAACGGCTGGTGGGCAGCGGATGTCCTGTTAAGCCTTGATTCGTACGTGCGCTGCCGCTTGGTTGCTGTCCCGAACGGCCTATCGGGCTCAGCATCCGACTCTTCGATACTTGGTATTTCACGATGTATGTTTCGTGAGTGCTGTGAAGGGTAGGACAGTGAAGATTGTTCAAAAGGCCGTTTGTGCGGTCTTGCGGATGAATCTGGGGCCAGCGAGGTAAAGCGTTGTAGAGTACCGAGTTCGACTGACTGGGGTGGATACCTGTGGACCTCCAGGATCGAATTTCGGATATTGCCGTCATTTCCTCTATCGTCAAAGAGGTCGCCAACGATTCGCTGCTCCAGATCCACAAAATCGCCGTAGGCAGTCTTGAGATATCGAATATTCAATGGCCTGGTTGATGGCGGACTCGAGTCAGCAGAGAAGGGAAGTGGGCTTTCCCTGGTGCGACTCACCCCATGGAACCCTCGAACATCCTTCCCCATGAAATGTAGATTTTATCGCAGACCTCCTGCATCGGAGTGTTTTCAGTGCATGGTTCGCACCACTTTACAGTCTCTTGACGCGTTTCAGCACTACTGAAGGGTGACGGGCGTGGCTGCTCCCAGGGCAGGACACAGATTTGAAGCCGTATGCGACTCATTTTGATAATATTTTAGAGCATACTTTTGAAGCTGCAGGCGAAGATGTGATGTAAGAATTCAATTGAAGCTGTGAGAAAGGGATAAGAGTCTAAGGGTGAGGGTGAACTTCTGTACGCGATTTTGTCAAAGCTCACTTTTAAGGTACCTAAGTAAGGTACTTCATTTGAACGGTTCGGCCCGCCGTTTGATCCGCAAGTTTTAGCCTCGGCGTTAAGATCTCCCCTCCGAGCCTTCCGAGCCTTCCGAGCCTTCCAAGAGTTGGAGTTGACTATGCAATCTCATTGCTTGCTATTGCTGGCAAGCCATTGTTGTGGAAACGGATGCGTTCACTTGATAAAATTCGCTGCTCAGAGTAATACGGGGCCCAATGGTAATCATAACAGATGATGTGTTGCTAGATATTCTCAAAATGTCTATAAACAAGCGATCAAGTAATGTCAACAACCCTCCAGCTCCATCCCCGCCAAAACAAAGCACCTTGCTGAGTCGACTTAAGTCAACAGTCTTCATCAACATCATCGAGCCTCTGCACCTCTATCCATGCTTAAAGGTCTGCTTCTCCTCGTAGGCGTCTTCGTGGTGGGTAAGGGCATTGACATCCAAGCTCATGTTCCTGGAAACGCTGCCTTGTCGTCCAGACTTGGAAAGGCCAGTCTCAGGGTCAATGACTGACTGGCCACGTTGGGCAGCTTGGACGAGCTCGGGGTTTTGCTCCTTGAGGATAGCGAAGTTCTTTTCAGCTTCCCAATTCCAGATGCTATCAGAGGCAAAGAGAAGATTCATCTCCTCAAGAGTGCGCTGGTTGGACTCGGGATACAAGCAGTAGACCATGGGCAGCGTGATGATGTTGGCAACACCGAAGATGTAGTAAGTCTTTTGCTCGAGGGCCTTGAATATGACGGGCAGCAGAAGTGTGAGCCAGCCATTACCAATAGACCAGCCAACGACACCCCAGGCGTTACCCTTGGCACGGACCTCCAACGGGAAGATCTCAGCTGGGTAGAGCCATGGGACAGTGAGCCAGGTGGCGCCGAAAGTAGCCGTAAAGAGGAAGATCATAGCAACGGCACCGGAGCTGTAGCCTCTAGCGAGAGCAGAGCCAGCTGGGTGTTGAAGGCCAGCAGTCGACAAACCGCCAGCGAGGAACATAGAGATACCTTGGACGACTGAGCCCCAGTACAAGGTCCAGCGACGACCAATTCTATCGAGGGTGAAGACACAAATGAGGGTAGCGAACTAGAGATGATCAGTATCCCGAGCAAACATCACACGCAAGGGGAAGTTTCGCAAGGGGAAGCTTACCATGTATGTGATGGTGTTCAATCCCGAAATCCATTGCACCTGTGCATTGGCAATACCAGCGGTACGGAAAATGGTGGGAGCGAAAATAGTCACACCGGCAATACCGATCCACTCTTGCATGATTTGGAGCCAGATGACCAATTGAACACGGCGACCAGTATGAAGCTTGCCGGAGCCGATACCGAAAAGCATGGAAATGTAAGATTGGGCCTTGGCGGTCTTGCGTTCGAGCTCGGCAATGTTGCGGATATCCTGGAATTCGGCCTCTGCCTTGCCCGCATCTTCACCCGTCTCACCACGGAGTCTTCCGAGAATATAACGGGCCTCTTCCTCTCGACCGACTTTGACGAGCCAACGAGGTGACTCGGGGAAGAGCCAGCAGATGGCGAAGAGGAGAAGCAATGGGGCGATCTGGAAAGCGATTGGGAATCTCCAAGTGAATTGTCCAGTTCCACCTTTGTAGAAGTTGGCGCCACTGAAAGAGAGTTAACAACCAGTTCAGACATTGCATGAGTTTGCAATACACTCACTATTCGATCCAGTAAGCAACGACGACACCAAAGATGTTCAGCGTGAATTCGATGGCGACGAATTGTCCACGCGATTTGTGTTCGGCAGTCTCGGTGGCCCAAACCGGAACAATGGCGTTGAGCATTCCTGTACCCCATCCATTGACGAGACGGGCACAGATCATCCAAGTGTGGTTCTGAGCCGATGTTTGAAGAGTAGCACCGAGGACGGCCCAACCAGCTCCGAGTCCGATTGTCTTGATACGGCCATAACGGTCACCAAACCAACCACCAATGAGACAGCCGATGAGAGTACCGAGATAGTAGATGGAAACAATGCCACCTTGGAGAAGGGTGTTGTCGATGACTGGGGCACCTGTTTTGGGATCCTGGTGACCGAATTTCATGGTAGTGTCATAGTAGTCAACCGCACCGTTGACACCACCCATCATACCCTGATCATATCCGAAGAAGAAGATGGAAAGACCAGCAATACAATTGATCGCGATGAGAAGGCTACGCTTCTCAAGTTTGTGAACCACATTGGACCTGGGAATAATATCCATGGCGACGACTATCCGGAGTGCGTCGAGGTGTCAGATGCTTTGTGGACCAATGAACAGACTGGTACCCTGCTTGGCTTTGGAGAAGCAGAGTCGGAGTAAAGTCTGGAAGGGGGAGGTGTAGGAGAGGGAGAGAGAGAGAGAGAGAGAGAGAAGAGCGGTTTGAACTACGAATGTTGTGGGGAATGGGAGAGGCTTCTTATATCAATTCGACGCACGCGAGGACTCTCTTGCCTGAATACCCACATTGGGGTAATGTGGAGACCCATGGGGCAAAGACGAAACACGCCTGGTAGGAGATATGTGGACGGCAAGCAGGGATCAATCTACCATGTCCATTGGAACCGCGAGAAGGTGTGAGTGCATGACTGGTATCTGCCGGCGCGCTACTTGAACTCTGGTCGAATGCGCGAGTCGCAAGGCGTGCATACCAGTCCAGTGCATCCTTTGCAGCGCCTGGTCGCGTCCATCGGGCCTCGCATTATTTTACGAGATGCACATGATCAGCAAGTCTCGTCAAGTTTAAGGGTAAGCTTGGAGTTCATGCTAGGTACCTAGCCAGGCGTTGAGGGTGCAACTTTAACCGTGGATCGGTAGCATACCCGAAGGGTAGAAGCGCAGACATCTGACTTGAGCTGATATAGCCGCTTCAACATGAGTGAGCTCAGTAGCTTGGCCTAGCCGCCTGCCTCCAGCCATCGCGCACCTTGGAGCAATCAACATCCCGGCTCACCTCGATCCTCAGCTTACCCCACTGCATTGCCTCGATCGGGAAATGCTCCAGAAGTACGCTAGAAGTACTTTATTGCACTGGTCGCAACGCTAGAATTCCTTCTCTGCGCCTCACCTCCAATCAACCACTACCTCCATTGTCAGCGCTGTAGCGCGACCAATTCTTCAAGCAGCAGGCTGCCGAGAAGGCAAGGATGGTGGTGTCGTGCATCAGCTGCATCGTCGAATTCTTCCAGACTAAAGTACCTAGCTCTATTGAGAGGGCCTCTTGGTGTGGAAGAATAGGTCATGGAGAACAAAACGAGGAGCTCTGGAAGAAAAGCGGTGCTATCAATGTCCATGCCATGCCCTACCTCAGAGGTTCGCAAAAGCGAGTGCCCACGGAAGGCCTGGCGTCGAGGAAGAAAGGATGCCATAGGAATCGAAAGCCGATAACAGGGCGATTATCGAAACGTTGTCAGCGCATTAACGCGCGCCAGTAGTGGGACTGAGAGTGGGAGATGGCAGATTGGTCAAGTTTAGCCTTCACCCCTTTGGCTGCAACCGATGCAGCCATGCAGCCTCCCAGCCTCGTTCCGACTCCCACACCATCTTACCCCCACGCGCAAGCTGCAGGTAGGTCGGGCTAACCTTCCTGCACTACCTACCTACCGTACCATAATCTCGACCAAGCAATTCACCACATCACTTTTCGTCCCATCCTCCATCGCTCCATCGTAGCAGATGCTTGGTCACCGACAGCCCTGTCTGCTGCGCTTGCTCAAAATGATTGTGAACAGATGCATGCCAAGATTCAATGTATGCGTGTTCAGTCTCATTGGCTTCTCTGGTGCCATCAACCGAGTGTCTGGATCTCGGAATTTTGATCTCTCCCTGCCGATCTTCTGACAAGCAGAATGGAGGTTTGGGGGGTTGGACGTTGGATCGCATATACTTCTTTTACTTTTACGCTTACGCCTCCCACACTCCCATGGCCCCTTCGGCCCAAAGGAGAGTGCGCAGTCCCAAAAGCAAAAGCTTGGTTCACAGCTCGGAAAGATGCGATCACAGATACTCTCCGGCACTCCATGCGGTTTCTCATGTTCCAGATTTGTCATGCTTCTTTTCACGGCTTCGATAGGTAGCTGGAACTGGGGTATCGAGTTTCATTAATGCTACATGCGGTCCACCCCACTTTCAATCACTTCATTCGGCCATCTGCCTAGCATCTACAGAATCCTCAACGTGATCATGCTTGTGACATACCAACGTTTCATGTAACGAGTTTCCAGGATCTGAACGCAGAGCTATGGCGCGATAGGGATGCCTCTCCGGGACCCAAGCGATCTTCTGCGATTGTAATGATTCCACACAATCAGCACACCAAGCGTGAGGTCGATGCTCTGTCACCGAAAGCTCTCCAGTCGCCTTACAGCTCTTCTACGGGCGTCAACGAAAATCTATCTCTAGATCTCTCGGGTCAAACTGAAAATGGGAGTCTCGAAGGATCTACTGCAATAATGATTCGGACGCCTGATGCAGGCCACTGAATGTCTGCATCGCTTTTTTCATCTGAGGTTCCGAATTCTCCGTCGTCGCTGCATCCTTCCCAAAATGTCAGAGGAAGAGAATCGTAAAATCGACTAGCAAGCTAGCCCATGATGCAGGTCAAGTCCTAGGCGCTACTCCACAATTCCAGCATGAGTTCCAACAAGAAGACCCCCACATTTTAATCCCTCATTGGGTGCTTAAGAGCATCCTTTTAGCCACCACCTGCTTGCTGACACCGGAGAAGCAGACGAATGCAGAGGCGAAGTGGTCTAGAATGTGCTTCTCCGATCATGACCGTTACTCTCGATGTGGTTTCCTGCATTTCTGGCCACCGGCTTGCATGGGTACACGTTTCTTTTCCAGCAACGTTTACGGAGTAAAGATCCAATCTTACGCACCAACCAGTTCCCTATTTATCTAGAAGAATCGCTCTTGTTCTCGAAAATCCCTCAAAGCCAAGCCAAGCCATTCGCTGGTAGTGTCTGGCATACGGAGCCGTCCTCGGGTGAATGTTGCTAGGCTGTCTGCTCGCATCGTTGCATTTCCTCGAGCGCCCAGCCCCTCACCTGCAGGTCGAATCGATGTTGCCTTGATCGTCTTCCCATCTAAGCATCCTATCTGCCATGACAATATTGCGCCCAACCTTGTCCGTGGTGTTCGCTGCCTCGAACGAACCAGGGGAATAAATTTCAGAATCCTCCAGTTTCTTACTGAATAATGGCCTTAGGGTCATCGCTGCCATTGCAAAGTTCGGCTGGCAACATGGTCTTTCCTCTGCCACCGGAGACCACCATGAGCACACCACTGGATGACAGCTTGAGACGCCTGATTCTTTGATGGTGTTCAAAGCAGCATCACCGTGTCTCGGTACGATGTAAATTGTCGCTAGCCATTCCTACTCAATTTTAGGACTCAAACATCCCGCTTCTCCAGACACAAACCATGTCAAGGAACCATACAAAGGAACACGACATGCCTACAAGTCTACACCACCTACACAGAATGCTTATCGACAAAAGACCACATTGTGCTCACACGCTCTCGCAGTCTAAGTCTGACTTCACTACAGTTGCCCCATACCAGCATTTTTCAGAACACTACAGTCATCAAAATTCCACACGGGCAACGAACGCATCGCTACGTCTCCCGATCGAGTCCGCGACACTAGGAACTTTGCCGTCCTGACCTCGCAATCCGAACATTGACCCAAAACCCCATCTCCAATCCCCACGATCGGCAACGGATCCGGTGCAAGGCCACGGTAGCAGGCATTCTTGGACCTCTGTCTTCCTTCGCTCTCCGATCGACATGTTTGGAACACTCTCTCATGACCGCTCTCGCAGTGGCCTTTTTTATTTATTTATCTATCTGTCTGGACAAGAGGATCCGCATCGTGGGCATGGCCGCGATGGACAGATTCGGCTGGGCACAGATGAAGCAGCTTGCTGGCTCGGACCTTGGCGTCGGAAGAGGAAGATGGATGGATGGATGGGGTTGAGGGTGGGATGGGAGATTCGTTTTTCTCTGAATGATCGATCGAGAGATAGGGAGGGTGGGAAAGATGTATGTATGTGGAACTCACGACGACGCTTTTGACGACGAGGGTTTTGGCTCCGTGATGATGAATGCGGGGGTCTACAACATACTGAAAGGCTGGCTTTCTTTCTTTTTCTCGTCCATTCATCCATCCATCCATCCATCCATCCATCCATCCACCCGTCTCCTTCCTCTTCCAAACCTCCCACCAATCCAACACCACCATTCCATATCGGCGCAACTCGAGCAGGAGGGTCAATGCCTCTCTTCTTCCTCTTCTCTCTCTTCTCTTCCTCTTTTTTCTCTCTCTTTCTTCTCTCCCTTCTCTCCTCTCCTCTCCTCTCCCTTCCTTCTCTTCCTTCTCTTCTTTCTTCTCTTCTCTCTTCTCCTCTCCCTCTCCCTCTTCTCTTCTCTTCTCTTCTCTCTTCTCTCTTCTCTCCTCTCCTCTCCTCTCCTCCCTCTCTCCTCAATATTCGGACTCCGCACCCGCTGCGCTTCGAGGCCTACGTTGCATTAGCAGGTGGCTTCGGCGAATCTCGTCCTCTGGTGTGATTCGTTGGGAGGTTTTTGGGTAAGGGGGAGGGGCCGGGGGGGTTTCTTCTTTTTCTACAGTTTCTGGATTGTGGGAATGCGGTTGCTGCGTGGCGTGTTGAGCTCTATGATGGGGGGATTGTCAGGGTGGAAAAACCAAGTGTTTGTGTGCTTAGATTGGTTTAGGTCAAGGTCTTCATATATGGACGTTCGTGGTACAAAACAGGATGCATCATGCTCCACGATTTCTTTTGCCCGCGCGTCCCAAGTCTCTTCACAGATGCTCTCAAACGTCTTCGTATCCACCCTTGCCTTTCTCACCGACGGCGTCGTACTTTGTTGAAGACCCTACCCGCACAGTCCCATCGCCTTCGTCTTCATCCTCATCACCGGTCCTTTCCCCATCCCCGAACAATTTGAAGAAGACTCCGTCATAGCTCGTCCACATCCCCTGGAATATCGCGCCTGTCACTGCCACCAACCATGCTGGCGCCTTCCCGTTCTCGTCAGAAAAAGTACTGTTCAACCCGAACACAGCCTTGATCAGTGGTAGCCATATCATGCTGAAGATCCAGCCTCCAAGCATTTGCTTTTGCGTCGTCATTCTATACGGCCGTAGCTGGTGTAGATAGTCTTTGTATTCCCCAGGCAGAGCATGCTCGTCCGCACCATCGGTGATCAGCTTCAGGTATCGCACTGATGCTTGCGCATAATCTGGATCTGGACGTGAGAAGCGTCCGCCTTTTTCCGGTGGTTCGCCTGGAGGTAGGATGGGAGAGTAGAGCGTGTGCGCTTTGAAAGCATGGGAGGCTGGAAACTCGGGCACTATGTCTTCGTTATGAGGGAGCTCGTAGCAGTCGACAAGGACGTCTTGGTACGAAGCACCTCCACCTTCGGTAGCTATTATGTGGGCATAATCCTCTTTTGTTACTTCGTAAACGACGCCAACAAGACCCTTCTTCCAGCGATTCTTGTGGTATCTTGGCGTTTTCTTTGGGATAAGGTGGGACTTCTCTGAGGTAGAGGTAGGAGGGGAGACATGGCGATATTTGGTGTTTGCAAAGCAGGGTTCAACGTAGGGCAGGCCAGCGAGGTCGAAGGTCATGACTAGTTCTGGTACCACAACGTTGCTTTGGGATAAGGGCCGTATTCCACGGTTTCCTTGGAAGGTCTGCGCGCAGAGGTTCGAGCCATATGCGAGGTAGAGGACTGTATTTGGATGATCTGGGCCAGCTCCGAGTTCTTGTGGTGTACCACTGTCTAAGCGGAATGGCTGCTCTCGTAGTGATTGGGCCTTACGCTGCCCTGAAGGGCAGGGAAGGGGGGCGTTCCAGCGTCTGCGGGTGCAAGAGTCGTTAGAAGCTGCGCTGACCTTCCTGATCTTCTTGTAGATAATGGCCGCTTGCTCGCCTGCAGAGGCGCCAATCCGAGGCTCTGTTGACGTGATCATGGTTAATGTTTGATCATATCAGACTATTGACTTGAGCAATCTGCTAAATATACGATTAGCAAACCCGTACATAGAGAAATCACAGTGAGGAAGACGAACCATTTGTCTAATAAAGGTCACCTCTTCACCGGTTGTTTGTTGATTACTGTATCAGTCTCGACAATGCCAAGCCGGAACAAATTCGAGCCGAGCCAAGCCAGCTTGATGTTTCCTAGAAGCCTCAAAGGAAGCCTCTAAGTATGAGGTCTCCAGTAACTTGATCGCCCTTCGAGGATCTTCCATGCTACCGACAGGCACTCAGTGATGAGATGCTATTTGTGTGATTATTATGGAGGAGACAAAAGTCTTTCGCTGGCTCCTTGACGTCGAGCCGCTGTGGCCTGCCCCTGTTGGAGGAAGCCAAAGCGCTCAATCTACAGCGCACTGGGCGACTGGCACGGCGGCCCAACATGCTCTGGGCCTTCTCGCAGACGGCGAACGCGCCAGAGCTCTTCGCTTTTATCGACCGAGTGATGCGAAGCTCTCTCTCGGGTCCAACCTTCTCAAACATCGGGCAATAGCAAATACCTGTCGAGTCCCTTGGTCTGAGGCTGTTGTCAGCGAAGGTGCGAACAAGAAGCCATGCTATAAGCCTCTCGTCCCGAGCTCCAAGAGCCTAGAGTTCAATGTCTCCCACCATGGCTCTCTGGTCGCGTTAGTAGGATGCCCTGGAGAATCGGTAAAACTAGGGGTGGATATTGTAAAGATGAATTGGGAGAAAGATTACACTACGGTAATGAAAGATGGCTTCGAAGCTTGGGCTAATGTTTACGAAATGGTGTTTTCAGCTCGTGAGATCAAGGACATTGCAGGGTTCGTACCGCCAATACGAGGCAATCAGCAGGACGAGATCAGAGCCAAGCTACGGCACTTCTACGCACACTGGTGTCTGAAGGAAGCCTACGTCAAGATGACAGGCGAAGCACTGCTAGCATCTTGGCTCAAGGATCTGGAGTTCCGCAATGTCCAGGTGCCATTGCCTGCCAGCCAGATGCATGCAAGTGCGCAGATTGGAGGTGATTGGGGTCAGACTTGTGGTGGTGTTGAGATTTGGTTCTATGGGAAGAGGGTGACGGATGTCCAGCTGGAGATCCAGGCTTTTCGGGAAGAGTACATGATTGCAACCTCGTCTTCAAGCGTGGAAATGGCATTATCTGTGTTCAAGGAGCTCGATGTTGAGCGGGATGTCTATCCCTTGCAAGAAGGGTAACAACGGAGCTGTACCCCCCCTCGACTACCTCTATGGACGACGATGATCACGCTTAAATCCGCCCGAGGTAGCTAGGAAGGTGCTGCGAGACATAGGAGCTAGCCCTTGCCAGAGAAGTATTGATGTGCCCGTAGCCTGAGATGTCGAGGATCCCCATAGTCGCTGACTCCCAAAATCGATGACTGCAACCATAGATGAAGCCTGTCCTTGTCTGAGCACCAAATTGATGCGATTGACTTGTGAGACCGTGAAAGCTCACAATGGAAAGCGTGACAATCAATCTCATCATCTCCTTCCCTCCTTCCAGCCTCCTTCCGGACCTGGCTTAACGACTGATATTAGCACTGTAAGGTCTGAGGATTTGAGATGGGCTTTGAAGTTTGAACCCTTCCTTTTGGCTCCGTACCCAATGCTGGAAATTGAAGCGAAGATGTAGAAATATCAGGGCAATCTTAATTTCTCAATCCTGGGACGGTACTCTTTTCCAAATTGTCCCATTCTCCAAAACCACCGTTCTGCCATTTCTCTACCTCAGACATTGGGGATTCGTGATTCTTCTGTCGAGCCTGGCGTGCGCAGCATTACATTCATTTCATCTCATGCACATTGGCCAACTGCAGCCTCTGTCCCTTCATCTACCGTTGAACTGAATCATCACGAGCCATCTCAACCATCAATCCGTCACAGCCATGTCAAGCAATTCTATCCCTCGGCCCAGCCAGGGTGCTCCGCCTCTGATGGTGCTCGCATCTTGGTTAGAGACCTCGCACCATCGAGATGACAGGGTTGTCTCGTAGGTTGGCATTCTCAGACTGAGCATATAGTAGCTGACGAGGCAACAAACAGATTTCCAGCAAACACTTCAGAAGCCATCAAACAGACTCGGCCCCCTGGAGGAGAGTATAACATGCAGGAGGTACAAGCGATTGTGCTCGCACTTGAGTGCCGTGACTCGACATTTTGCGAGCGCCTAGACTCACTTAGCCTTACTATCTTGTGCAGCATCTTCGTATACTCGCAGGTATGCCTTGCACAGCAACGAGGTCTCTGCCTGCTTGCGGTAAGTTTGTCGACAACCTGTGATCCAACGGTCACTCACTACGTACAGAAAGCTCTGCATCAGGATCAGCACGACTCCGTACATCAGGCAGCCCACAAGCAGGGGAAGAAAATGGCAGTGGGACAAGCTGCCTTGACCCTACTTATCAAAGGCTTCCTGAAGCATGATGCCTCCGACAAGCTTCGAAGATGGGTAGGCATTACTCGTCGCCCTGATGCACTCCAGCTGATCTTCTTACCAGCTTGGGATACTTGCTTTGGAACTTCTCAAAGACTGCCCCGAAAATACAGAGAAGCTGCAGTCGGATTCACCTGAAGAGCAACACTGGTGAGCTGTGATTCGAGCGGACCTTCTTAACAATATATCTGACGTACCGTTCTAGGCAATTTCTCGGCGAGGTCATCGAACACGAAAGCTGCCAAGTCTTGAAACTTCTTGCGGGCTCGATGATCCGCGAGATGTTGAGCTCTGGCGTGTCGCCGGATGCCTTTTGGCCGAGTGGGACTGTGTATTCTAACTTTCCCAAAAGCCAGCATCACAACAGTCAATGGGTCACATCGTTTGAAGAATTCGTCGATGAATTGCTGCTGAAGAAGATTTTAACGCAGGAGTAAGCTACTGCCTCTACAATCTCCCCATTTGGGCTAACAACTCGTGCAGGGTTTCGAGCGTAATGTTCGCTCAAGCTGTCTATGTCGGAGACCGGAAATGGGACCTCGAAGAAGCGGCAGACATACTAGTCACCCTCTCCGAAGAGCTCAACATAATCGTGCCAGCAAACGACGCTCAACCGGCAGTTTACATCGACGTGCCACTCGACTCTATAATAGATGTCTTCTTTGAGGAAGCATTCGTCACAGACTCACCAAACCCTACTTTTGGACTGATCATACAGTTGATGGGTGGAGGCGCAACCAACTGCATCCTCAACGCCAGTACGCACGCCGAACGCCATGTGGCACTTGCGTTCGCTTCAGAAAAGGATGCAGACACACTCAGGAGATTGCTCATGCCAACGAACGTTCGGACGAACGCGTTTCCGCCACATAGCCAATCAGGGGCAATTGACGTCTCGGAGCCGATTCTATCAGACGACGAACTTGCTTCGCCTGGTCGTGCATTAAGCAACAGTCAAATCTTAATGAGAACCGCTTCCCTAGCCAGTGCCATCATTCCTCATAGAATTCCAGTGAACACGATCGATCGGTCAAAGCTTGAGCGTGTCTACACCTCTCAGCGTACTTCTACCGAGCCTCAAGAAGAGTCGTCAAGTTCGGTGGCAGAGCATGATGAAGATCTTCAAACGGTCGATCATGGTATGGAGATGGGGGCAGAGGGGTTTGGCGTTTCACAGAATGATGGTTTGGTACAGCAGGCCATTGAAGGCATCGACGTCTCTCAAACTGACGAAACTGACGGTTTGAGCAACGAAGAAAGTCAACACCGAAATATCCAAGCTCGTATTCTCGAAAACGCTTCGTCCAGCGCTCGGGTCCGTTACTCTCAAGCTCATAGTAACAGGACGCAAGAACCCATGAGACCTTTCGATCAAACTCCAGACACTAGACTGCCAAGGTCGTCACGACGCCATACGGGCTTCAGCTCAATTCAGAATGCCCCAGAGTCTCGCGCACAACTCCCTCAACAGGTAGTCTCGTCCGCCGTTAAGCTAGTCGAGAACGAATATGGCCGAAAAGGTCGGGATGGAGAGCATGATAATCTTTATGATACCAGTCCAAAAGTCCAAAACGGTCACCGAAGGTCTCCAAGAATTATTGCACGAGAAAATACCCCCCAAAAGCATGCTAGTCCAAAAGTCAAAGACGGTCAGCGAAGGTCTCCAAGAATTGTTGCACGAGACAATACCCCCCAAAACTGGAACGGCAACTCGAACTGATCGCTCAGCAAGCAATTGCCAAGACAGCTTCACCCACCAAGCTGAGTAGACAGCTTCGTAATGTCGACGGAGTCGTGGCGTCGCGTACGGAACGGACGGCAGATGAAGACCTCGCCGCCTCGACGAAGAACGGTGTTGGTGATGTCAAGGCTAGCACGAATAGAAAGAAAATCAAAGCACCCGTTCTGGCGAAGACAAGGACTGTAATGGAAGAGTCGACAAAGCCTACAAAAAACTTCGCACAAAGCAAGGGGAAAGCAAACGCTACCGAGAAGCCCCCGAAGGCTTCTTTTGATAATCACGATGTAGCGCCATCACCTACACGCGCAGACTCCACCATCAAGTCCTCTAGAAACAAGATAAAGGCGACGACTGCTCAGCTAGAGGCCACAAGGGTGGCGTGCAACGATCAAAAGCAAGCGACGCCCGTGCTAACAAAAGCTGCCACTACCACTTCATCCATAGGCCCTGCACCACGATTAAAGAGAACTCATGAGAAGAAACCCAAAATGAACAGTTCAAATCACGACTTATCTACCAACAGTCCGAGTGGCAGGAACGTTGATGAGCATAATGATGCTATCTGGGACGTTAACCTAGCACATAGCGAGGAAAGACCTCAAATTCTGAGGCAATCACGCCAACCGGCGAAAACAGCAAAGAAGCAAGAGGTTCGCGTACCGAAGACCAAGAAAAACAAGGCTCAAACTCAGCTACATTCCGATAAGGCAAAAGCAGACAAGGCAACCAAAGCCCAGACCCAAGCCCCAATAGCTCGTGTCGTGAAAGCGAAGCCTGCACCAGCTGCATTGTCTCAGCCACGGACCCGGCGCGTTGCAGCTATCAAGGCAAATAGAAAAATTCAGGGCCTCGACGAATCTGACGAAATCGTGGACGACGAGGAAATCGTACCGACGCTTGCACGCAGCAAGCGACAAGGATCTTCAGATGCAGCAAAAGCGCCTAGAAATCATAAGATCGGAGACGGCAGAGACGACCGAACAACATCCGGCGGGAAGCTTCCTACCGCACATATTCTAGAAAGAGATTCCATTCCGGATAGCGTCAGTCCTGACTCTTTAGACGAGCAAATACCAGACTCAGTATCAGACCCAAAGGCTGATAGCAGCCCAGAGCAGATTGATCTCGTCAGAGACGCGCCCGCGGAAGCTTCACGAGCTGCTCCTGGTGATACGAGGGACAATTTGCAAAAGGAGAAACAGACTAGCGCTGCCGAGACTTCGATGATACTACCACACGCAGGACTCGGCGACCACTCAAATCAGCGAAACTCTACTTCCGTGGAAGAAATTGTCGAAGTGAGCGAAGCCAGCGCTAACTTAGTAATAGACAATATTCCGCAGCAACATGAATCTGTCACCGAGACCGATCCAGCTCCCGCTCGTCCTCAACAAGATAACCATGTCAAGCAAGGGCATGATGATCTCGACGCTACAAAACCGGCGAACCCTGGGGACCAAGACCAAGTTGAACCCGTACTGCCCTACAAGGATGATGTGTCACTCGAAGTTAATTCAAAATCGGACAACATTGAGAGAAAAGTCGCTCCCCCCTCAAGCCTCATCAGCCCCACCAGCCCCAATAGCTGTCGAATCTCAACAGAGAAGGACTTCGCCGCGGTTGGCTGAAGCAGCCCAAAAACATTTACCCGAGTCCACTGCCACGAGACGTGACCCCTTTGGTTCGAAGTTGAATGCTTCGATGCCAGAGTCGAAAGATATCAACGCCAAGGTCAAGAGCAGAGAGGATTTAGGTGATGCAAACGTCGAGAGTAAGGGGCCAAGCACTCCCAAATCAGCAGAGCTAGTAAGATCTTTGCGAGAGCCCAAAGCGAGAGCGTTTGATAAACTCGGAGTCAAATCGATCGAAGGGGGAAAACAAGCCCGGAACCCTCAAGAGCACTTGAAGTCCGCCATGCAGGTAGATGGCGAGGGTGAGGACTCACTAATCCAGAGGCTGAAAGCCGGTGGCGAGTCAAGATCGGCTTCAGGGGTTGAAACCAAAAGAAAATCCGAGCAAGTAGGGGAAACGAGCCACAAGAGAGTCAAAGTTGCGCCTCGGGAGCGACTCGAGGGGGTCTCAGCAAGAAGGAAACCTGCTTACGACGCAAGAAAGACGCCGCCGCCAGTTGTAAGCAACAGGCCATCAGTGATCGGGTTTTCCACAGCTGGCCCAAGGAACCAAGGCACTATTTCCACGAAGAAGCTAAAGCCTCCAAAGGATGTTGGAACTGGCGGACCCGTTGCAGTGGAGTTGCGTATGCACGATGTTCTCAATCCCACGATCAATCAGGGGGAAGCAGGCTTCGCTCCAGTACAAGAGGCACTTGAAATACTTCCAGAAGATGTCCAACATGAA
The DNA here is from genome assembly GCF_014066305.1 of Letharia columbiana. Lineage (NCBI taxonomy): Eukaryota > Fungi > Ascomycota > Lecanoromycetes > Lecanorales > Parmeliaceae > Letharia > Letharia columbiana. The sequence continues at coordinate 224,083 of NW_023501084.1, forward strand.
CTCAAAGACGCAGGAGATGCTCAAAAGGAAGCCCGCGGTTCAATTCAGCGGATACAGGCCGAGCATCTCAAAAATGGCAACGCGCTTGCGACTCGTGAGGCAAGTACACAAAAGCATCGAGCCCAAAAGCGCAGACTCGCGCCCGTCGATGACCCTGCAGCGTGGGAGCATGAGCAACTTTCCAAGCGTCAAAAGCGAGATATGGAAACTCCACCTACTGCGCATCATCATCATCCTAGAATGCTCCCTGATCTTAGTCCTGCTATGATTCATGACAGATCTCAACCGCTTGGCTCTCAAAACACAAGAGTCAACGAGAATGGCAGCCCAATGCCATTCTTTATCACTCGTAATGAGAACATAGCAGCTGAAGAGCAGAATTCAGATGAGGACGAAGGCAACGATGCGCTTGCGGAGGTTCGGCTTGATGAGCAGATCGTGTTGCAAGACGATAATCCCATGTTACCAGAGCCATTTCTTCCTCTTCGACCTCTTGTCTCAGTCTCTCAGTCAAAGACTACGGCGTATCAAAGTCTCTCGAATAATAGCAAACAAGTACCCAGCTCACCTCATGCTCCCTCGGCTTTTGGCACGATGCCACCTCACCACATTTACCACGACGGAGAGATGGTGAACGCAGAGACAAGGGAGTCGATCGTACCAGTTAACCTTCAAGATCCTTTCCTTGGTGCCACACAAAACCCCCTGAATCCTTTCATGAATGCCCTCCGCAAATCAACCGAAGTTGCAGCTAAGCGTCCCAATCCCGGAGCCAATGACAAAAGAGGATCGGGCAGTGTGGTAATGCGCCCATCCCTTAATGTGGGTGATGACCCCGACGAAACACTGGTGGAGCCAAAGAAGAGGAAAAAATACAAAAAAGTCCATATATCAGTTAGCTCTTCCAGTACGCAATCGAGCTCTTCCACACAAGCATCCCAGCCCGATAATTCTTCGGAAGAAGAAAGTGATGGGGAGGCGAGATGGCGAAAAGAACTGGAGCCGCACCAGGGGAATATGCTCCAGTGTCTCCTGACGATCTCACATGTAAGCAGTAACTTCTGACATTCCGTTTTGTCTGGTACTAATCCGGGGTTCAGCGTTTGATTCGACATCTGGTCGACAAAGAGACAGCCGTCGGAGACATAGTCACCGACTTTGCGAGCCGTGGTAATAGTCTAGTCGAAAGCTATGAGAAGGGGCTTCAGGACGAACTTGACTCACATAGAGCAAACAATGACCGGAGACATGCGAACTTGGTAAAGACCTTTGAGAAAGCGCAGGCAGACCGGGCGGCGACTTCCAAAGCAGTGGTCAAATCGCATGTTCAAGATATGAAAGCGCAGTGGGAAATACGGCAGCAGGCTCTGATGGGAAAGATGGCCGCAGCAATGGCAGCCTGCGCTGAGTGACTTAAGGATGGGAAAGCGGTAAAGTGGAGGAAGTGATAGTTGAATATCTGCTACTTGCTGCTGCTTTTGTATGACACCACTTTGCAAGACTTTGCATGTGTATCTAGCAGGTATCATGTTCGCCGTCGATGAAATCTATCCTATCGCAGCAAATGTAGATCATGTAGGGGGTATCTCAGCCATGGAAAATACTTTCAAACCTCCATTTTCACATAATCTCTCCCAACAGTTTGGATTTACTATGCCTCGCTGCACGAAAGCGAACAAAGCCATATGTTTTGCCCGAAGTCGTCGATTATCGATCCTTCCGTAGCCTTTGCCAGAGCGCCAGCAACGCAAGTCGCTGCTCGTGAATGCGTCACACCAACCGCTCTCCTGCCTATCCTCCACCACCTGATTTCCTCCCCTTCCTCTCATTAGCCCTCTGCTTCCTCTCATTCCTCCTAACCTTCTCCACCCTATCCCTCCTCCCCTCCCCCCTCACCGTCTTCCCCGTCCCTTCCCCCTCCAACCCCCTCTCCTTCTCCCCATCAACCTCCACAATCCACCCCCCTCCCCCTCCTTATTCCGCCCCTTGTACCCCCACTTTGGGCACCCACTCCCCCTTCCCGGCATCATACTCCCTCCCCCCCTCCCCCCGCTTCCGATCCCTGATCCCCTTCTTCTTGGCGAACCGCTCCCACGTCGTCTCCGCCTTCTTCCCCGGCAGCGGCTTCTCCCGCGGCAGCGGGAACGTGGCGGGCGGCAGGGCCATCAGGACGCCGCCGCCGCCGCCGCCGGCGGTGACGGTGACGATGGGGCAGGCGCTCAGGAGCTGGTTGATGAGCGACTGGGCGCAGTCGCGGGCGGTGGCGGCGAGGAGGGGGGGGGGGCGAGGGGGGCAGCGGGGTCGGGTCGTGGCAGAGGAGGTTGCCGAGGTCGAAGGTTGGGGGGATGGCTTTCGTTACCGTTACGGAGCTGGGGGGCAAGGGGGGTCGGGGTCAGTGAGGTCGGCTGTGAGTTGGGGATGGGGAGAAGGTGGGATTTTACGATGGGTCCGGGTGCGAGGCGGCGCTGGGAGCGGAGTTGAGGGCGCTGGTGGACGCGGCTTGTGAGGCTGCCGGCGTCGAGTCGCCGGGCATGATGGGAGCTTTTTGGATATATCCCGAAGATGGGTTGGATTTGAGTCGGTTGAGAGATTTGCTCGATATCAAAAGTACTGGCTATGGATGGAGTTTTGCAACTTTTTTTCTGCAGAGCCGCTTTTAGCGTATTCAGAAAGAAGGCAATTTCTTGGCGTCTATACTTTACAAGGCCGCGCCCCTATCTGATTTTGTATGTAATCAATCTATGTAGACTGAGACTAAGCTATGAATCTAATTCTTCAAATAAAGGAGTAGCGTAGGATTAACACTATCTATTGTGGGTGGTCTATATTAAATCTATTGTGGGTGGTCTATACAGATGAAATTAGATGGGGGCGCGATCTTGTGTGGACGCCAAGATACAGAATAGAACGAATACTCTAAGGTACTTTATAGGAAACGGATCGGCTACAGCCCTTTTACGCACCCTTGTCCTCCATTTGTAAACTCGAATCCACCAGACTTCAACGCTGCTTTTGACACCCCTTTCACACCATACTAGGCATCGAAATCTCCGCGCACACGTATCAACTACCTTTACACCCTTTATGTTTGCGGAAAGGCTGTGCTTTCGGCTGGAATGTTGGTGGTCTATGATATAATCTGAAGTGGGCGGTGAGGTGAGGGAAGGGCGGGATTTATCGAGGTAGTCAAAGGAGGAGGGTGCGGTGGTGGGCGAGATGGATATGTTGATCTATGATGTCTGTGTTCTTGGAGGAGTGGAGGGGAGGGCGAGGACCTCGTAGTGATTTTGGGTATAGGTGCTTGGTGGTATGGCTACCGATAGGAGAGTTGACCGGATGATGGGCATTGGACTTGATTCAAGGCACGACGGCGAAACTTGCTTTGTCAGCCTGTAGCTCGGTCGCCCGCCCCAGCAGCCGTAACAAGTCGTGGCCTTTTTCGCTATGAAATGTGGGATTGATTGAGAATTGCTTGGAGGGTTAGAGTATGTTTATCATGAAGTGAAGACTCTGCTTTGCCCCACACTTTATAGCCTGGACGTCGATCTTTTTGTTCTCATTCTCATTCGCGCATTCCTTGCCAGAAGGAGGCCTATCCTTTCATTCTTCATTCAGACGCAAATACAATACATGCAGACGAACGATAAATAAAAACGAAAATGGGAGGAAAGCGAAAGGAAAAGAGGAAAAGAGGGAAAAAAAAAAATTGGTCACTACGAGGGTCGAACTCGCGACTGGTAGACGTTAGACATCGGACGATCAGAGAATCGGAACTCAAATTTACATACCCTTGGCGTTGACAATTGATATTAGCACCACGCTCTAACCTATCAAGACAAATCAGTAAATTGATCGGTACCAGATTATATTGGTTATAAATACCAACTGAGCTAAGCGACCTGGAATAATTATTTGTGCTTAATGCAAAAGATATATCTGTATTAGCAAACATCGTGGATTTTTTGAAGTGGTCTGTATATTTTGGCCACCTTCAACATGATCGCGTCGAAAGTATATCGAAATTTTGATCTGCTGGAGACTTATCCTGCTTTGGATAATGAGGAAAATGGACTTGACAGCACGCGAATCCGTTCGACTGCGAGCATTTTGATGACCTCTTCAAAAGATCAAGCGACATCGTCTACAAAGCCTAAGCGTAAGCATTTCCATGAGAATGGGAAGGAACTTTCGAATTGGTTGCCCATGGATTCCCTGGCCTCAGTGGCGACGAGAAGGAGAGCCCAAAACAAAAGTGGCTTATCCATCGATAGAATTACAAGATACGAGATATTGGTTGGACAGAATTCTCTGAAAAAAATCGAGATGGAACAAGTTACGAATACCTCAACACGATTCTACAGCGTCCCGGCACCCCAATGGTCAGGAGTCTTGTCTTAGACACCATTACGGCAGATTTTACCAATTGTCTTGAAAGGAGTAAAGGGTCACCCTACGATATTGAAAAGTGAGGTTTTCCATTTATAAATTTTCAGCATTCACTGACACTTCTGTGGAGGCTCGGTCAAATCCAATCCAACCTCGACTATAATGGCGCCGCAGTATTCATCAGTATCGCTGGAGCAGGAGCCAGAGACGACCCTGCTTTTTTCCGACTGTACATTGGTCAAGCTTCGAATCTCCAACGACGAGTCGGACAGCATCATGATCCAACATATAGGAACATCACCCATCATTACAGTATCACATGATTGATCGCTATACGAGCAATAGACCGCTGAAAACAGTCTGCTTCGCTCGTATTCCCATACATTTGGGGCTTTCAGATGGTATCTTGGAGCTTATACAGAATATTCAAGAGAAGCTGGGTACTCTCTTGTTCCCAACGCTACCAGCGAAGACTCTTCATCAATTTGAGATTGAGCCCAAGTTTCCGAACATTCACTGCAATGTTCTATCCCCTCTACTCCAAAGCCAGGGCAACAGATGGGAAGCGAAATACATTGAGGAAGCTATAACATTTCTTCAGGAGACAGATGATCCCGAGATCTTACAATACTATCAGGAACACGCTGGTCAAGATCCACTGAAGACCCTCATGATGGAGCGTGCGCTGGAGAAAAGAGGTGGAGTGGCCCACACCTTTGAGACTTTGCCAGAATCGATCAAGAACTACCTATCGCGAAGGGGCTTCACTGATAGGAATGAGGTCGAAGCAATGATCGCGCCCGGCGCGACGCTCGTGCTCTCCATTCTGATGATTATGTCAAGTCTCGGCAACGCTACCAGGCAAACACGCATTGAATGACGATGAACACTTCAAGCAATACCGCCTACAGGAGACTTACGAAAATTACGGTTCTTCTTCAGTGTTGGCACCACTAATGCGTGGCCCGCTCGGTACAGATTCGAAGATCGTTGAGCTCATATGCTCTCAATGCCGCACAGTTCGTAAAAGGAGCTCAATCCTCAGTATGAGCGCACAACGGGTCGTTTCATCCTGTGGAAATATAGGTGCAACAAATGTGATACAGACAGGCGTACTTCTGTTCCGGTTAACCCTCTCATGCGTTACACCTCATCTACAAATCTTAACAATCGGAGGAGACGGGAAGCGAAGTTGGAAGCGAAGGCGAATGAGAGCAGATTTCATGTATAAAGGAGCCTGGGACGCCTTTATGGAAGCTCTACAAGATTGAAATGAGATGGTGGCTATGTCTTCGTGTGGGTAGCAAAGGATGATACTCTTGTTCTGTCAAGAAAATGTTGTACTCGATTGAGTATTAGCGTAGCCCGCCTTGCAGTGTTCGAGGTCGGCCGATTGCCAATAAATTGCATACTTCTTGAATACGCTACTCGTAATTTACACAAGGCTTTCCTCCGCAGTTAAAGCAGCGATGAAGATTTCTCGACATCAACACTCCTGCTTTCGCCCTCCAGTCTGTAAGCTTCGGGCGTTGAAACTACATAAACTCACATAACAAATGAGCCTCCAGACTTGCTGGCGCTGCATAGCCCGAGCTTCATGTCAACCATGCCCAACGCGCCGGCCCCCACAGCAGCTATGCACCCTCTACCCAGCATCGACAGCAGCTTTTACGACCAGCCCATTTCTAAGCGCCCTTCCACCGAAGAAGAAAGCCAAGTCTCCAATGGTAGAAGTGAACGTCAAAGGAGCCAAGAAGACCTTCACCAAGAAGAAAAAGAAGTTACAAAAGGTCGATAGAGGCAAAAAGCCAGCAGTTGGCGAACGCAAAGCTCTACGGAAGAGAGTCGTACTCAGTAACACCAACGCATTAGAAGTGGAAGGCTTGAAGGACATCACCGCTCAATCAATGATCGATGACAGTCTACGTGGGCACGTCTTAGCTATACCAGGACCGGTGGTGGATCAATTGAGGGCTGTCGAGGCATTCAAGGTCACACAGGGATGGCCGCTGTTCAGGAGGCCGTCCATGCTGATCAGGAAGGATACGTTGGATATGGCGACGGAGATTGAAAATATAAGCCTGGGAATAGGGGACAAGACCATTAGACGGGTGTTTGTGGGGGAGAGAGGGAGCGGGAAGACGACGATGCTGCTGCAAGCTATGACGATGGCCTTTTTGAAAGACTGGGTCGTAATCAACATCCCACAAGGTACGCGGAGACTCGCTTTACAGCATTGAGTCGATCCTTTCTTCCTTCGCTCTGCTGATCTTTCCCATTAGCCCAAGACCTCATCCTCGCCCAAACAGAGTACGGGCCCCTCCCCTCCACCACCCCAACCCTCTACACCCAACGCACCTACACCGCCTCCCTCCTTAACGCCATATCCCGCGCAAACCCTATCCTCCAAACCCTACAGCTCTCCCAACCGCCTGCGGAAAATGAGATCCCTATTCCCGTTCCTCCGAACATCTCTCTCTCGCGTCTCGCTCTCCTCGGTGCTGAAGACCCTGAGATCGCTTGGCCCATATTCGAACTGCTATATCGGGAACTCACACTCCCGGACCGACCACCATTGTTGCTGTGTATGGATGGACTGGCGCATGCGATGAGGAACACCCATTACATATCGAACACGTATCAGCCAATCCACGCCCACCAATTCACCATCATCAAATGGTTCCTCGACCACCTCTCCGGTACCTCACCCCTCCCAAACGCCGGCCTCGTCCTCGCCTCGACCTCCGAATCCAACAGCCCCGTCGTCCCCGCCCTGAAACTCGCCCTCGGCCAACTCGAGGGCAACTCCGCCGTGCGGAAAGATCCCTTCGCCAAGTACGACGAGCGGGTCCTCGGGGTGTTCGAAGGGGGCGGGGTGGAGGTGAAGCGGATGGGCGGGCTGAGCAAGGAGGAGGCGAGGGGCTTGATGGAGTATTGGGCCCTCAGTGGCGTCGTGAGGCAGAGGGTTGACGACGGGTTCGTGGGGGAGAAATGGTGTCTGAGCGGCGGTGGCTGCGTGGGCGAGTTGGAAAGGGCGGTCGTCAGGATGAGGGTGTAGTACATGTGCGACTTGTAGTACAGAATATGGATCGGGCTTTGGGATGGTTGTTGCAGCTCTATCTACATATTGTACAGCATTCATCGCACAGAAAAGATCCGCCCATCATGCACACACTTTTTTTTTTAAAAAAAAGGCTTCATAATATATCCCAGTCAGTCAACCAACCACCCCGATGATCCTTAACGGTCCATCTATCTACGACCGAGGCATCGCGACGTCGAATTTCTCATCCACGACCCAGCTCGCCCTCCTGCCCCTTTCCCTTCCCTTTTTCCCGGAGCAGAAACGAACGGAGCGGCCAGGAACCCCAATCATGATAAGCCTAGAGAGTGCAGCAGGTCAAGTCTACCGAGGGCGTTGGATCATCTAAAAAAAAAGGGGGGGGGGGGGTTGGGAGAATAATCTGCCGAGAGCACCGGGTCAAGGGAATGCAGGGAGGGGATGGATGATAGTGTGTAGAATAGATTATCTCAATTGAGTGAAAACCCGGCTCTGCTTGGTAGGATATCATACAACGACGCCTTTTTCGAAAATCGCGCTCATGCCAATCTCATCCGTCGGCCGCCCGTAGGGGCCGACGTGAGGATCAATCAAACCCGCGGGGTAAACGTAGGACTATTTGGTATCTGATAGCCAAACTCAAGGACTCGCTGGGACCAATGATAAAGGGGTCGCGCCCCGGGAGGAAAGTGAAGCCGGTACCGACGGTGGGTAAACGGGCTAGGATATCTGTTCGCTCAGGCTGAGATGCCTGCTCAGTCGCCTCAAGACTGCGGAAGATTAATGAATAAGACAGTGTTTAGAATGGAAAAAATGATGGATGCCGCCGTGTTGTGACTCCTGTTCCCGTTGCGGACATTTGCGTGGCCGCGAAGGGTCACCGAAGGTAGCGTCATTGCGTAAGATGGACACCGTGGATGGTGTTTCCGAAAAGGTTGCATCCCGTGTACAGATGTGTATTATTGGTCGGATGCTCAATGGCTCATGTTAATAGGAGATAAGGGCATGACAGGCGCCAGCTCTGGTAATCGTGTCCTGCTTGTTGTATGTGCGTAGCCATTCTGGTTGCCTCCTTCCTCAGAGGTTGTAGATCCCGATGAGTGGTCGTCGCTGACTTTGATGAGTGACAGTGGCGGTGGTCTCATCTGATGAGAACGTCCCCCCAACGAAGGCTTATGGCTGCTTGAGGAAGCCAACGAGCGCTCCTCAGCAACAGCTGTTGACCCGCTTGAGCTGTTTCCACCACTGCCTGCGCCGCTACCACTTGACGAGGGTAGACCGCCGTTAAGGACCCCATACTCCGCTTCAAGGGCGTCCTTCTCCGTCCAGCATCCCTGCCAGCAGTTGCGCCAATCTTGAACGAGGAAGTGGAAACAAAGTGCGTCGATTTTGAGGGCAGGCTGGAAGCAGATGCAGAGGTTGCCGTAAGTCATCTTGTTCTTGGCGGAGTAGGCTGTGAGGAGGCTAAGATGGCAGGTGATTGCGAAGAGCAAATAGTAGTTCCATGGAGGAAGCGACGAAAGCTCATCTTTCAAGAGTTGTGGGACTTCTGTGGCTCCTGCACATTGCTCAGCAACTCTAGCTTGGACATCCTTTGGTAAGATCTCGGACGGAAGCTCGCGAAGCCAAGCTTTGAACATAGACCCAATGATGTTGATGTCGTAGAGTTCTTCCTCGTCGAAAAGATTAATGTCGCTCTCTGCGTTGCTGTTAGCTGGATACGCTACAGAACAGTCCATGACTACCACTTGCCTTGATCAAAGCGCTTCTGCCAATGACGGATCTGCACATCGCTGCCTGGTACTCTATAGAGGCCTTCTTCTTCGCATCCTCGGAAGTTCAGATAGCTACCGCAGCGTTAGCCTTATGCTTCAGTTTTGGACTTGAGGTAGACTGACTCAATGCATCGCCAGGGTAAGGCAGGCATCCAAAACTCTGTCTTATCTTTCGAGTCCTCGAGCCGTCTGGCTATGCGCGTACGTCGAGTTTGATCGATGAGAGGTAGATTGATGACACGTAAGACGTAACGCTCCTCTTCTTTTGCGTTGCTGCTGCCGCTTCGAGCGATCTTCCCAAGGATTCCCTTGCCTGCTTTGCCAAGGCCGTCTGCAGCTTTGCTAGAGGTGTTTTTGATATTAGAGAAGATGTGAGATCCGCCATGTGCTCCACCGCTTTCACGGAAGACTCTGGAATTAGAAGTCGACAGCCCTTGACCAGAAGGTCTGTCCTCACGACGTGGGCCAAGGTTTTCTTGACTATTATTAGATTGGGGCTGGCGGTCCGCAGAACGATTGCGTGTATTGGAATTCATCATGTCACGCAGTGAACGGTCCTGTTGCAGTGGTGCCGTTTTCGGAGCTCTCTGATTGTCCTCGGCCTGACTAGAGCCGTCGTATTGTACCATGATTTCTGGATTCGTAGTAAGGATTGGCGTCGTCGGCTTTGACTTCCTAGGTCCATCGTCCATACGAATTGATCGTGTGCGAGTCAGGAAGCCACCGAATTTTGGCTTGGGCTTTCTCCCTTGCAACGGCTCAGTTGGACTGGCTGCATTGCTGCTATCTAATTGCGCAGAAGTTTCCACTGGACGGCGAGCAACTGTTTGTTCCTGGATATGGCGACCTTAGGCAAAGTCAGTACCTGATCCTTTGTAGGTCCGGAATGAACAGCCTACCCTCACGATCTTCTGTTACGCTGCTCTGTAAGGTCAATAGACTCAACTCAGGAGTTGATCCTGTAGCCTTGCGTAGGGAGTATAGCGACTTCTCAGTCGAATCAACATTGCTTCTTGCTGTATCTTCAGACACGTGTCGTATAGTCGGTTCCATATTGTACACTTTGTTCGAGGACTTGGAAGCCTTCATGTTTGAGAAGAAGCCTTTTGATGGCTCACGGGCATGGTTTGGCGTGGCTTTTGGTGAAGATGGGAATGGTGGTAGTGATGTGAGATCTGGTGAATTTGATGGATCTTCTACAGAGTGAGGTTCCAAAGGTTGTGCGTTCTCGGCGCTACTAGTGTGCAAATTTTTCGGCGACGGTGATGTGCTCCCCCTATCCGTGGACGATGTGATGGTCCTGCTGACCGGCGATGCACTTTTTGGCAAGGGTAAGGACAGAGAGGCCGGTCTAGTTATCTTCTTCATATCTTATATCAGGCCGGTAAAGCGTCTCATGAAGAATGTCTTGGCTTGTAGGACAAAGAGATAGTAAAGCAGGTAGCGTGTCTCGGTTCACTTGGAAAACCCAGTCAGGCACCTGTTTCAGTTTCCTGCCTCACCATATAATCTACCATGGGACATGTCAGCACGACAATTGTCTCAATATCCTAGCAGGGTGAATATCCATTGCAGATGGTAGATAAGACTTCCGGGAAACACCTTACCACTGAAACCCTTATTCAATAACAACGCCCCATACCTCACTCCCAATCCTCGCTTGTTCAGAACGCCCACAGGTGCCAAGTTGAACGGCTCCGCTAGCCTAGCCGTAAGACCTTTATGTATTCTTTCTGTTATCAGCCAAAGCTTTTAATTGCCAGGCAGTGTTCTAAGAAGGTCTCACGGTAGACTTTGGTGGGACGAGAGGGATGAGAGATGAAGCACCAGGCGGTCTGTCTGGAGTCTTTTGAAGATTTCTGCCGCAAGACCGAGCATTAGCGATGTGTCTTCCAATGATTAGGCTCCGCTTCCAGAAAAGAAACTCGGTGCTGCTGTATGTCTGCATGACACTACATCGCTCCACGGGCTATCCGTACAGTTCGAGCGTTATGGAAGGGAAAGAATAAATCGAGTCATACCCAACGCATGAGATTCCTCCCCTCGGGCCTTGAGCTCCTCCAATGCTCCAACTGATCAATCTTCTCCCGGGCCAAAATCGATGGGCAAAAGGTTCGAGGCGGCTCGACTTGTGGGCAATGACAGGCTGGTCTCCAGAGATTGAGGTGAAGGGCAGTGTAGAATACAACAAGGATCCAAAAATGTCAAGAACCTCAGACAGACGACCAGCGTCCGTATGGAATTTGCGGCTCTTTATGCAGTGGGATGCAGTAGCGTAAGCTCGATTCGTCAATGAATCGCAGCGAGGATCTCGGCCGGCGGCCGGGTTCCTAGAGGATCCAAAGACAGTTGCGGTGCTACCCTGAACATGTATATTGTATGCCACCAAATTTGATGTATACACTTTTTTGCAGTGTGAAGAAAGAGTCAAAGATATTGTTTTGATGAGTGCAAAAAAGACAAGCTGTTGTAAAGGGTCTCTTTTCGCTGAATGCTGCTGAATGCTGATTTCTGGCGGGGAATAGACACGGCTTGGAATGTTTCCTTTAAACTTTCCTTGTCCCGAGGCGTCCCCTGAAAAGTAGGCTAATGCAGGGCATAACTTTCTTAGCGTAATTACCTTACCATGTTACCTTGTCCTTGGTCTTACCCACTCTTTTCAACTGCCAATCAAACCTTTTTCCGCTCGCTCGCTTGTTTCATCTCTCTCTCCATCATCCATCCACGATACATGTATCAAATCTAGCGGTCAGATAATCTCATCGAAACCCATTGCATTTTACCTTTCCCTTTTTTATAAATGTTTTTTTTTTTTATCTTCATCTTCATCTTCATCTTCATCTTCATCTTCAACAACCAACCATCATCATCTGATCCGATAGCACTATCATCCAGGAGTATACACACTATCATGTCACTGGTTTCTGGTCCGGGAAGAGGGGGTGCGTCCGCTGGTGGTCATGTGCCAGACGAACTCAAACTGGTGGTGGAAAAGCACGTGGAGTACATTCAGAGCCTGGACACCGTACGTCCTGCAGCAACCACTCAGGAACGACGCGGAAGCTCATTCGCTGACAGCGGCAAGATGAGCTGGAATATTGGCTGACGGAACACCTGCGTTTGAATGGCGTCTATTGGGGGCTGACAGCTCTACATCTACTCGGCCATCCCGACGCCTTATCTCGTCTCGCAACCATCGACTTTATCCTCTCCTGTCAACACGAAAATGGTGGCTTCGGAGCGGCTCCCGGTCACGATGCCCACATGCTTTACACCGTGAGCGCAGTCCAGATTCTCGGCACCGTCGATGCACTAGAAGAGCTAGATCGGCGTGGGAAAGCTGGAACGGAGAAGGTTGGCAAATGTGGGCTTGAATCATATATTGAACAAGAGTGATGCTGAAAAGAAATGTACAGACATTGCAGACCTACAGAATCAAGAGACGGGGTCCTTTGCCGGAGATCAGTGGGGCGAAACAGATACTCGCTTTCTGTACGGGGCCTTGAACGCTCTTTCACTCCTCCACATGCTTCGCCTCGTCAATGTCTCCAAGGCAGTCACTCATATACAAGCCTGCGCAAACTTCGACGGTGGATATGGAGTCAGCCCTGGTGCAGAATCCCATGCGGGCCAAATTTTCACCTGCGTGGCGGCGTTGGCGATAGTTGGTCGACTCGATTTGGTAGATAAGGACCGGCTTGGCGGTTGGCTCAGCGAACGGCAGGTCCCAAACGGCGGTCTCAACGGCAGACCAGAGAAGGTGGAGGATGTGTGCTACAGCTGGTGGGTAGGCAGTAGTTTGGCTATGATTGATCGTCTTCATTGGATCAACGGAGACAAGCTAGCCCAGTTTATTCTCCGATGCCAGGTGAGCATCTTTGACCTCATGGGTCTAGAATGATTTATTCTAACCTGTCCATAGGATCCAGAGAAAGGCGGCATTGCGGACAGACCAGGGGACATGGTGGATGTATTTCACACCCACTTCGGCATTGCAGGTCTGAGCTTGATCGGCTTTCCAGGGCTGATAGCAGTTGATCCGATATAGTGAGCCTTACTCACCTATGATTCATGTTACTGGGAATTGATTCGGCTACAGTTGCATGCCTCGAGAAGTAACCAAACGTCTACTGAGCAAGCTCAATACTTGACAGGTATGGAGGTATCTAGAGGGGTAGGTGTGAACTCGAATGGTGGTGGACCCAGCTGTGCAAGAAATCAAAGGTCCAAGTTGCTCCAATTTGGACATTCGATGGGGTCGCGACTCTATCTTTTGGTCGGCGTCGAGGGCCGCTTCCCAAAGATGTCGGACATTGACAGGTCAGCTGCAAAGCGGAATGCCACAAAGTGGTGTTTTCCTTTGATGTGCACGTACAATTGGACCTCCTTCTCAATTCCCCTGCCACCAAAGTCGTAAATTGATCATGATGGCAAATGATATGAGGTTGCAGGCGTCAGAAGCCATAGCCTTACAATTACGAACATGCCTGCTCATTGAGACTGGATGAGACGTGCCTTCCCTTAGAAATTTTGCAAAAGCGAACGAAGTCTTGGCGCTAATTCTTGCCTGATGCCCATTTCTCCTTCACTTCGTTGCGCCTTTCCTCTTGCTTTTGCTCACATCAACCTATCTATCACTCACTCTTTTCTGGGGAAGGGCATTCACCACCTTCAGCAATCATTGTCACCTCGTTGTTTCCTCTACACATTGATTGTCGAGGTCCACTGCTGTTGCAACAACCTGTCCCCCTGCGTCTTGCTACAAAGTCAGTTGCAACCATCATGACTTCCATTCCACTGCTTTGCAAAATCTGCCCCAAGGATCCAGAATTCAGCGACATCTCCCATCTACTCACTCACGTCGCTTCCAAAGGCCATCTTGCACAGGAATTGAAAGCGAAGGTTCGTAGCCGTCAAGATGCCTCAATCCGCGAAAAGCTCGACGCGTACGACCGTTGGTACGAGAAGTATCAACTCGAAAAGTTGTTATCCCAACGTCTCATTCTCAGGGAATCCAAAGACACCAGTAGCAGAGCCAAACGCTCTGTCAAATCGCCTCCTTCAGCCTCAGCCCAGACCGTAAGGCCGCGCAAGAGGCGTGCCAAAACCTCTGAAAAACTCCCTGAAGCAAGTCCCGTCAAGTCCGAAGAGCCACCTATCGACCCTCAGCTTTCTTGGTTCCCACCCTCGAGTCCATCGCCCTTTCTTAGTCTATCAGGGCACGGCGGGCTGCCACAGCATGACCAGGCTTTCGACCACCGGTACCATATCCCTCGGATGTGTGAGGAACAGGATGTTAACGCAAACCGTCGAGCGGACATAGCATCTACACCCTCAAGGATTCCAAGCGGTCAGAAGTTTCTCCAGGATCCTGGCCCGGGTACGGATAGCGAGAACGACTACTTCAATACATTCATTCGCAGCCCAACTAGGACAGCATACCCCGACCCCTCCGACATTCTCGGTGATCCTTTTGGCTTTTCGCCTCCTCAGACGGTTGAGCAGGCAGGGGAATATGCCAACTCGACACCTGACCCCAATTGCCGAAAAATTGAGAAAGTAGAATCCATACAGCCACCACTACTCAAAGGAGTCAAGTGGCCTGGTATGTCCATCTTCGACTCTGCCAGCTTAGAGGCACAACGCCTCCGCAATCAGAAGAAGGACGGCTCTATACTGGAGCAGATGGAGCACAACTCGGGTGTGGTTGAGCAGATGGAGCGAATTTACTGGCCAGACGGATCATTGAAACTGGAACGGCTTATCACTGGCAATGTGGAGAGCAGCCCACTCAAGGAACCTACACCTCCGCCAAAGCGACAGCGCACCAAAGCCAAGAAGACTCTGCTTACAGACATCAGCACCAACGCTCCAAGACCGACTCGCCGAGCACGTAAGGCACCAGGCCAGTTTCCCGCTACACAAGCTTCCGACCTACGCAGTATTTCCAAAAAGGCACTTGCCACATTGGATCCTCCACCGCCCCGGTTCGTTTACCCCAGGACTGCTCACATGGGCTACGATGCAGCCAATGAAGAAGATTTGGAGCGACGATTGACGAGTGGAAATTTTGGCAACAGTCGTCGGCAGGCATTCGACGTTTTCAACGATAATGTGGCCACAGGGGGTTTGGAAAGTGCAACCCCAGGAACACGTCCAGCGAAGCCCAACGCCAAGACAGAAGGCTATCCCTTCTTGCACAATACACACGGTCACCAGGGTCCTCCCCACTCGCAAGCGGATGGCCTTTCAGCTTGGAGAAATCCGTTCGCGCCCTTGAAGTCGTCTGCCGGAAATCAAAAACGAGTTCAGCCCGACGGACTGCCCTGGGACGCTCAGCTCAGGTCCTTTGCAAACAGCTCTAAGCCATCTACCGCGGAAGAGGACAGTGAGAATATCGAACCAATTCTAGATGGCGATGGGCGGGTTGATGATCAAGTCTCACAGGCCCACAATGGGAGGATCACCCAGCGCTATTTTTCCGTCACAGGAAACCAGCCTCCTCAGTTCTTCAACTCCTTACCACCTCACATGGACTTTGGTGGTCTTGCGGAGCCGAAATACCCCGGATCTACACTCAACTTGTTGAATCCATATCTTCGCCAGCACCACCTTCCACCACAGTATCCTCCCGTGCTCTTTCACCACCCAGCTTCTCCATTATTTGCGAGCCGTCAGGATGACATCGGCAAGTCTGGGCGGCTAGCATTAGCCGAGGATGAGGATAGCAATGAGGCCAAAGGCCTTTTATAAAACACTCCTGTCTAAGGAAAGGCTTTAACGACTACGATTCGCAGTTCATGTACAACATACTACATCCTACATACAAGCAACCCTATTTGTGCTTTCCGTTGGCAGCTTTGGAGCCACAAGGTCTCTCGCCGCTGCAATGGAGATTAGGACGTTTTTCGGCCGTGGGGTTCGGACAGAACAGCGGTAGCTATATCATTAAGAAGTCATCGTTTAGAGATTTGCTTGATTTGCTTCGATAGCGGGCATAGCTTGGACAGTATATATACACAAGAGATATGATAAGGCTAGAAACAATTATGCTGCAAAGCTTCCCTATCTTCTGCGTCCAATTAAAGATGGCGGTAACTTCAATCCAGAAGAGAATCTAGAGACTCGCCTTCCTTAGGGTAAATCAATGCGGTGTACGAGTAGAGCCCCTGATCCTGCCCGTCTAGCAAATCCGCAGGATTCATGACCGCGAACAGACATTGGGCATACTCCTGCTAAGCAGCAGAAAACAATGCTCGACACTCCCAAAGCCATATTTCATCCACCATATCAACAGTTCTAGCATACGTCTCACGGCTCCTACCGGTCGTGCTGACGCATGAGTGCACCATACTAAGCTATCGACGCTCTCGCTGATTAGGGAAGGCTCATGGTCGATCCGCCTGGGGTTTTTCCTAGTGATGGATGGATGGATGGATGGATGGAGAGCGCTGAATGAACGAACGGTTGCGTTAGTGACGGATGTGCCATTTCGTTTGAACTCGGGGCCTATCGAAGGGTTTTGGGTCAGGGGGTTCGGTATTGGGGATTTGCTCGCTCGGGTCGATGCTCGGGTTCTGGGGTTACCCTCGTCGCGCCGAGTCTACGGACGGGAGTGGAGCGCGAGATTGCGCCAGGCGGAGAGAAGGGTCCGGTTTCTCATCGCCAAGGTGCGGGACGTGTGCGATTTTTCTAGCGGGGTATCTCGTCCGAGGGTATTTCTCGCGGAATGAAGGCGCAGAGGGGCCGGGACGAGGGATGGAAGGGAGGTCGCTCTGCGAGAGATTCAAGGACTCTGCGAATGGCCGATTTCGACCAGCGATGAGTCCTCCCCGGGACATGCGATGATTGTGTGGCTGTTCTCGTCCAAGAGGATGGTCCGGGGGATCGATTGCATGAAGCTGCGCGCCACCGCCAGGTTAATGTCGTCTTCGAGATAGGGATCTACAGCCGCTTCGCTCGTCACCTCGTCACAAACTCCCAAGACACTAACGCGACGTAGCCTCAAATATTTACCGATTTCCTTTGCGGCATCGGCCCATCCTTCCGCACCGAACAGATAGACGTTGCGTAATTGGAGCTCGCGGAGGGTGCCTTTGTGGGCTCGAGTGATGGCCTTAAGGTGCGATTCATCAAGGCCGAGATCCCCCCAAATCAGGATCTCGAGATGCGGCCAGACCTTGCCGTTGAACAAGCTGCTGTCGATACGCCCGCTCGTCGCGAGACAACGCAGCTCCGTGGCTTCTGACAGAAACCCGTTTAAGCAGTCGTACTGTTCTTGCCCTTCATCCTCGGAATCACTTCTGGACACGTACAAATCCATCTTTAAGCATGTGAGACGCTGGGCCATTGTACAGGCGTCTTCATAATCATCCTGATCCATCTCAAACATGGACATGGGTGCATTCGAAAGCTCTGACCCTATATATAGTCCTGTCACCTCTTGACAATGCTTAGAAACCGCTCGCATGAGACTCTGGATACCACGAACATCCCACTTTCTTATCTCACCATCTTCGATGGTCTTGGCTCGGGCCCATGATGATGGTGCGATAGGGACAGCAATTTCAAGTTCGGAGCGCTGGTGGTACCGTGAGTGATCGTCTGCCCGGAGAGGCACCCAGTCGCAGCACTCAGCAAATTTGTCCAGAGCGATGACTGTAGTAATGTTTGGCAAATTCTTGAGACCTGTGCAGAGAGCCTCATAGTCCTTTTTATCCTCAAGAATGCTCTGTTGCTGATCGACAAGGCGCGTGTAACGTACCAAAGTGTCAGCGAGGGTTTCATGATACAGATCAGGACCTTTTATCAAACACCCAGGCGTTACTGCCTGGCGCCGGGTTGTTGTGTCATCGCCGACATTGCTAGTTGATCCGTCTCCATCCCCTGCTTGTTCTGCATCGGCAATGTCCTCATTGTCCTCGCCATGTTGGTAGCATATGTGGGCATCAAAAGCTTTCCTGTAGGGCTTATAAGCCGTAAGCTCTGGTAAAAACAACCTCCCGTCGTAGACCAGCTCTGTCACAGTCCTGGCAAACGTAGGATTCGCGGAGATGCTGAGGAAAGTCTCGATGGCAGATCTGCGTGGTGCGAAGTAGACACGTTGGAAGAGCCCTTGAGCTCCGATGTAGCCGCATCGAATGCATGTGAGGCGAGCGGATTTGAGATCGGTTTTTGGCAGGTAGCCGAGTACTGCTACGAGCAACTCCTCCGGGAGGTCTTGAAGCCGAGGAGCCATGTGTTTTCTGACTGTGCAAGAGTCAGGAAGCTCATGAGTAGTTGGAGGTATACTGTACCAGAGACAGAATGTTGCGTGCCTGCGAAGGTTCTGTTTACTAAGGGGGGTTGAGGAAGTTAAACATGCCAAATCGGGGGAACGTTTTACCGTCTTGGCGCTTTTGGCAACTCTCGCTCGCCTCGCCTGAGAACAAAGCAGAGAGGAATGATTGCTTGATCCATTTCAATCCACCCTACAACAATATATATCCAACCTTCGACGAACGGTTCTACCCCTTCAACTTCGACTTCTGTAGCTATTCGCCTGGAACAGAGAGCCCGCCAATCATGGTGGCAAGCAAAGAGTACACTATCCACGGGGGCCAGGCTCCTCCTTGGCTTAGCAATAGCTACGCCGGAAATCCTCGCAAGAGCGTTCCTCCTTCATGCACCGTTGCTCTCATTCTGAATTGTGCTTGAATACTATTGTATGGTCTCTCCGATGAAAAGAAGTCCCCCAAATCGACGCCGCGTGCAGCTGTTCAGATGCCACTCTACATCCTGTTTACGCTTCATTGGGTTTTCGTTTGCGTTTTAGCTACTGGAGTTGCTCCGATTTTTAACCAGCTTTGAAGAAATCGTCTTAGTGTGGTAGAAATTGAAGACGAGAAACCCTTTAAAAGTCTTCTCGTGTTGGCAGTCTCTGTAAAATTATTCCCCATTTGCCTTTATCATGCAGCCGCCGCGCTGCTGCCGTGCTTACCTTGGCGAATTGAGCATGTCAATGAGATAAGGGACATACGTATAATGGTGGTCAGAGTCACGAGGAACGCGTGACCAATTTCTGCAAGAGCATATTGGCCCCTATATCAGGGATTGCGTTGTCAAGCATAGATTGAAAAGAGGGACCTGTATCTCACGTTTTTCTGCAACCGGCGTCCAACCACCCCACTCTCTGAACTTCCCTACGGTTGAAGTAAGTCGGCGAGGACCATGCTTATCAATTCGGATCTATGCATTTCAGAACTTTGGACGAGAGGGCCACATTGTCCGTAGTAGCAAGGTACTTGTTCAGAGCCATGTCCACAGCGATGAAGAATCGCGCTGGTGTTCATTGTCAGACTTTGAAAACTCAAAACAGATTATCGACATTGGTGTCCGTATACCTCATCAGTGTGTCATAACATGCTTTCTCTACCTCTTCCTGAGTGATACTGGGGAAAGACATGTCGATCTCAGCATCATCTTTCAATTTTAGATATCTCCGCAGTTCACAGACTCAGCTATGTATTGTGTGAGGTAGAAGGTATGCTTTATGCACTTGCTAGCCAGTATGACCGAAAGTATCGTATCGCAAAGCAATACGGGTTTGACAACGGATATCCTGAGGCGGCTTTTCAAATTCCCGTTCGATGTCTGTGAAACAGATTCATGAAAGATAGCCCGATCGATTCCCATCTCAGCTGGAGCTAGGCCGACCGAAAATATACTCAATTCGGTTGTCCCATTGCTGTCGGACGAAGTTGATCCAATTATTTCGATGTCGTCGCACTCACTTTTACCAAGCAAGATTAAAGAAACTTTGCACCAACCAAGGTATCATGCTCTATTGTTCAGAAGCGTGCCTGACTTTTGGGGGTTTGGAGAAGCGAGAGTTTACGTTCGTCAGTCTGCGCACAAACCCCCTTGGCGATGATAGAATATGAAGAGTCTTTCACGACGAAATGCCACTGGCTCCCAGCTCCGCTTTCTAGTCTTTCCATTGGTTTCAGAGCGGTCGAAATTCCTTTCGGGATCGATCAATTCGCCTCTAATATTTGCAGGAGCAAAGAATGGACCCCGCAAGCGTAGCCTTTGACCATAATGGGACGGCGATGACACCGTTCTCGAAGAGCGTATGCCAACACATGCTGGAGTGCCTCAGGTCGTCAAGCTGGAGAAATTGGAAACTCTTCCTCGATCCAGCGGAGAAGTGCGTGAAGCTAAGTCTCGCTTTCGATCCCATCGTTCCTTTACCATGATAAATACGGACGGCAGCCGCCAGCCAAGTGGATAATTCCCACAATCTCTACCTATTTGATCCTCCAAGTATTTTTTCCCCCAGCTTTCCGTTCTCTGGGAAGTCTTATCAGCGTCGTGTACGCGTATCTCGAGCTCTGTGACATTTCTCGGCGGTCTTTCACAGCGCTTGTTCAATGCCTGATTAGCTTCGCGTTCGATCGGAGGATCTGATGTACCTTGGAAGCTCCATTATCGCCGTTCTCACTGGCCACACAACTGTCGCCGTTCCACTTGTCGTGGGATCGCATCTTAGACATTGATTGGTTGAAAAGGGTAGCCCTTTGCACTGGCAACCAGGTCCGCTGCGGTAATTAGTGGTCTCGGGACTGGCTCGACAATTGCTCGAAGAGAAGAAAAGTTTCTTTCCACAGCTGGAAAATGAAATTTTTGGTGACTGTTTGGCGGGGTCCAGGTCACTGCTGCAAGATCAGGACACCTGCTTTGATATATAAGCTGTCCATGACGTCTTGTTTGGACCGTTTCCGTCCCGAACAAAAGTCAGATGCGCGCCATTGGTCATACACCGCTGTCTCCAATGAGTCATGGACTTGCAAGAGATGAAAACCCGTACAGTAACGACACCAGAGAGGCGTGTTATCCAGCTGAGTGGTGGTACTGTGCGTCCGCTTCTGTTCATTGGAGGTGTGTGGAATGATGGCTCAGATGATTAGTCTGAGCCCTAAATTCTTTGTTGATTTGTTGCTCATTGAGGTTTGGATGAGGGAAACTCTTGAGATCTTGCTGTTCTTCGTCGATGCTGTTGAACCCGTTCGTTGGTGGGTGTTGGAAGGATTAGGTTGTAGCATCACAATGGTAATAAGACTCTTGTTTGCAAATCACCCACAGAGAGATAGAGAGTTGGCTAGTCTTTCCAGCATGAATCGGGTTTGTCCTTGATATTTAGCTTATGCTACCTAGCTTATTCTCTCATTTGTACGTAGCTAAAGCAATCATTTTCATCGTGCAGCATCAGCGTCTCGAGATGTCACAGCAGCTATGATACAGCAGAATGCAAGCTAGATGTAGTAGCGAGTTCACGATTCGTCCATTGGGTATGATTGGACACAAATCATGACGAGTCAGCCTTCAGCCTTCCCGTAATCTTGCCACAGTCCTCTTCGATCTCGAGCAGGTCCGGAAGCGCCCACTGCATCATATCGCGAACAAATGTAAGACCTTGATCCATCAAGGGCCACGAAGAGTTCCTTGTCCTAGTAAGGTCATCGTGTAATCTGTCCACCCGGACGTAATGTAGCATAAGGATCTGACCCATCTCCTTCCCCAGATGCTCCCATCGATCTGCACCGAGCAAAGACATGCTCGCCAGTCTGAGGTCGCGGAGGCTTCCCCTGTGGACTCGAGAAATCGACATCAAATCCCGTGCTTTCACCCAAGCATACGTCAAGATCAGCTTGGTGAGATGCGGCCACACCTTCCCCAGGAACATGCCGAAATCGGTACGCTCACTTGAGACAAAATCCTCATTCCCGTCATCTGATTCTCCTAATTCTTCGTCAAGAAACCATCTACTCGAAGACAGAATGCGCAATGCCTTAGCTTCCTGCAGAAGAAGTTCTAGGCAATGATACTGTTTCGCGTATTCGGGCCCATCAGCGCTTTTGGTGACGTACGGGTAGAGTTGCAGGGTTGTAAGGCGACGCGCCATAATGCGAACCTTGTCGGTGTCGGTATCGGACAATTGAAAGATAGTCATTGGAGCTTTGTAGTCCATTGAGGCTATACATAGCTTTTTGAGGCTCGGACAGTGTGTTGATATAGCTCGGAAAAGGGTGTGGACACCACGAACGTCCCATTTGATGTGCTTCTCTTGGTCTTGCTCTCCTCCATCCTGGGATTCGGGCCGGGGGCACCATTTTGAAGGTGGCACGGTGAGGCCGAACTCAAGTTGAGATCGGAAACTATACCATTCGTGAGGGTCGATAAACCGGTCATGTTTATCTCCTGAGCGGATATTATAGTCTGAGTAATGATCGAACTCGACGAGAGTGTCAACCGTACTGATGTTCCGAAAGGACCGTAGCCCTTTACACAGAGCTTTGAAATCTTTGCCTTTCTTGAAAATGCTCTCTTGCTGGTCAAGCAGACGTGCATATCGGATGAGACTGTTTGCGACATTTGTCTCAAAATCCTTACTGTCACCGGAAATATCCCTTTTCATGTTGTCACCAGCCCCTAGCTTCCACATGCTCCATATCGAACGTTGGTACACTTTATCGGCAAAGTACATGCCAGCACGAGACGATGCGTTTCTCGTATGGTCTTCGTATAGGTCAAATTCCTCTACCATACGAGCACGAAAAGCTGTCCAGTAGGAGTCGAAATTTCCGAGTTCGGGCAGGAAGAGCCTCCCATCATAGATCAATTCCTTCACATTTCCAGCAAAAGCAGGGATTGCGGCTATATCCGAGAAGATCTTCATGGGTGCCTTGCGAGGTGCAAAGTAGACTCGTTGAAACATCCATTTGGCTCCAGAAGTGCTCCATAAAGCGCAAGTTAGGCGAGCCATTTTCAGGTCTTTCTTATCAAGCTTGCCAAGAATTTCTACCAGAAGCTCGTCTGGAAGGTTTCGAATTGTAGTAGCCATACCCACTTATGGTCACGGTGCACGTGCTGATAGTACTGGTCAGCTTCAGATGACTATAATCGAGTATTGGTCTTACCTGAAGGCAAATGTGAGAGAGATCTGGTGGATTTGCTGCCCCACTTGCACCACTCCACTGCAACGCTCTCCAAATTTCCACGTACCCTCCTCTTCACACCCCCGCTTCACCTTCCTCGATAGTGGTTGTCTCAATGCATTATTATCAATTCCCGCAGAGGTGTGGAGCGGGAAGGAGTCTCGAGGGACCGAGGTAATAGAGGTCCCAAGACGCTAGGATCACTAGCGCGAACGCGGAAAGCACTTTACGCGGAAATCTCTGCTGTTTCTCTTTTGGTGACCACCATGCGCTGACAATCAGTGCATCCAATACTTTGCCCGAAGCAGAGAGGGGGCCATGGTGGGCTCACAGAGTTCTTCGCAGGCCTCAGCCAAAAAGCAGCAGTCAATTTCCAACTTCTTCACTAAGAACGCTGCGGTCAAACCACCGCCCGCTTTGACTCCTAGCACCTCCAGAGCTTCCAACGGCACTTTGCTCGGCGACAAGGACGAGA
This sequence comes from Letharia columbiana, assembly GCF_014066305.1. NCBI lineage: Eukaryota > Fungi > Ascomycota > Lecanoromycetes > Lecanorales > Parmeliaceae > Letharia > Letharia columbiana. The sequence goes on from NW_023501084.1 coordinate 247,756, forward strand.
GCCTTTTTGTCGACTCGTACGTTGATGTTGATATACATTCAAAGGGGGAAAGGAGCTCTCCGGCGCCTAAGCACGTCTACGACGAGGGCGGAGAATATAACGGCGGCGACTCCATAGGATTACCGGCTCGCAAAAGAGTACGCTTTTCAAAACCACACGAGGACAGCCAAGGTACGACTTCTGACAAGCACCTCATCTCCACAACCGCCAACGAAATCAGAAAGCCCAAACAAACACTGCACACATCCAAGTATGCCTTTTCCAGCTCCCCCTTTCGAGATGAGGAGAACTTGGAGGACGATGACGAGACCAAGCGGCGCAAGGAGACGCTACACGAGAAGTTTGTCAAGAAGCTGGGTCGACCCGACAGTATCGCCGACATCAAGAGGCGCAATTGGGTGATCAGCGAAGAGACTGCGGAAGATCAGAATGATGCCGAGGATGACGAAGAGGCTGAGGAGGACGGAACGTCCAAACTTGTCTCCAGGGGGGAGGAAAGGGGTCACTGCAAAGAAAGGCGCAAGCAAGCTCACGCCAATGGAGAAGCAATTCCTGGACATAAAAAGGAAGCACCTGGACACCCTCATGATTATGGAAGTTGGCTATAAGTTCAAGTTCTGGGGAGAAGACGCACGAGTTGCTGCCAAGGAATTAAGTATCGTGTGCATACCAGGAAAATTTAGATTTGACGAGCACCCTTCCGAGGCCCATCTGGACCGTTTTGCATCGGCTAGCATACCGACCCATCGATTACATGTACATGTAAAGCGGTTAGTGGGTGCAGGGCATAAAGTAGGCATTATCCGGCAGTTGGAGACAGCAGCCCTGAAAGCGGCTGGAGACAATCGAAATGCTCCCTTCGTTCGGAAACTTACCAATCTTTACACCAAGGGCACATATATCGACGATGTTGAAGGGCTGGAAGCATCAGTAGGGGCACCCTCCAGCGGTACGCCTGCTACAGGCTATCTCGTGTGCATCACAGAAAGCAATGCCAAAGGTTGGGGGACGGACGAGAAGGTCCACATCGGTCTGGTCGCTGTGCAGCCTGCGACTGGCGATGTGATACACGATGACTTCGAAGATGGCTTCATGAGAAGCGAAATAGAGACTCGGTTACTTCACATTTCGCCTTGTGAGATCTTGATTGTCGGCGATCTTTCAAAAGCAACCGACAAATTGGTACAGCATCTGTCGGGAAGTAAGACCAACGTCTTCGGGGAAAGAGTGCGATTGGAGAGACTCGACAAGCCGAAGACCATGGCAGCGCAAGCTTACAGTCACGTTTCAAACTTTTACGCCGAGAAAATGAAAGCCTCAACTGCGGAAGATGATGAGAAAGCAAGCAAGATCTTGGACAACGTGCTAAAGCTCGCTGAGGGTGTAACAATCTGTCTCTCTGCGATGATCACGCATCTGACGGACTATGGCCTCGAACATGTTTTCGATCTCACGAAGTATTTCCAGTCATTCAGTGCTCGATCGCACATGCTGCTCAACGGAACCAGCCTAACTAGCCTTGAGATTTACCAGAACCAGACAGACCATACTGAGAAGGGGAGCCTGTTCTGGACCCTGGACAGGACTAAGACACGCTTCGGCCAGAGGCTGTTACGCAAATGGGTAGGCCGACCGCTGCTTCGGAAGGCTGAGCTGGAAGAACGCATCGCCGCTGTCGAAGAGCTCAATGATGACCAGCCGACAGTGCGAGCGGACAAGGTCAAACACCTTCTTTCTCAGATCAGAAGTGATCTGGAGAAGAGTTTGATACGCATCTACTATGGCAAAGTCAGTACATTCTTTTCCAGCGTCCTTGCCATTTACTGATTTTGTGCAGTGTACTCGCCCGGAGCTATTGACTGTCTTGCAGACTATGCAACGCATCGCCACTGAGTTCGTCTCAGTAAAAAGGCCTTCGGATGCTGGCTTCCAGTCATCAATCATCAACAATGCTATTGCCGCTCTTCCAACCATCGCGGAGGATGTAGTTTCATATTTGGACCAAATCAACCCAGAAGCCGCTAAGGCAGACGACAAGTATGCTTTCTTCCGAGAAGAGGTGGAAAGTGAAGACATCATGGAGCACAAGATGGGTATAGCAAGTGTTGAGCAGGAGCTTGACGCTCATCGACCCGTCGCCGCTGCAAAGGTTAAGAAGGTGAAGGTAGAATATGTCACGGTTGCTGGCATAGAGTATCTGATCGAGGTGGATAATGCACTACTGAAAAACGTCCCAGCTTCATGGGCAAAGATCAGCGGTACAAAGAAGGTTTCACGATTCCACACACCGGAAGTTGTGCGTCTCATTCGTGAAAGGGATCAGCATAAAGAAGCGTTGGCTGCCGCGTGCGATATTGCATTTGCCGGACTATTGGCGGACATCTCATCCAAGTATCAGTCATTCCGAGATTGCGTTCAGGCTCTTGCCACGCTTGACTGCTTACTGTCTCTTGCCGCCATCGCCGGTCAACCAGGCTACGTCAAGCCAGAGTACATGGACGAGACGTGCATATCTGTTGAGCAGGGCAGACATCCCATGGTCGAACAGCTTCTCCTTGATACCTACGTGCCCAACGATACTGATCTCGCTTCGGATCGCACGAGAGCCTTGCTCATCACCGGTCCAAACATGGGAGGCAAGTCAAGCTATGTTCGCCAAGTCGCTCTTATCTCCATCATGGGCCAGATTGGATCTTATGTCCCTGCCGAGTCCGCTAAGCTTGGCATGCTCGATGCTGTCTTCACCCGCATGGGTGCCTTTGATAACATGATGGCGGGAGAGTCTACCTTCATGGTGGAACTATCCGAAACGTCGGACATCCTGAAGCAAGCGACATCAAAGTCGTTGATCATTTTGGATGAACTCGGTCGCGGAACCTCGACACACGATGGCGTCGCCATTGCCCAAGCTGTACTGGATCATGTGGTCAGAGAAAAGAAGAGCTTGACGCTCTTCATCACCCACTACCAGAATCTCAGCGCACTCGCCAAGGGGTTCGAAAATGGCGAGCTGAAGAACGTACATATGCGCTTCAAGGAAACTGGCGATGCTAGCCAGGAGATCACATTTCTCTACGAGATTGGCGAAGGCGTGGCTCATCGGTCCTACGGCTTGAACGTCGCCCGCCTAGCCAATGTCCCAGAGTCTGTCCTCGATGTTGCTGCAGTCAAGTCGAAAGAGCTAGAACATGAGGCTAGTGAGAAACAGCTTGGTCATTTGTAAGTTATCCTGCATCAAATTGTCCATCAATCCGCTAAACCTCAGCGCACAGGTCTCGGTCTCTTCATTCGATGCTTTCCGACCAAAACAATATACAGCTAGATGTGATGGTCACTGGGATCGAGCAGCTGTAGACTATTTGGTAAGGGGTGCCCTGACCCATTGTCCGCTTTCCTTATTCTATGATGAAAAACACGTCAGAAATAATCATTGAGCGTTTGCAAATGCAAAACGATGATGCTATTTACAATTAGACTCTGACAACATTCTTCTGCCCCCGTCCTATCAGTTCATCAGTAACGCTTTCTTGAAGCTAACACATTCGCACAAACATTAGGCATCTGATACGCACAGCTAGCCGTGACCGGCCCCTCGTACCTCGTCCCCAATACTGCATGGTCGGAAACCGAATCCAGAACATATACCCGAACGGTACGTTGTCGTTCCCTTTTCTGTGCTTCTCTATATCCGTCTATGATTAAGAAATTGTTGTTGAAATCTGAGGCTGTGTGTATGCAGCCGGTCCCATGGAGACTCTCACACCCACATAACATGAGACTTGCCTTTTACCACACTTGTGTCTTCTTCCGCGCGTGGGCATTGCGCAGTGGCTGATCATGTGCAGCAGAAGTAGTGCCGGTCCCACGCTCCTGCTCTTATGAGATTTTGGGTGGAAGGAGGGATGAGGAGGTTGCGGATCTGGGACTGAACAGGTGCTACGTACGCTTTGCAGCTTGTAAATGTAAATAGGGGTATCTAGAGCTGTTGTCACGCTTTCTAGGTATGGTCATAATGGTAATGAAGAATGATTATTATATCCTATATACGTCCTTTGATCAGAGAGCTTCTTTTGTCTGAATGTTTGTTGTATCCTCTTCTTTGGATATACGAGGTGATCTCTTGATTACCAGCCAGTTGAAGTCTGTCCTGTAGATTCAAATATTGTCATGAAGCTGATTTCTTCTAAATCTTTCTTTGTACTGAAGTCGAGTGTCCTACCTGCTTCAAGCACCGACTCTACACCATTGCATCGTTATAGAACAGTATGATTGCTGGGGAAACGTTGACGATGGAACCCTCTCTCTATGTTGTTGCAACAGATTAACTTCGACGATTGCTTCGGAAGCTTAGGACTGGAGCCAGAACACTGGATCCAATAGTAATAATAAGGCTACGCTGCTCTCTCTCTACCTCCACCCTCTACACGTCCGTCTGTCGCCAAGTGCATTCTCTATCCACTCAAGATCTCAACCTCCAACCTCGTCAACTCCAACACATCGATGCCTAACCCCTCATCCTCAATCTCCCCTCCCCTCTGCGCCAAATAATCAGGCACCCAATCCGCATCCTCCTCACTCCATCTACCCCAAAGCGGGGGGACATGGATTGCAAAAGCACCGCCGGCCTGCGCCAGTTCGTCGTGACCTGAAGCGTAGCCCTCGTCTTCCTCAGCGTCAGCATCGGGCATTTTGATGTCGCCGTCATGGTCGATGTCACGATCGCGGTCGATAATACGGTCGTGGAGGCCGTGGAGGAAATTGTGGATGGATGATTGCAAGGAAGGGTGAAGGCACGTGGCGCCGGTACGCGTCGGGCGTAGCGGTGCGGCGCCATCAAAGTGCACGGCTGCCTTGGAGGTGTTGAACATATAGGTGTCGCCATCTGCGTCTTCCAGGGCTGTGACCGCGCCGTCTTTGAGTACGATCCTTTTCTCCACAGACTGTTGCCGGCCGGCAATCTGCCAAACATATGCCATGCCGTTGACGGCGAAAGTCCAGATGGTTAGGATTCCACCGGATGCATCGACCGCAACGTCAACGAGCCCCTGCATGTTACCGATCTTGACGCCTTCGATCCTCATTGGCTCTCCAATTGCGTTAGCTTTTTGGCCATCTTGCCCATCTTGCCCATCTTGCCCTTTAGCTGTCTTGTCTTGATAACCAAAGAAAGCATCGGGTGGCACAACAAATAGCCAAATAGCTTCGCCATACCCAACCACAACTCTGACACCCCACTGCAACTCGCCACCAGCTGCGTAGACTCTGGGCACTACAGTCTCCCCAAGTTCGCTTGGTCCTTTGAAAATGAACCTCCTGATAAGCTTCGTAGCTCCGGATCCAAGCGGTGCATCTGTGCCCAAACACAGGTTTCCTTCTACGGGATCAGTGAACAAGACATTCCATCCATCACTAATAGGCACAGCGCGATAATGATCGCACCATCCGGAACCTCTGAAGGCATTGTCCCAACTACTAGGGTCAGACAACCCTTCCTCATAAGTCATACCCTCATGTCTAGCGGTACTAGTGCTCGTACCGGGAAAGTATCTGCCCCCAAGTCCTTCCTTTTCCTCGGGATGACTAGCACTGCTGATCAGCCTTAGCTTCTTCGCCGAATCCACCGCCAGCCTGGGCGGAAGGAAGTACAAGAAGTCGCTTGGCGCAGTGAGTGGGAACCAGCGATTAAGATCCTGCCCCGTCAGTGCATCAATCCAGTGAAGTTCAATTCCCGCGGAGCAGCCGAAGGCAACGCAGCGGCGCTGTGGGCAGATTGCTACGCTTCTAGGCGGGTCTTCGGCGGAGCAGAGGTTGCGATAGATGGAACGTATACCGGTCTCGAGAGGTATATAGCCCGTGTTGGAGGAAAGAGAGAGTCGGGAAGGTCCAGGCGCAGGCGAAACAAGAGGGTCATCCATTCTCCAAGACGTGTGGATGTCGCGGGCGCCGTGGACTTCGGGGTGACTTGCTTCTGCAATCGCTCGAGCCAAGGCACGGTCATTGGGACTTGCTCGAAAGGAAGCGTGCTCATTGGGTGGAGTAGCTTCGGTAACGCCAGGCTCACCAGAGGAGACAGAACTGTAGATAGAGGTCTTGCAGTCACGCGTGACAGCCGACGAGACCTGCGGATTGGATCGTTTCTGTGATGGCAACCGGGTGTTCTCGTGGAGGTCGCAGACTAGGCCTACCCGACCCTCAAGGAGAGCTGCGACGGCAAAGCGCTGAGCGGACGTGTCCATGCTTACAGCCAGAACGCGGTGAGGGCAGAGGACGGTGGTCACAGGCGAAAGATGGCCTCCATGAGGGTGCGGGCCCGAGGTATTATCACGCAGAGAGTAGATGTAGATCAGGCAGCCTTCAGTAACCAGAAGAAATTTGCAGCAGACGCTGACTGTAAAGTGAACCGCTGATCCGTGTTGACAGTTTCCTATACGAGAAGGGTTATAGCCGGTGCTCAGTTCAGAAAAGTCAGTCTCGGATGTGAGGGCAACACCAGTATGATTAGATTGTCTGCCCGACGATGACCACAGATTTCCCGAGAGCCCGTTGCCGGTCCAACCTGGTCGTAGAGAGCACTCGGTAGCCAATCGCTTGCTTAAGATCCATTCCTCATTGATGCTGTCGGCAGTTCTATGCCCGTTCAACTCTTCACGCACATCCATGTCAGCCTTTCCGGCCCTCCACCAGCCACCCTCCTTCAGCACCCTTGTTAGCAGCCTCTCTTCCAGACTGCCGATCATCCAAGCTCTACATGTGTGCCTGGCGGCATTCAGATCCACAGGAGAGAGGTAGACGTAGACTCTCTCAAGAGTTTCGGCAGGAAGTTTGTAGACAGACGGCATGACGACAGGACGAGCGAGAGTGATACCGGCTGACCAGCAGCGGGATGAAAGGCGAACAGCCAGGTATTCTTCGAAGTGAATGTAGTTCAAGAGTCGCTGAAAGAAGGTCGCCGGGAGCTCAGGCCCTCGGTTTTGCTTGCGGCGAAGACCAAGTACAGCGAATGTATCGCGATGACCTCCGAAGTTGGTCAAGTCGATTGAGCTACTGAAGGTTGCGGCCTTGTGTAGCTCTTCCGAGAGAGATAAACGGAACCTCTCAAATGGTAAGGGCTCCATGTAACAGCCGTCGATGGCTTCGGGTTCCTCGGAGAGATCTCGGCTCAGAAATCGCTGACGCATTGTAATGTCAAGATCATCAACATTTGGACCTGCTTGAGGTCTAGTCATGGCTCGGGGCTCAAGGCGTTCATGCGCAGGGACCCGAACGAGCGTGCGGCCTCTAATGGGGCTCCCCTCTTCACTTGATGGTATGGCTGACTCTGATTGCTCGGATGCAACCTGGAATGAAAAGCTGCTGCGGACGGAATTGGAGGGCGTCGAACGAGGAGAGGCTTTAGGTCTGAGAGGTGCATTGACGTCGTTTGAGGCAGCAAGAGCTCCAGGCTTCGTAGCAGAGTCCAGCTCCAAGGGACCCATTCCGAAGCGAGTCGGACAGTCTCCAATCAATCGGGTAACTTCAGGTGCAGAGGAAGGTCCGACGTAGAGGATATGAACAGATGCGTTTTCTAGGATAGTGACCAGTGGAGCGGCTGAAGTGGAGTCCAAACAATCTGCTTGTTCAGGGTCAAGGCCGGCGACCCCGCGTGAGAGGAGGATCTGCGAAGACGTAGTTAAAGCTGTTGCACGCCTGAAAGACCGTGCTGGTAAAGGATGTGGTTGGTCTACACCTAGGATAAGCTGCTTGTCAGTGGACGCAGACCTCTGAACGAGTTAGCACACTAGACGCAAGCGCCTCTTTTCCGGTCGAAACAAGAAAGAACGACCACTTGAAGATGTGCCTCGAAAGATCAGCATGGCCCATGCGGACGGGTATAAAGCTCTTCTAAAACAAAACTCCCAATTAATGCAGTAGTCCAAACGCCATGAAGAATAACACGTTCGCTATGCATAGCATTAATCATGGAATCAACCCAGCCTCTTTCGAAGGAATCACACATCCTCTTCGGCACCATGATTACCATGCCGAGACGAACCATTCGTCCGCTTCTTTGCAAGCCAGACATCCTCTAAGGGGGTGACCAAGCTAGGATTGATGTAGCGCAGGCCTGTCTCCCGGTCCTCATCGACATCGCGACCCCTCGAGGTCTCACTCTCGTACCTTGACTCGCCGTGGGCCAACGCTCCGAAAGGCGGGTCATGAGTGAGACTGCGGATAGCGATAAATTTCATCAATGGGTCATAGGTGCGTTGGTAGAAGACCATGAACCAAATTGTGAATGCGAGCAGAGGGACGATCAAGATGGCGCGGTACACTGCCAGACTTAAACCCAGAATACCAGTCATCGCAAGCTGAAAGACGACAAGGCCCAGTACGATGCGATTGCAAATGATAGACCATGCTCGACCGGTCGAGTGCTGACGGTGATCCATCGCGTAGAGGAGCTGGTATTTGTAGATGAAAGTTCCGATGATGAAATAAAGCAGGCCAAATAATTGGACCAGCCAGGAGCCGGGCAGGACGCTGTACACGATGCAAATGATGAATATGAGTATGGTCTGAGGAAGATAGAAGCCATAGCTGAAGACAGGCGGCTGGACCAATTCTGCGTAATCTGTACCCTCGATCAGCGACTGCCGGAGAGCTTGGTTGATATCCAACTAGGGCTCATACCTCGAGGGGTTTTAGCACCTATCAAGAAGATCGGATACATTGCGACACTGCCGAACTCGAGCAATCGGAAGGGGAACAGCCCAAGCCCTTGAAGGATGATCAGATTGATGTAAAATAGGACGAGATTCTTCAAGGAAGTGGCCAGGATAATTGCGATGCTAGTGGTGTCTCTGAGAGAATCTCCGATGCGGCTGAAGTATGCCTGAGCATTTGACGCCGTCCCAAAGATGGTGAAGACGACGAAAAGGTTGAAAAAGGTGAAAAAGAAGTTTTTGGATATCAGCGACATTTCGACGTCACCTTGCGACATCATGCCTTGTAGCGTTGACAGCCCTGCATGTCATCAGCTTCGATTCGAATGACCTGGGCAGATGAGATCATACAGTAGTAAAGATACGGTACAGCCACACTTAAGAGGGAGATAAGTAGTGTAGGAAGACCTTGTTGGACCAAGGATCTGCTAATGTCGTGGCTGGAGAGGGCATCCGCGAGCTGTGGCCAGACCTTGCCAATGTTTTCGAGGCTTAGCAGTCCAGCAAGAGGGACCAAAAGTAAAGACCAGAAGACTGTGAGGATAGCAATCACCAAGGTGATGGACCATGCCCTGAGCATCCTACTGGATCTTGAAAGATACGTGTTATGCCATACCACGTCCGATGGTGCTGGGGCAACGTTAGCAAGCAGTTTCATTGGCTCGGGATCCATCGTAGCTTGTACAGCCATTTGCTACGCATTGTTAGCACTGCTGGGACTTCTTCGGACCACATTACTTACTGCTGCAGCAGTCGAGTCCAGTGTGACAAAGGCCAGTGGAGTGGGTTTGTAGACCTTCTTGCGAGATGACTGGATTTTCTCGTCTAGCTTATGGAGCTTCTCCTCATAGTAATCGATAGCATCGATACGTCGACTTTGTAGACCCAGGAATCCGTGCCATATCCGTGTCTTCGGACGATCTGATGTAGCCGTATCCACGTGAGGCTGGTCGTCATTGTCACCATCGAGAAGATGATCAGACTCATCGACGTGGTCTGTGTTTCCTCCAGAGGCTTGGAGTAGGACCCTATTGCCCGCATGTTTTGGTCGTCCCGAATGTACGGTCCAAGCCTCTTCGAGCTTCCGCAAGATGCTCATTCTGCGCGTGACAAGATCGTCCAGCTCTTTCCAGTCCTTGCATAATAAGACGCTTTCCACTTTACCAATTTGGAGATTTTCAATCGCTTCCTTGATCATCTCCTCCGAGCGTAGTTCTTCGGGTATACCAGAGAGCCTGATGGTCCTATCTGTGACCGTGGATTGGCTGCCAAGGTAGTCCTGGCGGATGCGAATGACTTTTTTGGTCTCTGTGGTTATGAGGTATAGGGCAAGGGCAGAAAAAAGATATACGAAGACCACGTAGATCCAGAGCATCAAGTCAGTCGGCTTATCCTCGCCCTTCGTAGCCTTCCCTGATCCTGCTATCTCCAGCAATGGAGACACATTGCCATAGGCCCCGAAGGTAGAGGTCCTGTTGGCTGTGTGATTTCCAAGATTCCCTGATTTAGGCAGGCCATAGTCGCCTGTGTCGTGTACGTGTATTGGTAATAGGACAACGAGTGAGAAGAAGAGGGTGATTGTTATATACTTGGTGGCCATCTTGAAGAAGTGAAGAAACTGCGATTCATTTAGACATTGAACCTCTTCATTCTTTTCAGGCTACTTACTACGAAAGCATCAAGACCGGCCGAAGCAAGTACTTGATCTTCGGTAATTCGATAAAGAGCTGGGACCCATCCAAAGAAGGTGTCTGGGAGCTCTGGGAGAGTGGAGGCTGCATTCTTCTGCTTTTTCCGCGCAGCATAGAGAGATGTCCATCTTGGTCTCAAGAAACAAAAGGCGAGAAAGGCGAAGAACCCGAGAGCAATGGAGATGGCGAGTTGGGTGTAGAGGTCTCTTTGATTATGATTTTGGCTCTGGTCCAGGTAGCCATCGCGGTCCGCCATAGTCCAAGCCGACGCCATAGTTGCGTGATTATGGGGCACCAAGGCAGGGAGTTATGTCGGCGTGGGAAGCATTGCGGTAGAATGTATTTCTTATCAACCTGCAGGTTTTGAGACAACATGCAAGCGATGGATTAGTTGTCTGGACCCTTGCCAAGAAAACGCACACTAGCTAAGGATACTTGAGTAGGTACTGTAAACTTCTCCAAAAGAACTCAATGCCACAGCCCGCATCTTTTGGCCATTCTCTCATCTCCCCCGAACCTATAAACCATGAGGACTTTCTTTGACTTCCACCCTCAAGGCTCTTAGATGAGGGTAGGAGACGTGTGTTAACTTGCAGCAAGACGGAGCCGAGCATGGTCGGCACTGCGACATCTCCAGCGAAAGCTTTGTATCCCAAGGGCAAGCCTACGCTACATGTCGAGTGCTGTACCAAACAACCGGAGTCTTTGCCTCCAACAGTAAGACAAAATTCCAGCACCTTTCGTCTTTCCATGGCATTCAATAGTAATGCTGTCACATCAAGCTGGCAGATCGAGTTGAAAAATGGCTCAGAAACCAGTATGCCACAGTCAAGTTAAAGCAGACCTTTCCATGTCTCGGTAAGATGACTACCAATTATTCTTCCATGATGCTAACAATGCTTGGATAGATGGGTTCCTCGACCCTCCCGGCATCCATTTCATCACTGTTGCAGACCTCACTTCTAGTACAGATGTCGAGTCAAATACCTGTATTCGTCTTCCACATGTAGATATCACCGTTGACGTCTTCGAGCTCCACGGCGACGAAGAGCAAATCGAGCCTTCCGAGGCCACACTTACCCGGATCGCTCCAAACGCCAATGATGACATTCAGGGGCCGCAAGCCACAATCACGAGTCTTCCAAATAGGAACTTCCATGGTCTTTGGGATTCGTAAGGCTCTGCAAACTGCAGCATCGCAGCATCTTATGGACTTGTGCCTGATTCTGGTAGGTTGATTTTCGAAGATTTCATTCAATCTCGACTCCTCAAATTCATCATCCGCATGAGTCAGTGTTTTCGCTTTGTCTCTTAAAGGGACCACAGCTACCATGCCTCAGTGTCCTTTTCCGCTCGTCAACGTCGCCAACCATTGCCCTGTTGGAGCAGAGCCGTCCTACTTTATGGACCGCCAGGTGCTGGAAAGACAAGCCTCTGCCGAGCCTTAGCCCAGCAATTATCCATCCGTTTGCGCAACACTTTCCCACACTGCAAGCTCGTTGAATTTGACGCTCATTCAATGTTCAGCCAAGACTTTGTTGAGAGTGGGAAAGTCGTCAACAAACTCTTCGCCATGATTGAATCGATGCTCGATGAGGATGAAAACGCTTTGATTTGCGTCTTTATTGATGAGATAGAAAGCCTAGCCGGCAAACGTCAGTACCCTGGCAGCTCTAACGAGCCGCAAGACTCCTTGAGAGTATGCACCAAGACGATTTATATACTTGTAGCGACTGGAAGCTGATGACATTCCAGGCTGTTAATGCATTGCTGATCGCGCTTGATCGGCTACGGTGCAGACCTAACGTCTTACTCTTTTGCACGAGCAACTTGATCGAGGCTGTGGTGCGTAATTCGAATCACTACGCCGCTCATTGGATATACATATCAATCATTGGTTAGGATCCGGCATTTATTGACCGCATCGACATGAAACAACAGATTTCAAATCCTGGTCCAAGAGCTAGATACGAGATTCTGCGTTCCTGCTATCTTGAACTTGGTCAATGCGGAATCATAGCTCCAGTCCGTCAGCCCCTAGAAGCTGCTACCCTCGAGCAACCATCACAAGAAATGCTGCTGGATGGAGATGAGGACGAGCTCGCGAGCGGGTGGGCCTCCCTCATACCTTCCTCATCCTCTTCGTCTTCTCCGGATAGATACTACACTCCGTTTAGGTCTCATATTCGGGTCCTAATGTCTTCAACATGCTGACAATCCAACAGCAGCCCGCCACCTCCGCACCACTCAACCAAGGCTCCTAGGTCTCAAGTTGATTTCCATGTCGTCGACGACAGAGATCTACCGCCTCACCACCTCATGATGCTGCATTTCCCCGCCGACGAAGCGTCTCTGCCTCGAACATTATGGAAGGTCGCAGCGAAGAGTACGGTAAGATAGACTGGCATCCAGCAGCCAGTCCAGAATGCTAATGTGAAACCGCCCGCAGAACTTTAGTGGGCGAACCCTACGGCGTCTGCCTGTCCTGTCTCTAGCTATGTACACGACGCAGGACCCGTGTCCCATCGATGAAGCTCTCAATGCGCTTTCAGAAGCTGTCGATAACGAGTCGTTACGGGAACAGAAAGATAGTACAGGAGAGACCAAGATGCTCGACTGTTGTTAGATTTATGGGTTGTCAATGCGGAATTAGATTGGCTTGAATTGGCATGGCTTGGCTTGGCTTGGCTTGTCTGGCGCTGGAGCACTTGCTTGTACTGATTCAAGATACCCATTTTGCAGTTTGCTTTGCTTTTTCAGAATTGAAATGTAACATGTGCCTAGCTAGCTCGGAGGGCTGTTTATTTCGTACTCTGTGATCGGAAGAAATGATAGTTGGCAAAGAGACTGAGACGTATGTACAGCTAATGACAAAGTAATTGCTAAACAAGATCATGTGCCCAACGACATAGAAAGTAGAAGGAGATACAGAATTGCAAGAACAATTGCACAAACGAGAGATCGAGGCAGCGCAATCCAACCCAAATGACGTTCAACGTTCTTCTACCCAACACGTCTTAGATCAAGACCCACCACCCATGCCAATAGCCCTACTTGATCGGTCTGCTACGTCTGCGTAGTCAGCCCGCTAGACGCGTTCCCGCCTCCCACAGCCACGGTCAACAACTGCGGACTCGGATCTTGCACCGCCCCCGACTGGTTCACACCATTGGTCGGCGTCACGTCGTCGTAAGGGAACGCATAGCCGATGCCGTCCAAGTTCGCCGCGTGCACGATGCGCGCGTAGTGGTTCGTGGTCGCGTTCTGATAGTACTGGCTCGGCGAAGCTGTGGGCTCGACGGAGTCGATGAGCAGAGTGGAGCGGTTGAAAGCGGCGCTGAGGCGGGCGATGAGGGCGCCGAGTTCGATGTTGGAGCCGACGGCGAAGGGACCGGTGGAGCAGCTGAAGATGTCGGCGGCGGAGGGCTTGGTGAAGGTTAGACCGTTGCCGAAGTCGAGGAGGGAGGAAGAGTCGACGTGGCCGGATACAGTGCCCCAGGAGGCTTGAGTGTCGATGGAGAGCTGCTGGGACGTGTACTGGGACCAGACTTGGTTGACATAGTTCTGGTAGTAGCCGTTAAAGAGAGAGGAGTTCAGAGTGATGCCGTTGTTGGGGCTTAGAGCGCGTAGGTTGCCTCCGGAGGGATTGCGCACGATGAGCGAGGACCAGCCTGCGCCGTCAGAGGCGGTTTGAGCTGTTAGTTCCTGGCAGACGGTATCGAGTCCACTGGACGCCATGCCGGAGACATACTGCGTTGCGTGGGAGGTGTTGGTCAAGGTCAAGGAGATGGGTAGGCAGACGAAGTCGACGTAGGAGATGTTGACGAAGAGCTCGGCCGCATTGAAAGTGAATTCGCAGAAGTCCCAGGATAAGTTTGTATTCGGGTCTGAGGGGTTAGTAACCGACGGCTCGACGAGTGCAGGGCCGGGGTTGAGGAGGAAAGTTAAAGTCCCGTCGACAGAGAACCAGATACGGCTTCCAGCAAGGTGGGGAACAGTGACGGTCGTGGTATTACCAGGTGCGCCCACTAAATTACAATTTCGCTGTCAGTATTGCCCATGCGAGGAGGAATATAGAGCCATGGAACATGTTTCGAGGGTAAAGACTCCCGAGATATGTCTCAAGACTCAAGTTTTGCTCCAACAGGGAAAATATGGGCTCCGAAAATACGTACGAGGGATGGCGCAATCCTGACCAAGGGCCGAGCCGACAGACGAAGGCGATGTTGGATAGTAGTAAGTCTTGCCATCGGATTGGAGTAGGAATAGAGCGTTGTTATTGTCGAGCGCTTGGCCAGTGATGTAGGCGTACACGGTGCTGGAGCTCGTCTGATTCTGAAGGGCAATATTGACGGTAGCCATTGCGCTGGGACCGAAAATGTTGCTCCGTAGATAGGGTTCGATGTATTCGTGGATTGATCCTGTAGGATGCAGTTGGTGCGGTAGTGTGAAGAAAATTATTTACAGAGCAAAGAGCAGACGATATATACAAGCATCTGACAATATGTACAGAGATAAAAAGCAAATTGGATGTTAGGTGAGACGCAGCATGGATTCGGCCGAGAAGCACCGCCTGGCTCTATATATGTTGAGCTGAAAAAGGATGTGAAATCCTCTTGAGGCGTGAGCAGGTGGCCCGGGCAAATGTGCAGCACACCTTGGACCTCAGGCTGGGAATCTTCTGCAAGGGAATGATGCAGGTGAATGATCAAATATTGAACTCAAATTTTGAACCTGTTGGATAATGATACTATTTACACAACAATGATTAGACAATGACCGACTTCAAGGAGACGTTCTGCGGAGAAAAGACTGTGGAGTAATAAGGGGAAGAGATCAAGTGGTGTTGGTCTTATGCTTGCTGATGATGCCCCGGTGCCATTGGTACCCTGGGTGCCTGGCTAGAGTAATTTATCTATGGTTTTAGGGTAGCGCTGACTTTAAATACCGGAATTTGCCAAAAATACCGGGAGAAACGCGTCTGAGCGTCTCCCGACGATCCGGGAATCTGAGAATTTGGGATTTGGGATTTTGGCGACTGACCAAAATTCCAGAACACCTTCCTCGAAAGGAATTTCCAGTATTACTACCACTCAGCCGTTCTGATCATGGTGCGTGATCCTCAGATGCATTTCGCGCGTGAACTAATCTTCCCTAGACCGCCTTTAATCCTACACAGATTTTCGGCGACGAGGTCACGGAAGAGAAGGGCGAGAATGCGCGTCTCTCGGCGTTTGTCGGCGCGATCGCCGTGGGCGATTTGGTCAAGAGCACACTGGGACCCAAGGGGATGGATAAAATATTACAATCAGCGTTTGTGCGCCCCAGCCTCTGTCCTAAGGCTACCATGCTGACTTGGACCAGTTCAACAGGCGAAATAATGGTCACAAACGACGGTGCCACAATTCTGAAGTCAATAGCGTTAGACAACGCCGCAGCGAAAGTGCTGGTCAACATATCCAAGGTGCAAGATGATGAAGTTGGGGATGGAACTACGTCTGTGACAGTGTTGGCGGCAGAATTACTACGCGAGGCTGAGAAGCTGGTGGAGAAAAAGATACATCCGCAAACAATTATTGAAGGGTATCGGATAGCAAGTAATGTGGCTCTGGCGGCCCTGGAAGCCACGGCCGTGGACCACAGCAAAGATAAGGAAGCTTTCCGCAATGATCTTATGGCAATAGCACGGACAACGCTCAGCTCGAAGGTGCTAAGTCAGGATCGAAATCATTTCGCAGAGCTTGCGTGTGATGCTGTCTTGCGAATGAGGGGATCAACGGATCTCAGTCATATCCAAATTATAAAAAGGCGGGCGGGAAGCTGAATGACTCGTATCTGGATGAGGGTTTCATCCTGGACAAGCAGATTGGAGTCAACCAGCCCAAGCGACTTGAGAATGCCAAAATCTTGGTTGCCAATACTGCCATGGATACGGACAAGATCAAGATCTTCGGGGCAAGAGTCAAGGTCGAGTCAACAGGAAAGCTAGCCGAACTTGAAAAGGCTGAGAGGGAGAAGATGAGAGCGAAGGTGGAGAAGATCAAGAGTCATGGCATCAACTGTTTCGTCAATCGGCAGCTCATATACAATTGGCCGGAGCAGCTTTTCTCCGACGCTGGAATCGTATCAATCGAACATGCAGATTTTGACGGTATTGAACGGTTAGCGTTGGTGACAGGAGGAGAGATTGCCTCAACCTTCGACCATCCGGAGAGCGTGAAGCTGGGCCATTGTGACCTCATTGAAGAAGTTATCATTGGAGAAGATACATTAATCAAGTTTTCCGGTGTTGCTGCGGGACAAGCTTGTACCATAGTACTCCGGGGAGCGACGGAGCAGTTACTGGATGAGGCTGAACGATCATTGCACGACGCCTTGGCTGTGCTATCCCAGACAGTGCGAGAACCCAAGACTACGCTTGGTGGCGGATGCGCGGAGATGGTCATGGCTAAGGCGGTTGAGCAGGCGGCACCCAATGTTACAGGCAAAAAGGCGATCGCGGTGGACTCTTTTGCTACGGCACTGCGGCAGCTTCCCACCATCCTTGCGGACAACGCCGGATTTGACTCGAGCGATCTGGTTGCGAGGCTGAAGACGGCGATCTACAAAGGGCTGACGAGTTCGGGATTGGACCTTTTAACAGCTGGGGGTGGCATTGCAGACATGAGGGAGCTGGGAGTGATCGAGAGCTACAAGTTGAAGCGGGCTGTGGTATCTTCTGCAAGCGAAGCAGCAGAGGTAAGACGATCCTCAAGGTGCAACGGTGGTGGTGTGACTGACATTTGCACAGCTTCTGTTACGGGTTGACAACATCATTCGAAGCGCACCAAGGAAAAGAGAGAGGATGTAAAGGATGATAGGAGGAGAAGTCTATGATATCCAGTGACCTGCATGGAGCGGAGTTTGAGCGCTGCCAGGTAGTCAAATAGAGTTTCGTCCTCAATGATCATTGACCTGGTTGAAGCTTTGCCTCTTTTTTTCTTTTCTCATCCGGCTGCTGCAGGCGTCAAAGAGGCATGGCATGAATGATGAAAATATTCAGCTCCGCCCGCTAGTATCTGCAAATGCCGCTTTGACCTTTTTTTCCATGAATGTCTTGCCAACCAAGTTCCAACCAAGTTCAAGTAGGTAGCTACTTTTTGATGTTGGGAAAGGCTGATGAAACAACAAATGGAAACGATGGTTTGGAAGTCACTTCTTTTTAGCGCGCATTAATGATCTTTAGGTACTTTATACATACGGTACGGTACTCCTACTTTAAAAGTACATCATGTTTCTCGTCGTTCCTGGAATATATATGCGGCTATATGACGGGCCGAGGCGGCTTACGACGCAGTCTTTTCTGATTGGACGGCCAAACCTGTTACGAATTACTAGATCACATCGGGCAAAGGTTGCAACAACACGGCTGAGCAACTTTGCGATTATTTTGCTACGCCTTCGTCTGACAGCCCTTACATTCTTCAAACATTCTCCCATTTACCTACATCATTGCTTCTTCTTCTTCTTCTTCTTCTTCTTCTTCTTCTCCTTCTTCAATTTATTATCATTTATTAAACCATTCATGTAGAATCAGCTTCTGTCCAACAATGTCTAGCCTGTCCATCAGGCTAGGCCAATGCAGTCTTCCAGCTTCTTACATCAGAATTATCGAGTCTGCCTGTTGACCTATCTGACTGGCGTTCATCCCCGCCATCATGCGTCGGCGTCCGGGTACTGCCAGGACGGTGGTGGTCTCAGCATTGACAGTATCTTTGCTGATACTGCCCTTCTTGGTGGCTTCACAGCTGCCGCCTCGGCAACAAAATCGCAAATCACCACACGAGCACCCAGCCATTGACCACCACACACACGCTGGATCATCTGGCTTTCAGGATGAAAGCACATCGGAAACTACAAATTACAAACATCTGAAAGACACAACGCTGAACCAACCAAAAGCGAGCGCCGTCGCTACAAACCCTCTAGCTCTGGCCGGTGAAGACCGTGCCGTGCGAGCTGCCCAACCTGCTCGAGGCTCCGGAAAATCCGCCGGGCTTTCTGCGTCGCTTAATGCGCGCTCGTTGCAGGACTGGGAGGTGGAGGACTTCGTTCTACTTGCCACCGTAGACGGATCGATACACGCAAGAGACAGGAAGACAGGAGCACCGAGATGGAAGCTGGAGGTGGATAGGCCGATGGTCGAGACGACATACCATGTCCCGAACAATTCATTGCTTGATGGATCGAAGCCGGAGTACGACTTTCTTTGGATTGTGGAGCCCAGCAGGGACGGAGATATCTACATCTACAACCAACGCGGCCTTGGCGGCTTACAAAAGTTGCACCTGACGGTGAAGCAGTTGGTGGCTGACATGTCACCGTATGAGAGCGTAGACCCTGCCGTGGTCTACAATGGGGAGAAGAAGACCAAACTTTATACCGTGGATGCAACGACAGGCACCATCAGCAAAGTATTTGGAGCCGGAGGATCCCTGAGCAAAGAGCCAAGATGCCCAAAGCCTGGCGGCCTTGATGTGCTTGATGATGAAGAGTGCGCCACCAGAGGCTCCTTTGTCCTGGGCCGGACCGAATACACAATCACAATCCAAAATCGAGGTACTACAGAACCGATCTGTATCTTAAGATATTCAGAGTGGGGACCCAATACTCGAGACGGGGACTTGCATAGCCAGTACTCTAGCACCATGGACAATAAGTACGTCTATCCATTACACGACGGAAGCATCTTCGGTTGGGACTACAGCCAGATGATGGACAGGCAGAAGTCCTATACTCAGAAGCTTTCGTCTCCGGTCGTTAGAGTCTTCGATGTAGCCCGTCCGTTGCATGTCGATGACCAGGATCCGCAACTCATAGTATTGCCCCAGCCTGTAGGTCCTCTCAACAATGAGATCTATGATACTTTTAGCGCAAAGAATCGTATATTCGTCAATCACACTGAAGCTGGAGGGTGGTTCGCTATGTCCGAGAATACCTATCCGTTAGTAACTGGCAAAGCAAAAGCGGCCCAATGCTACGATAGAGATTGGATGGAGATGACCACTTCAACGCACTCTTTGACCCTCGCCCAGCGTCAGGAAGGCTTCGTCGGCGTACATGCACTTTCTGAGCTGCAAACAAGACAAGGTAGTGGTCTGACTATTTCTGGGCCGGAAACCCCAGCGGCCAATGACTCCCCCGTCGAAGTCTACCAAGAATCGTCATTGTCGCCCTCACTGCCAATCATAGGTAGCAGTAGAATCATTGGGACTGCTGTGGACAACTTTTCTGACATATTTGTTCTATGTTTCATTTTTGCTGTGGGTACATTCTTTTACATCAACTGGAGGCCAATCTTCAGGCACATCAGAAGGCGTTTGGAGTTGGAGCAGACTATTCCATCTGTGCAGCCGCAATTTGCTTCTGTACCATCATCTCCCGTCACAGCAACGCCATACGCGCCAGAGGACCTTCCACCCCCCGAGAATGACAAAATCAAAGAAATTGCGATTAAGCCAGAGGGAGACGTTGCGGAAGCCAACCCATTGCTGCTGGAGCCGCCACCGGAATTGTCGCGCAGCCGGCATAATTCCCTGCAAGATCGTGGCCATAACGAGGCGGAGAATGGTATTAGAATACGGGATCCATCTCCTGGTCCTGACGAATCCGACGAATCCGAAGAAATAGGATCCTCACAGACAGTCAAGAAGAAGGTTCGCCGTGGAAGACGAGGCGGAGTCAAGCATAGGAAGAAGAACAAAGGTGACAGCAAGCAGGAATCCAAAGATGAAGCAGAGGAGACCATGAAACAAGTCTCGCAAGCACCGTCAGCCAAAGCACTACAGACGGAAGCCATCAAATCCTCTCCGCCAGCTGTGACGGATACGACTGAGGTGACTGGACCAATCATCAACATCGGACATTTGAGTGTCAATTTGGATGCTACCTTGGGGCATGGCGGTCACGGAACAATGGTGTTCAAGGGCTCATTTGGCGGTAGAGAGGTCGCCGTGAAGCGTATGCTCAAGGAGTTCTATGATGTCGCCTCTCATGAGGTTAGTCTCCTTCAGCAGCATGACGATCATCCCAATGTCATACGATACTTCGACAAGGAGACTGCTGGTAGTTTCCTCTACATCGCTCTCGAGCTTTGTCCTGCCTCACTGCTGGATGTGATCGAGAGACCGAGAGATTTTCCAGCGTTGGTCCCCTCGGGCGGACTCAACACGCCCAATATACTGAAGCAAATCACCTCCGGAATACACTACCTTCACACCCTCAAGATCGTTCATCGAGACATCAAACCTCACAACATCCTTGTCTCCGCCCCCAAAGTCACCATTGCCAATCCGTCTACGACCCAACCACCGCGCCTACTCATCTCCGACTTTGGACTTTGCAAGAAGCTCGAAGGCGACCAGAATTCGTTCCGTGCGACCACTGCCTTCGCCGCCGGTACTTCTGGCTGGCGTGCCCCCGAGCTGCTTGTCGATGACGACCCTCTGCTGAAGTCTACGAATTCCGCCCTCTATCCCGCGACGGCAGACCTGACCAACACTTCCGAACCGCTCGTTGTCGACCCGCAAACCAACCGCCGTGCAACCCGCGCGATTGACATCTTCTCCCTCGGTTGTGTCTTTTATTACTGCCTCACGCAAGGCTCCCATCCTTTCGACAAAGACGGCAAATTCATGCGTGAAGCCAATATCGTAAAAGGGTTGTACAATTTGGATGCTTTGACGATTTTAGGAGACTATCAATGGGAAGCGAAAGTGCTCGTTGGTCAGATGTTGAGTCACAATCCAAAGGAAAGACCTGACGCCGCGACCATCCTGACGCATCCCTTCTTCTGGGGTGCCGAAGATCGTCTGGAGTTTCTCTGCCATGTCAGCGATGCCTTCGAGTCTGAGAAGTACAACGAGCGGGAAGACGATCCCTCCGAGCCTCTCGCATACCTCGAAAGCTACGCTCCTCTCATCACTAAAGATCACGGCGGCGATTTTCTGCGCGCACTGCCTCAGCCCTTCAAAGATACTTTGGGCAAACAGCGCAAGTACAAAGGGGAAAGTTTGCTTGATCTATTACGAGCGCTGCGGAACAAGAAGAACCACTACGAAGACATGCCAGACGCTGTCAAAGAGAGGGTGGGACCGTTACCTGCGGGGTACCTGGGCTTTTGGTCGAGGAAGTTTCCGAGCTTGTTGTTGACTTGTTGGAGCGTGGTGAAGGAATTGAAGTGGGAGGAGAGGGACCGGTTCAAGAAGTATTACGAGGGATGACAAGGAGAAGTCGAGTATAGCGGTGCTAGCATGCTTCTGTTTGTTTTCACTTGTATTCTGTGTACGGATACATATCAGGAGTGGGACGATGTGAGCATGTACCAGTACGCCAAATCTTACATTGGATAGCAGAAAAAAAAGCAGCCGTTTATCATTCCTTAAACAAAGTACCTTCCTCATCCTCAAGTATCCATCCCCTTGACCCCTCCCTCCATCCCGCCAATGCTCCCCCAACTCCCTCAACCCTCCCTCCCTACACCACCTCTCACGGCCCCTGTCCCAAACCTGCCCATCCTGCCCTCGTCACACGTACAGCTCCTATCTTGTCCATTGAAAGGCTCTCGGTGGGTTAGTTCGGCACCCTTTTTTTATTCATTCATTCATTCATTCATTCATTCGTTCAGCTGGCATTGGTTATGGGCGTTGCGCGATGGATGGATGGATGGATGGGTGGGTGGACAGACTCGTTTTGGGACTTTACCTGACTTGGGAGTGGTGAAGGGGGTGGGGATTGACGGGGTGGATGTTTTTTTTGTGGGGGGAGGGTTGGGGTTTTGTTGGGGGTGGGGAAGGGGGGGGGAGATGGGAGGGAGATGGGGGGAGAGGGAGGGAGATGGGAGGGAGATGGGACATGATGGTCGGATTTAAGAATCGGGGCGGAGGAAATTGATGGTTGGATGAGTATGTGTAGGTGGGTGGGTGAGCGGGTTGGAAGTTGTTTGGGGGGGAGGGGGATGGATGGCTGGATGGATGGATGGGTGGTTGAGTTCTCGTTCGATAGTATTTATTAAGGGTTTTCGCATGGCTATAAATGGTCAATTGCTTGGATTGAGTGCCCATGATCGTATTGAGGTTTTACGGTATCCAAGTATGGGAGGTATTTCGCGATTTGTTTTGCGTAGCTTGAGTAGGTTCCAAAAAGTGCTCGCTTGAGGTTTAGATGATATGACATCAGTCTCTTATCCCCTTGGCCATGTAGTCGACCTGCCTTGCCATGCCGCCTGCTGCTTCGGGAATGCTACCCTCGTCTAAAGCGCCCGGCTCCTCACGGTCTGTTACCATGCCCTCGGCCATCCATCCGACCTGTTTCGCCATCCCACTGGCAGCCTCTGGAAGACTGCTCTCGTCCAACGGCGTCCCATGCCCTTCCCTTTCAACGGTCTCTTTCTCCTTCCCATTGATCGTCTCGTAGAGAGCTTTCAACATCACAGTACTGCCCGTCATCACCAGTGCGCTCATGGTGAAGAGCCCCACCCGGCCCTTCGTACCCACCATGTCGAAGATCGGATAGGGATAGAATCCGTTATGCTGCGCACACGTTTCAACCCACGGCCAGTACAAAAAGGCGATAACGCTGGACAAGGCGAAGGCTTGGGTCGTGGAGACGGTCCATGGTGGAGAGAAGAGTAGCAGGTCCACGGTCAGCAGGATGCTGGGGATGGCGTGGAAACTCAGATCGGCCAGGAGAGGGAGCTGCGCCCAGTCCGGTATGACTAAACTCTTGTCCACGGTGCGGAGGGTCCAGTAGAGGATGCTGATGAGCACTTCGAGTGGCGTGGTGCATATCGACAGCGTGTTTTTCAAGCGGAAGAGGGTGGGGGATGAGCTTAAATCTGCTAGAGCGCCGGTGGAGAAGGTGAGGACGGCGAGGGCGAGGCCAATGATGGTCAGGAATTGGAAGTGCCAGCCGTAGGAATCATTGATTGGGTTTGGGTTGTCGGAGAGGTATTTGAAGGAGTAGAAGAAGGAGGAGAGGCCGATGATCTGTGGGAAGAGTTTAGTGGATAGGCAGAGGGGAGAGGATGAAGAAGGGAAGGGAGGGAAAGGAAAGGAAAGGTAAGGTACGTGGATGAGGGCGGAGAGGGAAGTGGGGGCGGGGGAGGAGAGGCGCTGGAGAGGATGCTTCTCGCTCATTTTTATCTTATCGGCGGGGGGGCAAGGAAGAGCTGCAGACCAGTGCTGGATTGTTTTTCAATACAATAGAATAAAGTAAGGTATGGTAAGGTAAGGTAAGTAAGGTGAGGATGAGCTCGGCAGCTTATTCGGAGGAAGAGAGACGGGTGGACGGCAAGGACAAGTCACAGACGGGAAGCAATAGATACATTAGCCGGAACCTAATTGGGAATAGCTCTTCTCAACTTACATGTATGCTAAGCGATCTAATCTAATCTCGCCAAGACTTTCCCAATTTCCCGGGGGGACATATTAGAAAATGGTTTGCTGGGAAGTGATGATGCATAATTGCATAGAATGTAATGCATTACTCCATCATGCAACCACCTTTTCCAACATATTTCTGCATCCATCTTCCTGCAAGTGATCAATTTATCGTTGAATATTTGTAATGTTTAGCCTGACCTTGCGAATTGCTCCTCTTGCAACTTCTCTCTTTCGACAAGACCTTCGAAGTATTCTAGACCCTCAACTAATGCAAGCCAACTCAGGCCCACCGCCCTGAGCGCCCTTATCGTTTGGAAGGACCAAAAGACTAGTGCTCCTGGCTGCGGGTGCGCGCTCGTCTCACCTCCGAACCTGTTTACCATGAACTCCTGCCGCTGCATCAACCCTTCCGTCTGTCCATATCCCTTTCTACCGCGTGTGCCTGGAGAAAGAAAAAAAGAAAAAAAGAAAACAAGAGAAGAAAAACCCTTCGAATATACCTTCTTTCCCCCCCATCAAGCTTCTTCATCAAATCAGCCTTACCCCACCAAAAAGATGACTCTTCCGCCTTGATCAATCCACCCCGGATCTTTCACCAAGCCTAGCTTAAACCCTAGAGCTGCAATTACCAAGAGCCTCAAATCAGTTTCCATCTCCAGCTGTACATTGCCATGCCTCGACCTAAGAAGCCAGGAAGCGCGGAGCCCAAGAAGCGCAGTCGCAATGGCTGCTGGTGAGTTGGGAAGAATCTACATCACACCGATCACTGCTGAACACGCCAGGCCCTGTAAGAACCGCAAGATCAAGTGTGGAGAAGAACGACCAAAATGTGACAACTGTGAACGCCAGGGCGAGACGTGTGACTACAGCATACGTCTGAACTGGGAAGGGCGGTCAAAGAGGAAAGGAAGCAATGAAACTCAGGCCTCCTCCAACGCAACCTCTCCGCCGGCCAAGCTTCATCGTTCGCCCAGCTCCCAAGATACTGTCTCAACCACTTCCACCGTCTCGACCATAAGGGAACTCAGTCCGAACCCAGCAACCGGCTTCATGCCCACACAATATGCCAGTCCAAACTACACGAGCTCGCATCCTGCTCAGTCGTCTCCCTACCGGGACCACATCTCAACGGCACAATTGAGCCGCATCCGCGATCAAGGCACCGGCACATATCCATCTCCAGCCGACTCCAGCATGGAGAGCCCTCCTCTCCCGAATCCTTCAAATCTACCCTACGGCGGCCATCATCATTCCTTGTCCAATGGTGGGATGCCTCCCCCCTTCCAGAGCCCACAGTTCTCCTTCCCGAACCACATCAACCCGTATGAGACTCCAGGTGCAGCCTTTGCAGATCATACAGCGAAGAAACTACGTCTCAGCCCTTCTATAGATTCATCAGACGCTTATCCAAAAAATCCGGCCTTCCCACCCAGCAACTTCGCCGCGGCGAGACAAATGAAGTTGGGTCCGATGATATCTCCGCAGTCCATGCGATATCAGTCGTCGAGTCCATCCAATGGAAGTGTGCGTGTGCCTCTTACGCCAGCAGCTTCGTCTGCGGGTTCTGAAGACATCCATCAATCAATGACGGGACCCTCGCCACAGCAGCTACAAGACTCTAATGACTTCCGCCGCTTGTCTGTAAAGTCCCTACTGTCGGAAGACTCGCCAGCCGACTCAGCGAGCAGCAGTGATAGTGTCTTCCCCGGGAAATTGAACATTGGCCCTTTCCACTACCAGAAGACAACGTACGGCGTTGATCGTGGTTTCCCCGATCTCGATCTGCCTCACAACAATGACATGATAGCACTGAGTGGTGTGACGCCGACCATGGGCATAGCCGATCTTGACAGGAACGAAGCTGATCTCGGCAATGAAGATTTGTACTCAGAGTTTGGGTTTGGTCTAAACGCATCAGAAGGGTTCAATGAAGGTTCGGGCTATTACGCCAGCCCAGTCACGGTCAGCATTTCCAGGTCCTTGGAACCATTACCGCCAACGCTCCAAGACAATCCAATGAACCTACTCTACTTTCACCATTTCGTCAACCACACTGCGAGGATGCTCGTTCCACACGATTGCTCCGAGAATCCATTCAAGAGCATCCTGCCCCAGAGTGCGTACAGTGACACCTCTGCTTGAGCTCGCTAGCTGACAGCGCACGCAGTGGCTATACACGACACGAATCTCCTGAATCTAATACTAACATACTCCGCCAGTCATCGATCGCGCTTACTCAATCATCCTGAACCAATAACCAGAATCGCACTTTGGGTTCAAGACGTCTTCCCTGCTCTTCGACGTACACTCAGCGACCCTAGCGGTCACATATCCAACAGCAATCTTGCGACAGCTATATTGCTAGCATCGCTCGAGATCGTGAACCCAAGCACTTTTGAGGTGAAAGTCCCTTGGCAGCAGCATCTCCACATTGCCCGACGAATGATCTTAGCTCGAGGCGGTGCCAATTCCGTGCACCGTAGGGACAAAGCCTCGTATTTTCTCACTCGATGGTTCGCCTACCTGGACGTGATGGGTAGCCTGAGTGGTGGAAGGAACGATCGACCTCTCTTCAGCGGCGACTACTGGGCGACCGATAGCTCGGATAAAGACCAAGACTACCAAATTGATTGCCTACTCGGCTTTACCAGTCGCTGTGTGTCCATCCTTGCTAAGATCGCTGAACTGGCTCGAAATTGTGAAAACGAGCGCATAGATCCGGCTGGCTATGTCAGAGAGGACTGGCAGCCGTCAGTGGAGACTAGGAAAGAGGCAGAGAGGTTGAAAGCTGATCTAATGGAAGCCAGGATGCACAGATACCAAGGTTGTCCACATCGACGAGCAAGTACGCAGATCGAGGACAGCTCTTACAATCTCGAGCTTGTCACCACCAACGAAGCCTTCCATCACGCCGGCCTGATCCACGTGAACCGCAGGGTGCTGGGTAAATCATCCATGGACCCGGAAGTACAATTTGCAGTCCACGAGATCGTCAGCGCGCTGTACAAAGTGCGCAAAGGTGGCACTGCGGAAGGTTGTCTGCTGTTCCCAATGTTTACTGCGGGTTGCGACGCGCAGGAACCGGAGCAGCGTGAGAGGATCATGGAGAGACTGAAGAGGATGGAAGGACTGGGTATGAGCCATGTGAGGAAGGCAAGGGCCCTCATGGAGAAGGTTTGGGAGACTGGACGGCCCTGGGAGACCTTGGTCACTGGGGAAGACTTCTTCGGATGATCTACTGTTGCGTCTACCGCGCGATAAACATGGAGGAGATACGATGTGACCTGGTTGCGTCTTTTGGTTGCTTGTACAGCTGTTGGCAATCTGTTTCATCATGACTGACGGATCTTAGGGATAGCGAGGCGTTGTGTGACACATTGATAGCGTGCAGATACCCAAAATCCGACCATTGTTCTTAGCAAGTGAGTTCATTCCACGCATGAGTTGCATCTTATGTGGTGGGTGGAAGTGATAGTGCCACAAACTGCTTGGCGCAAAGGCTTCCCCAGCCATCGTACCCCCTGCTACCGTGTCGACCTCGATGGCCAAGGCCTGCAACCGGTTATCACTCAAGAGTCATTCCGCATCGGACACTACAGCCATCAAGCCCTCCAAATGAGCACAACAGTGACCCTTTGGTACGTGGACACTCATCTAACGCTCATTGAACATATAGCGAAGCTCGACGACGCAGATACACGTCACACACATCACATCCCGCGATATCGATGCGTTGTCCAGCATGTTACCACCTTACCGAACCGCTTCCACATCTCTTACTCTGGTACGTCCGCCCCGTCCTCGTTCTCCCGCCACTGCCGCTTTTGTCTATGATGAGAAATTCAGTCAATACCCTGACGCTACACCTCCGGTGCGGCGACCCGTGAGGGTTTCATTCATATGTTTTAATTCCTGAGATTAATCTTTCCCGTGCCCTATGCCATCGTACAACTCTGGGGTCTACATCCGCTGATTCTGGAGCCCGTGATAACAGAGGGACGGGGTTTGACAACTTTGGGCAGTCGTTGGTGATGGTTGGCGAGTTTGAACGGGCTTGAAGCGTGAGGAGGAGGAGGAGGAGGGAGTGTGGGCTTCGAAGCATTGTCGGTGCTAGGGAGGTGGGGATGTATCGTTGCGTCTGTGCGGTTTGAGGGGGAAGAGAAGATGGAAACGGCGGTGTGGGAGAAGGCATTCGTTCGTTATGTATCTAAGTCGCAGTCTTCATCGCAGCGTCATGACGAGTGCACCGATGAGGCGGGGTTGAGATTGTCTGATGCATTACAATAAACAGACGGAGACGGGTCATCATCCAAACCTTGAGATTTGAAGTCATGGATATATGCCTAAACAGTTCTCTAATACTTATCTGTCTCCCTGGGCTATTCTCTCTTTCAAGCCTTGATGCGTAAGACCGCTAGATTTAGAAACCGGGATTTAGATAGCTGTTGACACATGCGTAATTAACATGGTGTACTCTCTCTTTCAAGCCTTGATAGGTAAGACCGCTAGATTTAGAAACCGATTTAGATAGCTGTTGACACATGCGTAATTAACATGGTGTACATCATCAACACTGTGTTCTTTTCGGCAGAAGCCTCCGAAACTCCAAGGCAAGGCGCCGCAACCAAGTCGATCTCCATAAGCAATCGTATCGCCCTCAATCAATCGTATCGTCCCTCAACGCGAACAGCTGCTTCAGCAACTCATCCGTCCTGTGGACCAACGCGTCATGATACAGCACGTTCGTCACAAACGTCTTGCAGCGCCCGATCCGCGACGCCGTCTCGCGCGCGAAGTCGAAATCGACATACATGTCCTCGACGAACGTGGCCGCGTACACGGGCACCTCGTTCGCCGCCAGCCGCGCCCCCGTCGTACAGCGCCGGCCAGTCCGGGAAGCGCGCGAGCCGGTCCGCGACGTCGGCGAGGCCGCGCAGCTCGGCGAAGTCGGCGAACATGGCGCGCGAGACCGATTCGCCGGTGAAGAGGACGGGGTCGGGCCCGTCGAGGGGGGAGGCGGGCGAAGTCGGGGTGGTGCGCCAGGCAGCGGTCGGCGGCCCAGGCGGGGGCGGTCCCCTGGGCGTAGATGGGCTCGTGCAGCAGGGCGTACAGCGGGGCCGTGTCGAAGGGGGATCATGGCGCCGAAGGCGGCGAGGGTGGGCCGGGTGAAGAAGCCGGATTGGTTCAGGTCGCTGGTGAAGCGTGTGATCATGTCGTGCACGCTGTCCATGGAGCCGTGGAAACCGAAGTGCATGCCGAGCTGGCGTAAGCGCAGCACGGACAGCGTCCCGCCGCTGGGAAGCTTGACGTCTTCTTCTTTTTGGATGTGGCGGACGATATCCTTGACCCGGTGGATGTCTTCGGGATACTTTTGGTAGTAGATTTCGTTCCGCTGCTTGACCTTGCGGAACAGCCTGTTGTACACCGGGTACGGGTCTCGGACGAGGGGAGGCAGACCACCAACGGTGAAGACTTCTTGCAATCCCTCCGGAAACCTGGAGAGGTAATTCACGGCGCAGAATCCACCGAAGCTCACGCCCATGATCGACCACTTCTTCTTCTCTTCCGGAAAGTCTGATGTCAAGGTCTTACGAATCGCCTCACAGTCCTTGACGATGCTGTCTGCGCGGAAGTTCTTCAGTAAATCGGCTTGCTGTGCGGGTCCGCCTTCACTGGCTAGTGTCCGCGCCGTAATGGTACTGCTTAACCCTGTACCACGCTGATCGAGGAAGAGAATCTGGTATCCCTTGTCAAGGACATAGTTTGTCCACTAGCATGTTTTGGAGTCAACAGATTTTGTTTCTCGATAATATTTCGACTCACAACACGCGCTTAGGAGTTGAAATCGGCTTACAGCGTAACTCTGCGGGCTTTTACATGACATCCCAGGACCGCCTTGGAGATAGAGGACTAAAAGAAGTCTCGTGTCAACGACGCATTAGGCCGTTCCGAGGGGAGTGATCCGTACACCATGGAGGCTGCCTGACCTCTTTCTTACTCGCATCCACCGGCTTCTCAAACCTCTCGACACTCCTCGCGAACAGGCGCAAACTGCCGCTCTGGGGTTTCGCGTAGTCTTTGGGAACCTCAAAGAACAGCTCGGAGACGTTCAATCTTCCTGGCATCTGATGGGTCCTCTTTCCCAGCAGTTTCGCGGCGGACATGTTGGCTTGGAGGGAAACGCCGCCGGCGCCCGGTGCGAAAAGCGAGGTTTGTTCCACTCGGGTCATGGTGGGGTTGTGCAATGGTGCATTGAGCGCGGTCCAGCGTCCTTTTCTAGTTCCAGATAGTTGGCGGATTAAACTTCAGACAAAAGCCACATCGAGCTAACCAGATTGAGTATAGCAGATATGGCCTCTTGGCAAAATGAAGTCTTTGGTAACATGAAATGTATCCATCACTATTATTAAAGCACCCGCACATACCCAAGTCGCTACGCCTGACCCTCCAATGGCTACCACTGCCACCCACCCATAGGTCGCTTGGTAAATACATCACAATGTCGAAGGATTGCGTTGTCCAGGTTGTAACATCCTTCACCCATCCGGCAGACCGCTTTATGCCCACGAGTTTCCCACACGATCACAGCCGCAAATCTTCTTCTTTCGACAGCAGTGATTCCCGTTCTTTGGTCTTCGCCATGTCCATAGTAATTGTCTTTTCTAGACTGAACTCCGTCTGTTTTCGTCCTAGACAAACGGCACACCTACCACCACCATGTTCAAGCCGTGCCGCTAACGGCCAGCCAAGTCATAAAGCAAAGCGTGCAATGGATTTTCCGAGAAGATGTCCATCTCGTGGGAACGCGATACCGAGCAAATATCATAATTGTGGTATGAGATACGACAAAAGCGAAAGGGGACTAATCTATGGCGATCGTGTTTCACCTGCTACTAGGTACGCAGCAGATGCTAGTCATCAGCTCCCACGAAAAGTAAACACACATGCTGCAGATCGATCGGGGACACGAGGTACAGGCAGCTGGATGACATTAAACCTGTCGCCCTGCGAGGCATGTCACCCACGAGCTTTTCGACATAACGATTGAGAAATTGTGGTCGATGCCATCTGCTGAGTGGCATTGGCCCATCAATCCATATCACCATAGCTTCAAGCTGATTCTACGCAGAAATTTGGATAGCCTGTCTTCGGGGAAGGCGAACCGCAATGTCAGATTCACAAAGTCCGCGAGGGTACAATAGAGCCCATGTACACATGCCATACTATCTACGTATGAACTGTATTCGCAGCTTCATTACAAGTCCCAAGCTCAGCGAAAAATGTCAGAGGAGCGCGGAGAAACCGCAATCGGGTCGCAAAACAATTGTCTCCAGTATAACGGAATTACAGTATAAAGGGTATGCGTGTCGCAAGACCACGGTAGTGGAGAATTGGATAGGCCGGCAGACTAACTGGCAAGATAAGTTTAAGGGGGGGACGGGGAGGGCGAGGGAAATAGATGTTTGATCGACCATACTGCTGATACTTCCCCGAGCTCTCGCAAACTGAGAGCGCATCTACGAAGTTCTCTCCTCCATGCCCAATACCCTTCCCTACTCCCCACTCTCCATCGCATCTCGTTGATACAGAGCACCAAGCCCAGGCTCACGAGGCCCTTCGTCCTCCATCCGAGTATCATCATCCCCCTCCCACACCTCATCCTCTACATCCTCATCCTCAACAATCCAACCCATATCATCACCATCATCGTCATCATCGTCAACAACATCCTCCCGCTCTTCGTCATCATCTCCACCACTGCCCCCCACCACCATCTCCCCGACTTCCCCCAAGAAAATAAACTCGTCCTCACTCCTTCCCTCATTCCCATCAAAGCTTCCATCTTCGCCCCCCTGATCACTCCACATGCCTACATCCCACTCACAAGTCGAGAACCAACCATCGACCCGCGTCAAATCGGACTGTCGACACATACATCACATCAGAAAACCCGATTTGCTCTGGATTGATCCCATCTCCCATCTCCCCCCCGAAAAAGCCCCGAAAAAGAAAAACAAAGAAAGTGAGAAAAAAAACAGAGTGAGGGGGCAAAAAAACCAACCTCATGCCGCCCCCTACAAACCCCCTGCACCCCATCAATCGTCTCCACCTCCCACCCGCAGCGCGTACACCGCCACATGCGATCCCGGGGATCGAACTGCACGCCCGTCGTGTTCTCCGGCGAGGGCGACCGGTAGGGATCGTAGTCGTCCGAGTCCGGGTTGGAAGTGGAGGAGGTAGGAGGGGGCGGGGTGAGGGTGCGGAGGAAGCGGAGCTCGTCGGTCGGGGTTGCGGGCATGATGGGTCGGGTCGGCTGGAGCGGAGTGGGGTGGATTGGACTGGGCTGTGGCGGCGGTTGGCGTGGGTGTTTGGGGAGAGTGAGATATGTGATTTGTGTGTTGTGTGTGTGTGGTTTGATTAGTTGACGGGTGAGGGAGGGCTACCGGGGCTTGGGGGAAGGGGGGGGGTCCAAAGTGAGGTGAGCTGTAGCTAAATCGAGTGGGGGTTTATGCAGGGGTTGCAGGGGTGAGTGGGTGGGTGGGTGCTGTCTGTCTGTCTGTCTGTACAGTATAGCATTCGCCCATCACTTCACCCCGGCCCCAAATTCCAGATCTCCCACACCGATGCACGCAGCGCTAATAACGAGGCCGCAGATCCATGACACCCTGAACACTACGCCCAAATGGCCCATTACTGCCCCCCCCCCACATTTGACAAACGAAAGACTCCCCTACCCACCACCACCCTCCCCACCCATCAACCTCCCCCTCTTCCTCACCCCGCGCTCAAAATCCCCCTCCACCTCCCCAACCTCCCTCCCTCCCCATCGTCGTCGTCGCTCGTCCACCCCGCTTGCGTGTGAACCTGACCCGTTTCCTCGCTCCCGTGTCCAACCCCAGCCTCTCGATCGTTCCGGCGTCGCCGAAGCGGGCGCGCCGGCCGCCGGCGCAGGCTCGGATGACGACGGAGCTCCGGTCTGGGGCGATCTTCGTGATTACGCCACTGGTCCAGGGGGTGCGGGGCATGGCGGTGGGGGGGACTTTGGGTGGTGGGTTGGGTTTTGGGTGAAGGTGGTGGTGGTGGTGGTGAGGGGGAGGAGAGAATATGGATAGGCAAGTTAGACTTGGACGGCGCGGTTTGGAAAGGGGAGATGTGCGATCTAGATGGTGTGCGGAGGACGATTCGAGTGCTTTGGACAAGAGTGCGGTATGATTTCGGTATCGCGGTTCTCGATTATGGGTCTGAGTCAGAAGATGAAAAAATGGGCTGGCTCTTTCTTTACATGCTCAAAAAGCTTTGAGATGAACAGAACTCACACGCTCGCTTGAAAGAGGCGGAGCAGGGCACCTCTCATCCTCCGCTGTTTTCGTTTTATTTTTTTCGAAGAAAGAAGGAAAGGAAAAAGCGTCGTCTCAGAAATCTTCCCGTGCAACAGCGATCAGCCAATCATGTTGTATCGAGTCCGCCTTGTTTCGTGAGGAGCGTTTGCAATCGGGCGGCACATGCGGGATCAATGCCGGCCGGGCATTTTATTACCTAGTCCTTGCAGAGTCATCACCGCCCTATTTCGAGCCGGGCAGGTAGGCAGGAGTCGTGGCGTAGCTGTCGGTGCGTCACTTGGGTCTGTGGATCGGTGACAGAGCTGCGGTTATGTGGAGGTGGGTGTGGTTGGAGGTGGAGGCGTTTTGGAGAAGTTGGCAGGGATTGCGCGGTCGTTGATCTGAGTTGAGTTGAGTTGCGTGCTGCGCTGATGAAACGGTTTGAAATGGGAACTGGGGGGCTGGAGTTGGGTGGTGTTTCGGAGGTGGCCTCTGAGTGATCAGGTAAGAAGCATTGGCCTTGCCAGAGACTCAAATAGGGTTGTACGGGGTGTGTTTTGGAAGGAGGGTGGGTGGGTGTAAAGAAGGGGGGGTCGGAGAAAAGTTGAGTCTGAGGTGCGAGTGATGGTTACTGGTCTACTTGCCCGAGGTGGGTCTGACTTCTTGGGTTTTACTTGCTAAAGATCGTCGTCCGAATGCCCGACTTGTTGTACAGAGGTTCGACTCTTCCGACCGTAGCGTCCATCACTCCTGCAAGTACTACCAGCACAACTTGATCGAACTGTTCGATTCTTCATTGCAGAATCTTCCAGCATTCCTCACTCGTCACAAAGGCATTATAGCCTCACTCGTATCTCCGCTCCACAGCATCCACTTCCATAAACCGGTCCTTACTAGTGTTGAAAACAACATAGACAGGCAAATTCAACTCGACGCCTCTTTGCAACGCCGCCTTAGTCACGGCGGCCCTCGCTACGACGTTGGCGCAATCATGGTAAGGCTTGTCGAGCTTGATCGTGAGGGATGCAGGGCGCTCCGGAGTCTCGAACATCCTCGTCTTCACCACGCCCGGGTGCCGCGTGCGATCCGAGGTGTCGAGCTCCACCGTCGCCACTTCGAATTTCCCGGCCTCGTCCGATTTGAAGATCACGTAGACCCTGCTGGAGAATTCAATGCCCCTCTCGATGGCGTCGCGTGCCACCTCGGCGCGGGACGTTGTGACGTCGATGCAATCGTCGTAGGGCTCGTCGAGCGAGATCGTGAGGGATGGACCACGGACTGCCTTCTCGAACATCCTCGTCGTCACCCTGCCCCCGTACCGGGTGCCATGGGAGCTGCTTGCGGAGCTGGATGTCATGATCCTACAACAAGCGCGTCAGCGCGAAGGAAAGAAGGGATGCGGAATGGTGTCGGACGGGAATGATATTATCTACCTTGACTTATATTGTGGAATTGTCAGGTTGTGAGGGCGATTTCATGTAAGGTAGTGCCGGGTGTGAACCTTAGAGCTTGTGATTCTGCTTATGATCTTGGACCTAAGGTTAGGATTCGAGGATGAGCGACGTTCAATAGAGGATAGATATTCAAAGGAGGCAGCGCATCTTGGGGACATTAGCGAGTCAAGTCAAATGGGAATAAAAGCCGGACATAGGCCGCAGGCGTAGATTGCAAGCTTTGGGCCAAATGATGAAGAATTCATCGCCCTTCCTGACTATTGGTTTCTGTAAAGGCGGGATGCTCGGAATTGTTGTGAAATAGGAGGTAGCTCAGAGAAGCCATGTCGGGTGGAATAGTTACATTCCAGCCATGCAGAGTTGCCCGCCCCGACAGTGTGACTTCGAACGGGCGGTAACGGGAGCCGAAGAAGCGTTGATGGGGACTTATCATGAACACCGACCCATGGCCCTACGAGTTGTGTCCTCGACTGCTCGGCATGCATGAAGCGATCGCTGAATCAAAGACTACCGCGACACGGGGCAGCTATTTGGCGCTAACTGGCGGTGACTTGATTTATTCGGTGGGGAGCAGCGCAAAGGCTGAGCTGGCGGGTATGTTTCAGGCTTGGGTCAAAGAATCTGAGTAGGCGTCTAGGGAAAGAAGTGTTTGACCATTCAGAGAAGGTCATGCGGGTCAAAACATCTTTGCTTCGGGTGGAAGCCGCGAATCTCATTTGAGGTCTGAATGTCTTGACCTGGCAGTAAAGGCTTAAGAGTATTTGGGAGTTTGGGAACTTGGGATGGGGCTGTCCGAATATGAGATGAGACACTTGCTTGGATTGCATGTAGTCTGAAAGTGCTACGGAGGAAAGAGCGACTATGTGATCGGACGCGCTAAGGAGCGTCACGTGACCTTGCTATTTCCAGGTCCATCCCCATTTCTGAAACGCCCAGTGGCCGTCAAAAGAGTGATTACAAGTACGCAAGACCTTTGCTACTCCCACCAGACTGCCCATTCTTTCCTTCTAAATGGCCCCTGTGATAACTCATATGAGAAAGACGTTATCGAATGCTCCCTCCCACCGCCTTCTTCCCATTCCTCAGAACTCTTGACAGACCCCGACCGCCCCTTAGTGAGAAGACTCTTCTTAGCCATCATCCACTTCTATCAGTCTCTGCCCCACCTGTCTCTACCTGCCAAACTACCTCTAATTCCTTGATTCGGTTCTTCTTGTCGTCGAGGTCGGGGAGTACCTTGAACCTGACGTTCTTGTTTCTTTCTACTGTCACTTCCTGCTCAACAAGCTTGTAGGCCTTATCGTGTGTGAAGATCTCGCCCGTGTCATTTAGCTTGACTTTCACATAGGTAAAATGTGGATGGACTTCTTCCACTCTTCCATAATACCAGCGCTCCGGGTCGAGCATATTGTCGGCTGGCTTCTGTGGTTTTTTTCTTAAAATATTGGTTAGATAATGGGGTGACCAAAGAGAGGGAGATACTAGAAAGTCGGCATTTGGGTGGCTCACGTTTGTGGGAAAAGGGTAGATGGCTGGTCTGCTTTGATCGACGGGGGGGTTGCTTTGACCTTTGATGTCGTACTGGATGGTAGAGCTTGTCACTGTAAACTCAAGCCAGGGATGATGAGGATGTGGTTATTGATTTGGATTGTAGAGGTGGATGTTCTGTGACGATGTTGAGGATTGAGAGGAGAGGAAAACTGCTTTATATACACCAGATACCTAAGTTTCGGCCGCCTTTTGAAGGAGGCAGAGCCTTCTTTGCTTTTTCGGAGGAGGAGAAATTACGCCTTGGCCACTGATCTGTCGTTGGTAGTAGGGAATTTAACGCCTTCTGTAACCCCGATTCCCAAAACAAAGGTAGAGCAGCCTTCGCCTTGCATTGGATGGGCAGACGATGTAGCCTGGCATCAACTCTTCAATAGAGCTGCCAGCGAACAACATCCGCTACATTGTTTCACCTAGAATTTAAATGAGGGGGGCGGCATGAGGGATACTGAAAAGCGGATCTCGCCCAATCCACGTGACCTGCAAGCCTCACGCCTGTTGCGCATTGGAGAATGCATAGGTCAACGCTCAGTCCGCCTACGCCATGTAAATTTGGGCTGACGATACTGGCATCAAAACTCATGTAGGGATTCAGAGAAGCGGTTGCGTTGGAGCTACACTCGCAAAGACGAAGGCAGCCTACAGATCTGACGTTGTCGCCTTGACTGACGAAACCCGTGTACTACCCAAGCATGGAGCGCGATCTTCGGGCCCTACACTTGGAGAATGCGATTGCGAGGAAGCTCATTGACGTGCGTCTGAAACGTTGAGGCCCGAGGATGGTGGCACAGCGGCTATATTCCTCAAGAGGACCACCAATCAAGACCTCAAATTTGCTTTTTGGTGCCATGCATTATCCGTGGAAAGTAATCTTGTGGGCAGTTGGCGCCCTCGAGATGCTAGAACGCCGACGGACTTAACCTTCCAAGCCAGACGCAGTATGACGTGGCGGATCGAGCATGTGCATGGTAAACTGGAGGCTGAAAGGTTAGAAGACATGGTGGAGTGCTGCCAGGACTGTAGCTCTTGGTTTAGGAATTTGTAGTCCGTTGTTTTGACTCGACCCGTTTCAGGGCAGTTTCGCCATGTAGGATTCCATCAAGCCTGGGGCAGTAAGAGTGGAGGCTGTCGGATGTGCATTATCATGTAGAAGAAAAATGCTTGGGCAGACATCCGAATTGATGAAACTGTCCTGCCTCAGCGCAAAGCTGCATATGTCTGGGTCAGCAGCCTAGAGGGCGAGCTTTGGGCCAACCGACAGCCTTGTTATCACTCAGCATCCGCTTCAGTAGGGCAATCGTGCGGAAACTTTATGGACGGTGAGCGTCTCAGAGAAGTTGACATACGGGCGGACTTATCCTTTCAGATCGAACGCCGCATGACATGGCGACTGAATTATGTGGGTGACATGATGAAGGTCTGAAAATTGCAAAACCCGATGGAATGGTTCCGTGAGAATAATTGGTTGGCAAGACTCCGATCTGAGGCGGACATGTTGATCTATTCTAATACGTTTCAGGGCAAGTTTAGCATTGATGGTAGCTTGAAATACGAGGCAATAAGAGTGGTAAAGTGACTCACGTGCAGCATGAGATGACAGGCAGACCTCGGGGCGAACGTTCGGGTGCGAGCATCTTTCTGTCGAATAGCTCTACGACCGACTGCCCAAAAGTTTGAGCTGATGGGTGTGTTCCGGCGTTTCAGCGTTTCCTCGAAGGACCCTGGCAGACTATTTCGAGGGAAACGGCATGGAGGTCATCCACGAAACGTCACGCCGCCCACAAGGTCATACCCAACGGTATGGTATTGACTGAGTGCTGCCTCTCAAACGGACCTCATCTGAGGTCTCCGACAATCTGGCAAAGCGGTACGAGTCAACGGGATGACAAGCGGTCTGATCAGGCAGTCTTTGTTTCGTTTTTCATAAAGCTGAGCTCTTGTAAAGCTAAGAGTTTCCTTTCATCTACTACTTTCCTTCGTCATAGAACCCTCTCGACAAAGAACAAGCACAATAGATCTCGAATATCTGCAAGTCCTCAGGGCTAACGACCCAGCTTCACATCCCCTTAACTAGACTCCATCAATGGCAGAAATGGAAGGGGTCAAGCAAGTGATGAGAGAGGAAGAAGAGGAAGAAGAAGAAGAACATGAGGAAGAAGAGGAAGAACAAGAAGGGGATATAGTCTCAGGGCCATGCTACCAGGTCAACAGTGCCGTCACTCTCCAGCAATCGGACCTCTGCGAAATATACACATGTCTCCATTGGAGAGGGAAATCCGAGCACACGTGCTGGTCTTACCTCGAGATCAAACAGATGATCGGCCACGCCAGCCTCAAGCTCGACAAAGACGAATATCAGCATCTAGACCTCAATGGCGTGATCATGTGCTTGCTCGACGAAGAGGATGATCTCACGAAAGCTGTGAAGG
The DNA here is from genome assembly GCF_014066305.1 of Letharia columbiana. Taxonomy (NCBI): domain Eukaryota; kingdom Fungi; phylum Ascomycota; class Lecanoromycetes; order Lecanorales; family Parmeliaceae; genus Letharia; species Letharia columbiana. The sequence goes on from NW_023501084.1 coordinate 286,321, forward strand.
TTGTCGCTGAGCATAGCAAGGATAAATTTGTGGAATGGATCTCATCCCTTTATAAACGTGGTGTGGAACCTTATGCTGAAGAAACGAAGTCAGTATCATCACTACGTCTTGTGACAAATTCCTCAACTGATTGGGCATCTAGTTTGGCTAAACAGCAAGACGATGAGTTAGCCGCTCGGCAAGATGCCATGGGGACACCGGCTGCGAAAAGACGCCGGATCGGTGAGTTCAATTCGATTGCCGCAGTGTTGGAGGGAAAATCTAGCGGGAGTCAAGGTGGACAGGGTCAAGGCGGAAGCAAGTAGGACTCGAACCGGAAGCGTGGAGGATGACGAGGAGGGTATGGTGACAACAGGTTAGGTTGCTAGACAAGATGCAGACGAGCTGATGGATCAGTGGCCAAGACATTCGTTTGTCCTCGATGGAGTTTACAGGATTTGAGTTTGCTTCATGCAAGTTGCACCTTGGGACGAAGGGAGGGGCTTTTGCGTTGTTCGACTGACAGATAGCATTAATTTCCAACTCCTCCCACAAGATCTCATTCTCAGGATCTTCAGAATCACTGAAAGTGCTAGCTGCTGCAGGATAGGAGCAAACGCACTTTCCCGTACTTTTGATGCTCGTTCTCAATAGCGATAGACCTTGAGAAGCCAGTATGTTGTATCCCAATAGGGAACTAAATGGAGCGATATCCCTGACTTGTAGATGTTTTTCTTCGTTTGGTGTCCTTTGCTCGAGACAACGTACGTGCGATGTGCGCCATGCTCTGGAGGCTGTGCGCTATAGAGGACGCGGCTGTTCAGAGCGTTGCGCTCTTTTGTGTGGGATCCCCACTTAGAAGGACTACCGCTTTGGCATGTCCGCTCCATGACATGCCTGCCTTGCGTGTAGGTGAGGTTATATCATCCAAAATGGCGTCCGGGAACAAGAGGATGTGAGACACAGCTTCCTTCTGCGCGTATATGATCCAATTTGAGTAGAAGGAATGCTGACAGCAAGACGAATACCGCGGCATGGAGAGAGTTTTCTTGCCCTTCATTCCCATCACGATGTGGAGGGACATGAGCTGGCCTTGCGGACTCGGCCGAGAAGCAGCAGCGATCGGCCCCGTTGCGTTTTGCCCTGAGTTGACAAGAAATGTCCTCGGGAACACCAAGGAGACGTTCCTGAACCTGCCGCCTTCATTTAGGTATTACTGTATTCGTACTCGCGGCGAGCTGTAGGCAATGAGGAGTTGAAGCGTCGTGTGCAGATGATCATCTACATCACAACCGCAGATGCAAGCTGGTCTGTCCATGACATCATCTACTGCTTCAGCTTTGCCCCTGGCGGGCTTTCGATTCTCTTCTTTCGTACGTAGTGAACTGCGAAAATCGCATGAGTTGGGGTAAAGAGGAAAGGATGCCCAATAGAGACGTTTTGTACTAATGATCAGATGTTTTGTTCGAGTGAGTGATCATGTTGAAAATAGAAGGGGTAAGTACAGGATGAAGAGTAGCCTTGATCAGATTGGAAGTCGAGAGTATGTGCAGTGTCAAGTCTGAGATTGGTTAATGGAAGACGTCTGGGACAAGAGAGACAGCGTTACCAGAGTTGAGCTGACATTCCATCATGCGCATGAGTGATGCTTGCAATTCATTCTCTGGCGGCTCCTGTCTACTGACAGCCTGTTTGATCGGTAAGGGGATTCAAGGAATGTTTTTCGATTGTACTTGGCTTGTTGTTTCCCTGCAGGTGAAATTTGTAACGCCAGAAGTTGCTCCGGCCGGATGGGCACATCGTAGTGTTCCTGAGAGGGTAGCTGCGGGTGATCAGTTTTCTGGCTGTTTGAAGGCTGTATTTTCCCTCTGGCCGATTCATGAATAGACAACGGTGGAATGGATGGTGGAGGGGAGTCAAATAGCTCCGGCGGAAACTCCCAGCCAGAACTTTCGTTTTGTGACCTTGGAGGAGGACTCTGTAAATTGAAAAGGGTAGATGTGTCTCCCAGCTTGCCTTCGAAGTTCATATCTGAGAGATCGTAGTCTTGAAGCCTGGGCTATGCGGATGCCCATTCGTGGTAGATCTTCTTCGGTCTGCTGAGCAGACTCTGCTCCACACGACCAGAGTCTCATAGAGGGTTATAGAAACTAGAACTACGCTGGTCGGTGGGCGTGGAAGGTTCCTTAGCTAATAGCGGTCAATCGTATCTCTGTTCGCTGAGTGGGTTGACTTCTTCGGAATTGAGGGTCGACGGCGCTGGTAATGGCGATTTGGCATCTTGAATTCTCCGAGGAAGGAGACAAGAGCCCTGTGGGATATTGATTCACATATCGAGGAGGGGTTCGTCCTGTGCATCGTCTCCAAAGACCCTCCTCCATTGAATTCGTTTCGATGGTTCATGTCTTGCCGGAACTGTGCGAAGACCGCCTTCAAGCAATTTCGTGAACGTTGGTGCCCAGAAGTTCTCATAGAAATCATTCGGAGACGGTGGCATGCTCAGAAGATGGCAGTGGTCGTTATTGGCGTCATAGCCACAGAGACAGACCATAGTGTGTGCGCATGGGTGAGGTCACTGGTAATGCAACGAAATTTTGTGGGTGAGAAAGGACGAGAATCGATCTCGGGTGTTACATGTTTGCTTTCGCCATTCAGTGTCGATATATCAATTTGCTGTCCTCGTGCACTGATCAATATAAGATCACTACGAATACAATCCTCGACACCCATGGAATCTTAAGCGTCTTATCTACAATAGCGAGTTGAGATTGAAATCTCAAAGATCAAATCGACGAAGTAGTATGTGCAGATGAACCAAAACTGGTGACCCAGACTAACCACATGAATCGTCTGCTGTAGACATCCAGCTTTCAAGTACTGTGTTATGAGACCAAGGGCAACGGAAACGACACAGTGAGATAACCTATCGAACGTTAATTATCATCCTTGTTCCAGAGCCTGATTATGAAAGGAGAGCCAGCTTGACCTGCCGTGTCGTTAGCGTATCATCTCCCACGTAGCGGCGGTTAGCGCCAGTCGGGCGAAGAGCTGTGACCGACGACGACGGCTCCTTCTCCACTTTCTTACTTCGGTCCTTTGGTACCAAGACTGTGTCGGTTATTGGAATTCCTCTGCTGTTGGTTGCTTCGCCTAGATCTGGATATTAGATTCCACCTCCGTCCTCCTCTACATCGTCGGCCTGGAAAGTTGAAGGTGGAGCCTCAGCAGATGAAGTTCTATCTCGTTCATGGGTTGTGTCATAGAGATGATACCTTTCAGGTCTCATCGCTTTGAGCTTCGGCAGGCCTGGTTGCAGAAGCTGTCCGTCTTCCTTTACTTTAGGTTCTCTTCCCTGGTGGCAGAGTGGTTGTGATTAGAAATGCCGGAGATCTCCAATGGAGAAAACCCTTCAGTGACATAGTGAGTTGGACTTATTAGAGATTTGGTCTTTGGAGGACAGTTTGTGCTCGAGAGAGAGACCTGCTTGAGTCATTTGCATATGGCCGGTCAATTGCGAACCTTTCGGCTAACTTTTCACATGGGTTACAGACAGAAACCGAGTCTATTGTAGAATTCGGGCTCCCACCAGCTACATCACTGAATCGATCATGTTCTATGCCAAGACGACGATTCTTTTCAGCCTCATAGCTTTGAGCGTTTATCGCAACAGTCCGCGCCCTCTTCTCTTGGCGGCTCTCTCTCCGCACGAGAGGAAAATATCTCGGAGTAACATGGAGTCTTCAACGGAAGAAACCTATTAGGAATGTAGGGGGCAGGTGTTTTTGATGGGTTGGCCTCGGGAGGGGAAGTAGGTGCCCGTGTGAACGAATGGCGAGAGGAAACTAGAGTATTTTCGAAGTTTGCAAATTCCTTGATAGCCTTTTCACCAGATGCATAAAGAGGGATACTATGAGGCGCATGATTAGGCCCATGCGTAAAGCTATACAGGAATGTATTCGCAGTTTCGTTCGGACTGCGAATAGGAGTGTCTGGTGGACTCGTCGAGCGCCGGCGCTTGCGAGACGCTTGCACTCGATCGTCGTTCCTGGTTCTTATATCGTAGGTGTCGGTGTTAAGGGAGCGAGAAGACGTTTTGAGGATATTGCCTCGTTCGTCGCCATTAACAGTTCATATCGACGAATCCAAAGATTCTCTATCTGAGGTATGGCTGTTAAACTCCTCTCCAAACCAAATTCGATTCGAAAGCTCATCATTTGTCGCAGCATCATCAAGCCTCGTTTCGAGCATGGACGCAATGTCTGGAGCCTTGACTTCTTTGGAGGAGGTAAAAAGTGATGGAGGTCTGTGACAGTGCATAGCATCGCCGCCGCAGCCACAGAGGCATCCTTTTGGGAGGTAAGCTTGGGAACCGGCCACTTGCTCTTTGAGTCTGTCCGCAGGGACCACCAGGACCACTGCTTCAGGTTTGCGCCCGGCGCACCCTCGTGTTTTCTCTATGTTCCGCTTTGTTTTGCTAGAAGCTTGCGAGGTTGGGCGATGGAGATAAAAACACTTTCCAGGGGAATTTTGTTCAAGGTTATCATGTTGAGCATAGAATTGGGAGTTACAGGATGCAGAGTAGCCTTGGTCGAATTGGAAGGGTAGGTTGTGTGTAGCTAGCTCCACCGATGAATCTGAGAATGGTTGGTCGAAAGCGTTCGGGGGGAACAAGGTGGTAATAGTTTCTTGTAACCAGAAGGATGGAGTTGGTGTGTCTCGTGTTGCAGAAGGCAAGGGGATTTGAGAATCTTCTACTTCTTCGTTGCTAGGATTTGGTCACTTTTGAGCTCCTTTGAAATCACCCGAGGCGCGATGCATGTCCTGTGCGAGGTCTTTCTTAATTTCTTCGAAATCTGGAGTCGGTAGCCTGGCAAGGGACGTCCAAATATCTAGACTCTGATCCGAGGTTACCGGCGGAGTTGCCCACGCGTGCCACCAAGGGACTGTGTCTTGAGCGTCTCCACCGTGTGTTTGCCTCCATAGGACCCGTCTTGATGGCTCAGTCTCGGTCTGAACACTGCGAAGCCGGAGCAACAGCAATTCAACGAAGTTTGGCGCCCAGATCTTCTCAAAGATTGTGTTAGGCGGCCATATGGTACTCTCGATGTTGACAATATTTTGAAGGCAAGATGACATGAAGAGGGTGAAAGGAAGAAGGTGAGAGGAGGACGATGAGGGATGGATGGAGGAACTCGGTTGCATGAGAATGATGTGCGTACCCTGTGGTTGGAGGTATTTAGTTCGTATTGATTCGATTCCTAATGGCGCTGGTACAATGGTTTCGGTGCTTTTTATTTCTTACCCGACAGGTTATTGTAGAATCTTAGACCTACCCACAGAATTACTACGTACACACACTCCCCTCAAGATTCAACGAAGATGGTATTGATGTCTGGTAGGCATCTGACGATGATTCTATCTTTGTTCAAGATGTGAGGGAATAAAATACGTCGGACGGATCAAATAAATGGCACGATAGACATGAAAGACATGGACTAGCCCGATGAAATACACCGCTCCTAAAACGATCATTCATGCACTACCCCCGCAACCGCTAGAAACAAATGGATGCTCATACAACCTCGTGGTTCTCGTCTATTCGCGACCGTTCACTCATCACCTATGTACCTCCTCTGGCTTATGGCGCATGTTGGTGATTCAAGACGAGACAATATACGTCAGAATGAGGCCTCGCGCTGGGAGTCTGCTCTACCCTTGATTTTCTGGCCCGTGCCAATTATCAAGAGACTTTCTCGCATCTTTCGCACAAGGCCGTAGCTCAGCATCATCCGCAAGCAGGCTTCTGATAAGGTTTTGGACGTCGAGTGGAGCGCCCCCCTGAGACTTCAAATCTGCTTTCATTACGTCCAAGACGTATTCATCGGCTTCGTGGCCCCACCATAGCGGTTGCTTACAGAAGATCTGGTATGCACTCACTCCGACAGCGAACATGTCAACCTTCTCGTTGTATCCTAGGCCCGAGTTCTTACCACTTCTCGAAAGCCTCCACATCTCTGGTGCACAGTATGGTGTTGTCCCAACATTGACATCGTTGGAATTGATACCCATTTGGGCACTTCCAAAATTGATCACCCGGCATTGTGGAGGATTCCAGGAGACTATTGCCAAGTTGCCTGGTCTGATGCCTCTGTGCATGACACCCTTTGAATGAATGTAATCAATACCTTTTAGGCATTGCCAGAATATCTTGGTGCATATAGTGTAGTAGGCGTCACTTGTTGGTCCTGGCTCACAGAGAGCAAATCATGTTGTGGTTACCAATGGACTGTAGATGAGGTAGACTTCGTCAAAGGCGCCATTTCGAGAATATTGGCCTCGACGGTCTCCATTGGGGGACATCCCATCGATCAGGTGACAGAGGCTGTGCTAAGGATTGTCAGCTAGATACAGATCATAGTAACCAGGGGTACTGGAGGAGCCTTACATGACGACCGAGAAAGGCTGTCATCTGTATTTCCCGCTCGATTGGGCCAGCGTTTTGACGAGTACGGGTCATTCTCTTGATTGCAACGGCATTCCCACTTTTTATGTGCTCACCTGCAAAGACAGTTGAGGAGCTTCCATGGCCGATCGCGTTCTTGATAACATAGTCTTTGTGGATGTAGTCAGACTTGGCTGGCGTTGACAAGAGATTCATAGGGTAATCATTCACCGTCAAGCCGTGTATTTTCTGGTAGCCGGTCAGTCGGCCTCGATGGGCACTGTCATTGGCACCATCGAGCTGGAGTTGGTAACTCAGAGCTCCGAAGGTGATATGTGTAAGATCAGACCAAATGGTGGTCGAGTCACTGACTTTCTTGCCGTCAACTACAGCAAAACTCTGCTTTTCAAGATGAAGCATCAGTGCTCCCGATGAGTGGTTGTGAAACAGTCGTGCATGGCGACCGAAGACATTGTCATGTGATTTCCTTTCGGTCAATACGAGCTCAGGACTCTCGTCACCAGGTAGTGCATACTTTCCACCCCCAAGAACCCATCCGAAGCGGGGATCCCTAGGAGGTACATCGAAGCTCAACTCGTAGTAGCCCCGCCAAACCGGTTTTTTCTGCCGTTGGGGTCCTGAGCCACCTTCGCTTTCACTTTCGCTGCCATAATACTCAATGCCAGACTTCTCGGAATGTATTGTTATGTATTTTCGAGCATGCTGGTTCCAATTTGTGTCGTCCTTCAACTTTGATGCGACCTGGTCGAAGGCAAAAGCAGCGGCTTTGTTTGACGGATACAAGCGTGCAAACTCGGCGGGAAAAGTGGGACCAATGGTTTCCATACTGAAGACTGGGCAGGTAAATGTTCCTTTGCACAAGTAATTTGTAGAATTAGGGAGTGACTTTCGGATCGTTCGATGGTGTCAAATTCCCATGCAGTGACTGGCTTGTAGTGTTTGAAATTGTGGGTCAGGTTGTCGATCGGATACGATCCTCATGCAATGGTCGATCCTTGAGCTATGTAGAGCGAGTATTGGATCGTCGACCACTCGATTATAGGAATTCTAGGTTCTGGGCAGGGCAAAGTGGGTAGTCTGGTCAAGCAAACGGTAACGGCTCTTATTCGGCAGTCTGGTGAATCTGAAACATAAAACGTTGGAAGATGACGAGACACAAACCTTGCTGGAGTAGTAAAAGTATGGCTGTGATGGTTGATACCCGGTGCTTCCTGACAGGTGGATGGGTTGAAGCTCGTTAAGAAGACGCGGATTGAAGCTGGTGTTTGGTGGCAAGACGAGGACTTTGAGAGTGAAGGAGTCTTAAGAATGTTGGGTTTGAGGACTTGTTGTGTGACAAGATGAGACCGCGACAGCACTAGGTCGTCGCTAGAATATCGGCGATTGTGTGTGTTGGATGGCCAGATGGAACCTCAGCAACAGCAGAGTGTACGAATGGATGGTAACAAATACACTCTAGCAAGATGAGACTCGAACTGCAGGAGTCATCAGCCGAAGGTGGCTGGAGTTCTACGTCGTATGCCAAAGTGGAGAACACCTTCGCCGTCACGGGGTGAAGTAGTGATGCTGTCGACCCGTGATCTTAGAATCAACATACATAATGGACTATTACTGGTCGACTTGATCCGTTGCCGAGATGCTGCGTCTGCATGAAACGCGGAGTTGAAAGGCCCAACATTTTGGGAAATGCTGATAGGAGGTAGGCTCGGGTGGCATCGAAGGAATGTCTAACAAACAGGGACATCGGGGAACAGGTAGAATGTGAGCCAATGACATTCGACTTGGCAAGCTTCGGGACGCCGCATCTGACATAGACTGAAAGGTAGCCAACCTCAGGACTTTGGCAAATGTTGATAGGGGCAAGTCACGGTTGACATCAAATAAATCGCTCCCAACTATGACATTAGGTGAAGAGAGAAGTGGTAGGCCAATTCGGCTCGATGTGACCACTCTTAGGGAATCACACTTTTAGTGACTGGGCGTGTAAGAACTTCGTGACCTAAAGTAGTGTTAAAAAAAGTGGTCACTTTGGATCACAATTGGACAGCTACCAGCCGCAAGGCCTTGGACAGGTCTCGTCGAAGAAGCCGTGCTTGGTAGCAAATGAACGACGGTCGGCCCCCAAGACTTGGCACAAGAAAATAGGCAGCGCTGCTCGTCGGCACCAATCATGGGGGGGAAAGGTTCGGAAGGGACGCCTTATAGGGGCTAATAATCCGGTGGTCTGGCGCCGGTGGCGGAACGCTCTTGCTTACCTAGAACCGCCAACGTACCTTTAGAGTGACGTGATCGTGTAGCATTTGTGTTATACAAGTCTACTGTGACCAACCAACATATATTCGCAACTCACAATTTACCATGTGATCAATGATCATAGCTTGGCCTTCTGCCCCTTCTCATCCTCTTCCTGGGCCTTGATTTTCAGCAGTCTCCGTAGAATCTTCCCACTAGCGCTCTTCGGGACTTCGTCAACGAATCTTACGCCGCCTCGGAGTCTCTTGTGGTTCGCGACTTTGGCTTGAAGCCATTGCATAATATCATTCGCAGTTTTCGGACTGCCTTCGACTCCAGGCTTGGGTACGATGTATGCTCTTGGCACCTCCGTAGCTTGATCTTTGTTGTAGATGCCGATGACGGCGACGTCATTCACAGTGGGATGGCTAGTTAGTAGCCCCTCCAATTCTGCGGGCGGCACCTGAAATCCTTTGTACTTGATCAGCTCCTTTACGCGATCCGTAATGTAGAAATTGCCGTCTTTATCCTGATGGCCCACGTCTCCAGTCTTGAAGTACCCATCTTCGGTCAATGCATTCTTGGTACCTTCGGGATTGTTGAGGTAGCCTTTGAAGACATTAGGGCCCTTGACCCAAAGTTCGCCGGTTTCGCCAATCGGAAGCTCTGTTTCGTCGGGTGACATGTATTTGGCGGTCTGATTGGGGAGAAGAGTTCCTACAGAGCCGATGGTCTTATCCCAGAGCTCCCACGGCTTCGTCATTTGTAAGCCTAGAGTATACAAAAGATGATTCCTGGGCGCTTGCCTACCTGAGTATGCGTAGTTGGGCTTGTCTCGCTGAGACCGTATCCTTGTTTGATAGGGACTTTGAGTCTCGTGTGTACTGCCTCGACAAGCTCTTGGGTCAATGGTGCAGCCCCGCTGTTGAGCATGCGGAGGCTGCTGAGGTTGTACTTGTCGATTATAGGATGCTTTGCGAGCAACAGAACTACTGGTGGAACGACGTACGCAAACGTTATCTTGTGTTCTTGAATAATGGTACAGAAATTCTCGATCTCGAATTTTGGCATCACGATTAGCGTGAGGCCGCTGTAGAGACTCTGACATATTAAACAATTCAAGCCTGGGTGGTGTCAGAATCGACAACTTGTATCCCTGTCTAGGATACTCACCGTAAATATGGTAGAAAGGAAGAAATGCTATAATGTTGTCGCCATTGCCGTCAGCTCCCCCATCCCAAGACAAGTTACCGCCCTCTCCTGCTTTAAGCATGAGGATGTTTGAGATTATGTTCTCATGGCACAACATGACCCCCTTTGGATGACCTGTTGTACCCGAAGAATATACCAAGAATGCAAGATCATTCTTTGGATGGGCTTTTGTCCTGCGGTATCTGCTCGTCCCCGCAAGATTCCGTATAGACGAGAAGTGCTTGAATCTCATCGACTCGTCCTTCTCGTCGCCCATGAGGATAATCCTGTCTTCGGGTATACCAGCCTGCATTGCAGCTTCGGTCGCGACCTTGAGGAACGGCTTCTGAGTTGCCAATGCTGTGGCGCCTGAATCTTTCAATTGGAATGCCAACTCTTCTGCTGTATAGCCAGGATTTGCCGGAGACACTACGCCTCCCGCCCAGTGCACGCCCCAAGTTATGGCTGGTGTATCGATACAGTTGGGGGTGAAGATAGCCAGAACATCCCCTTTCCGCCACTCCCATACGGACTTGAGCCCCTTGCCAAAATCAATGGCTGTGCTTTTGACCTGGGCGTAGGAGTAGGCTCTGCCGGTGTCGGCGTCTCTATAGATTACTACGGACAAATCAGCAATGAGATTGGCAATTGGTAGGGAACAGTAAAGTAGTACTTTTGTCGTCAGGATATGGTCTGTCATTGCGCTCGAAAAGAAAGCCCCACAGGTCAGTTTTTGGGATATCGATTTTCGGATAGAGCGACTCTGTAGGCATCTTGGTTTAGGGTTGGGTTGCTGAGGATAGGATCGGAAAACAATTGGAAGACTATGACCTCTTTCATTGAGCATGAGGAGGGGAGGAGGAAGAGGAATAGGAAGAGGAGGAGGTGAAGACCATAATGACGGTGGGGACGGAATTCCGGGGTTGCTGCCGAGGCACTTTAATTCCGTCGATCAGACCGGCATTTTGGCCAGCAACATCTCCCGCTTTTTTCTCCCTTTCCTCGACAACACTCGTCGCATCAAAAGCATTGATTTTGTTTGCATTGTCGGTCAGTTCTTCTTTCCCTCTGCTACAATAGCTGCGACATGTCTGCGTTCCGACTTCCTGCTCTCCGCCATGCCTTTGGAAATACAACATCGCCCTATCTGAGGGGGATACAGCGAAGGCATGCCCAGGTGCACGATGTACGCTTCCTAGTAACGCACCGCCAGCCTGACAAGATTATCGAGGAGAAATACAAAGAGAAGCTGTATCAAAAAGCAAAGGAGTAGGCTTGCATCTGTCTTCTCCACCCCGGTTCTCCATCTAATAAGTTGCCCAGGCAAGGTCTTAAAGACGTGGATGAGTTGAAGACTGTCTATCAAGATAAGATCCGGAGCCAACGGAGACAAGCACTTGCACCCAATTCCATCAGTCCAGCAACATCGTCTGGCTTCCCTGCGCCGCCGCCTCCGCCTCAAGTTCCTGATCATCCGACACCCAAAGCATCATCCCAGACCACTCCCTCCAACAAATCCCCAATTCCGCCGGGCGTTAAACTTCTTTCCTCGTACATCGACATTCCCAAGACGCTTGAGCTTCCCCAGAAAGAGATAGAATACATATGGCGTCTTCGCCACGCTTCTGATCCTCAATCGCTTTGCGCTGTCATTCCCCGGTCCACCTACAATAGCATCGAGGCGACGGCTCGGCGACATCCGCAATTTATACTTCCAATTCCAAGAGGAGGCAAAGGGGCAGAGATACACTTCCTGCAATGGACCTTCCCATCACCCACTACATCCACCGTGCTGTTCACCCATCTGGCAGAATTCAAGTCAAGAGGCGAGTATGCCCAACCACACACAACAGTCACACATCATCTCGATCTTGCCGATTCCAAGGGGTTGGTACTACTTCAAGGAAATGTGGTGGATGGCAGAGGTATCACGGTGGACGAAGGCAAATGGCTACTGATGTGTCTACAAAAGTTCTATGGGGCGGAGCATAAAGTGGAAAGGAAGAAACTACTTGAGCAATTTAGCCAAGGTGATGGAGGTTTCAAAGTGGAAGAGTTGCTTGAGGAAGCCGAGAAGGTTGTCTGAGTGGTCAAAATTCTCCGATAGACGGCAGTCTTGAGTGACGCCACTTCACCGTCCATCCAACCCTGGCTTCTACATTTGGTTGCCTTTGGGCTCCACTGTTCCAAAAGAAGCACGCGGGGTTGCAAGACCTGGAGGAACCAAGCTCGTTGCAGGTGTTATCCTGGCAACGAGGATATCATGGATGTGAAGCTGAGGGCAATGTCGATAACATGGTCATTCTGGAATGAGATTCCCAGATTATGATTCAACTGGTCCAACGATCCACGCTGAACAAGAAGTGAAGCATCAACCAAGGCGGTCATGTCGTGGCTTACGAAGTCTGGAAGCTGCATCGCTGCTGCCTGATCACACTGGATCCTTTGAAACACGGACTGTTCTGGCACAGCATTTCCTTCCATTCATGTCGCATGGCCAACCTCTAAGGGATTTTGAGAAAGATGATACTTTGAATGCCGACTAGCTTACAAATAGGTCGCGTACCCTTAATCATGGTTGAAGAAGAGTCTCAGTCATCACCAGGATCTCGCACCAGTGTGAGGCACGATACACATGTCGTATAAATAATATCTCGTCCCGAAGAACTTCATTGTAGTGCGTACACAATCTACCGACATCGCAAATTAAGCGTGCCACTGTCAGAACCAAGAGCTACTCTCCGCAGCCTGTTATCGCTTGTGTACTTTTGGCGCAACCCATTTCCTGTCTAAGCCGCTTCATAGCCGCAAAATTAGCCATGAAGCTATTCTGCCATGAAATTTTATCTCTGACATCTTCCAACACCCTTTCAAGCACGAGACAAGCATAAGGTGCGCCAATTAGTGACACTCGTTTCATTTCCAAAGGATATCACATCATCCTCAATCAAATATGAGCAGCTTTTTTGGGGGCAGCTTCGGCTTCGGCGCCGCGGCGAGAAACAACCCCTACACACTACAAGCTTATCCACGATTGATTGAGCCTACAACTCCGGACTTTGCACGATGTGTCCCCGAATTCGGACGGGAGCTGGCCAAGCGAGACTGCAAAGAGGCAGTGAAGAATATGCCGTGGGCTCGACAAAGTGCCGAGGTCGAATGGGCAGTGAATTTTCATGCACAGGAGTATCATCTGCCAATGTCAATTGGCTGGACGGTTCCTAAGGGCGAAGCTGGTGCAGGAACACCTGGCATGTATACTTGATCCAACTTGTCGCACGGGACTTGGACTAAATTCTCTCAAGGCAATTGTGTCATTTCCATTGAGGTCGCGGGTCCAAAGGCTTTCTATGATCCAGCAACAACGAACACACCCTTTACCATCAGGGCTTCTCCTTTCCAGCTTCGGGGCTTAGCTGCTTATGTTGTCAATGACTGTGTCCAAAGGGGAGGGTATCTTGGCGGTTTTGCTACGAACAAGATATCGAATCTGGCCAATTATCTTCAAGATCCCAGTACTGACTTGAGTCTCCCATATCGTAAGGCAATATAATACATTTTCTTACGAAAATGCGTCCGAGACTGACTATGAACGCGCTATCGTACAGCAATATCTGCTCACTTCCTGACTGTCTCGGTGAAAGCACGGACCTTTGGAGACCCACAACCAGGCAATACACATCCTTCAATTGCTGTGTTGATTGCAGAGTACCTAAGTGGCGTCATGAAGGGCGCCAGCAACGAGGTCAGAGCGATACTTGGCGCAAGTGTTCACCGTATGGTAGTCGTGAGTCAGAAGATGAGACCCGGCGGTACCACGCCATGGTGGCAGCAGGTTCCTGATTCTGCTGACGAAATGACCTATGAATGTGACGCAAAGCTGGGTGCGCCCGCAGCGGTAGATTGCGCAAAGGTTGAGTACGGGGAACTGGGCGCGGACGACGATATTATCTCGGTAGGAGCAGGGGTAGTGAAATTCCTCTCATCGGGTCAGTGTTCGAAAAGAACTTATATTTAAGAGCGAGGTTTCCTGACTGATGTATGCCAGGTACCTGTCAAGTCGCTATCACGGCAGCAACCACCATAACCCTCAATTGGCGCCAAATACGCACAGCACTGGATACCCTCTTCAACATTTGCGTCAACCCTCCCTATTACGCAGGCACCGGAGGCAAGGCTTACTTCGGGCCTCAGCCTGTGGTCAGCCGTCGATCTCGCTGGGGGAAGCGACAGGATAATGATGATCTCAGTGGTAAGTAGAGTTCTAGCGCAAAATTCTAAGAACTGCATGACTGATCACAACAGGGTTGAATGCTCTACCACCGGGAGGTAATATCACCGTATCATCGGTGCCTCAGCGGCCGCCAGAACGAATGCTCGGGGTGAATACCACTTTAGCCGAGAATTCTACTATGCTTGTAAATGCTACGTATGCTATCCCGGCTCTTTAGTCGGACGATTTGCAATGGGAGGCTACCTTCAACCTGCCCTCGCGCATTTTGTTTGCATAGGAAAGCGAGCTTGTACTTGTTAAGAGCGATGTTTGCATTAGGCTGTTTTCAAGTCCTCCCATTACCCTTTTGGTATCTTTGACACTGTTTGCCGCTCCTCCCTTTAGCCAGATTTTACAGCTGATACACCAAACAAGAATAAATATTGGAGATAGCCCTCTGAGCGCTACGAGCTTTGCCTGTATCAGCTTTATCAAATATACGATGTTGTTCGGAGCCTGGAGACACGGATACTATAATGGTTGCCACGGAACGATTACCATTGCGCCGCCCGCTGGGAGCAAAATTTTCTTCATCACTCCTTCGTCCTGAACTTTTTAGCAAACGCTGCTAAGCACCTTGGAACACTCATTCATTGGTACTTGACGCTTTCAGCAATTGCGATTTTTCATCGGCCCGTGTTATTGCACGTCCCGCACCCTCCCCTAGCCCGATCTTCGACGCTTGTAGGTCACAATGCCGTCTCATCGTCCATTTCGACGATCTGCCTGTGTTTATACCCCTGATGCACATTGCGAAAGGTTCTCTTGATCATATTGGTCAGATTCGGGGGCTCTACCATGATCAAAACCGTTGGCTTTCGGTCATGCATGTACTTACTTTCCTTATCTATTGTCTTAGTTGTCGCTACATTCTGTTCCAATACTTCGTACCGTTCTTTCGACGAATCCCGCTATGCAAGACCGCTAATGGAGAATCCCAAACTACCTCGGCGATCTCTAGCCGGTGATGGCTTTCCAATGGGCGAAATCACCCAAACATGTTGTTGTGCAGGCAGGATGCGTGGCTTTGACAATCAGACCTGCTATGACTGAGGTCTACACCTTTCTTTGGCAGAGTACTGATGACGATGCACAAACCAGAGTCGGTAGGTGTTGAGTATGCTGGGAGATGCCTTTGCTGACCTGGTAACGGATTTAATACTATTTATGCATGCTCAAAAGCTCATAGGGGTCCACATCCAGACTAATGGTGGGTCTGCAAAGCACACGCGGGAAAAGACAACTGCGGTATCGAACGAGGTATGAGGCTCACTAGCCAACTTACCTATCTGAATACCGGGTCTAGACATTAACCATTGGAAGAAGGGGTCATTCCCTTCTCGCCTGCCCTCCGTTTTCGTAATGCCCGGTTCTCATAATCAACACCTAAGACGCCAAACGCAAAGATCATCCTCACTCCCGCGTGCGCATCAACCATCTCTCCCTGGACAAACCCGAATAGCCCCTTTATAATCATCTGCATCAGCTTCATGACAACCGCCTTCACAGCTAGGATGCTCAAATGCTCCGCCATATCGTGGAAATCGAGGGTGAAATCGCCGAGGCGCAACACTAGGTCTTGCTGGTCGAGAAGGTCGAGATCGAGGAGACAATATGCGAAGACTTCGCAGGTGCGCTCCATGGCTCTGAATACTTTGTGTTCTGTTTCTGGTGACGCAACGATGGAGCGAAGGTCTAGGAGGTGAAAGATATACAGCGGTGGGGTCGGGCTCGTTGTGTTGGTAGTGGAGAGGGCTTTGGCGATAGGCTGGGTTGAGAATGGCTGCGTTGACGGCTGTATGGGATGCTCTTCGTGGCGAACAAGTTTGGTGAATGCGACGGTATGGACATCGTGGGGGAGTGTGATCGCAGTGCAGAGGGCACTCAAATGGAGTAGGAAGAAGAGTAAAGCCAGTTGTGATGCTGGACACGATATCCGAAGAAGTTGCATGTCATGGCGTCAATCATCCAAAAGAACAGCAGAAATCAACCAGCACGGCGGCCTTCAAGAGCTACCTACCTAGCAACAATGATGAAAAACGTGGCTTGCGTGAGAGCGTGGGAAGTGAAGGCGGATAGCGGGTCAAGCGAATGCGGCTATATCTTGAAACAGGCAGTTTTGTTTGCGCGTGGGATAGAGAATGGGGCTGAGTATGGTGTAGTGAGAGTTCTGCGGCCCGCCCAGCCGACAAAACTGCACAGACCCGTGGGATGATTTAGACGCATCAATTGCGGCTGCAACGGGTACTATGATGAAACTTGGGTTTAGCAATGAATATTGCTTGATGTAATGAGGCATGTCACACGGTCGAAAGATCGAGCTTGTTATAGTGGGTAGCTGAGGGTTGTCGTGAAGGAGGTTCAGGATGAGGAACAGAGGCTGTGGGGAGTGATATGTGAATTCTGATGTGGAACAAGACACCGAACAGGTAAGACCGCAGAGATCAAAACTATTCTCAATGAATGATCCACGCATACAGTCAGTGATGATGAAGAAAGTATCTTCTGGCAATGCACCCTTGGGCGAGATCTGCTCGCATTCCTCTGACTTTGCGTAATCCTCTGTGATTTGGCCAAAGTGTGAGAATCTTCCCAGAGGCCGGCGCAGGGAAGAGAAGCACTGCTACTGAGTAGCGTGTTACCTTTCTCTTTGATAGTACAAACTACGTTGCAAAAGCGCAACCTGGCCCCTGGTGGACTGCTTGGTCCTCCTTAAAACCCCAGCATTATACTTAGATCAGGGTGAAAGCCACAGTCATACATCTCATCCTCAACCTCTAAATCTTCTTATCTAGCTTTTGCTAAGGGCAGCTACCAGTATCTGCGGCATTGGGAGCTGTCAGTGGTGTCCGTGTCTAGTTCCTTCTATGCTGCGTCCTTCCTACATCCTTCCATGTAATTCCATCATTGTCCCTTTTTGTTAGCCATAGATAGCAGTGCTTTGTTCTCCATCAGCTACATAATAGCTGATGGCCCACCACTGAATCTACATGTATTCTACATCATCACCGTTGTGCCTCGCTGGAAGTGGCACCTCCGGCGATGGCCCACTCCTGCATTCCTCTTGCTTGAGCGTAATCCGGTCGTGGACTTTGGCATGGGACCTCTATCCAGGAGTCCAAGAAACCTACTGGAACGGGTCTCTGGTTGAGAACAAAAAGATCGAGTCGATGGCCAAACACCTTTCAAACCTTCGTACTGATTTGAATCTGTCAACCACTGCTCTTAGCCCCAGAAGTATGCAGCAAATCTTCGATGACGAGAAGGAACTCAAGAATCTAGCGATCAAATGCTCGGAGACTTCAGATGGATTGATCGAGGAGCTTCACTTGCTTCAGATACAAGGCCCACCCCGGGAACGGCAGGCTCTGGCCAGAAGTCTCAAAGGGTTGTGGAAGACAGGCACCATTGAGGACACCCAAAAGAAACTGGATCAGTATCAAAATAATCTAGATACACGAAAATCGCGTCAGCTTCAAGGTATGTTCGGTTTGCCAAACGACCATTTTGTATTTGCAATCTTGTTCGAAGACTTTTCTATGAACCCAAGGAGCCCGATGCAATGTAGGATTGCTAAGATCCCTTATTTGTCAAATCATGGAGACTTTCCGCCGTTTGATACCATTGCTCGATGATTCTGGCAAGTCCGAGTCTCCATCAGGGCCATCTACTCCAGCAGATAGCAGCCTTAAGACGGTTTTAGATTGGACAAAATGGCGACTTTAGATGACCTAGCGCATTATTCGTGAAATGACTTCCTCTCGCGCATGCTTCTTTATTAACGGGCGGGACGAATTCATTGGAGATTATCGTCCGCTGATTGGGATGATTGAAGACAGGATACAGAGTCTCAACGTCAAAGTTTGCTTGTCTAGTCGCTCCTACAGAGCTTTTAAGGACGCCCTCGGCCATGTCTCAAAAGCTGAAGTTGCAAAACTTTCACAGAGCAAAATCTCTGAGCATATGCCACGGACCGATTGTCTAGTCTCCCTCAAACAAAATTGCTAGCAAGAGGACATCTGACCTGGATCCTGGAGACAGTTCATGAGATCTCAAAAAATGCGGAGGGTGTCTTTTCGTAGGTTTGATTAGCTGTACATCAGAGCAGAACTTGGCATCCTCGTTGTCTTCACAATTTCTCAACGTTGTGTCACACGGACATGGCTCGAGTTTCTCGATGATATGTCCACTACATCAGACGAGTGTTTTTCACGCTGAGACTGCGGAAATATGAGGGAAGAACTTAGTTTTATTAAATAAAAAGTTTTTTTTTTTTTTAAAAAAAAAAAAAATTTAAACGGGGGGGGGGGGGGGTGTTTAAAAAACAAAAAAAATTTTAAGACAAGACGGCTGTTGCTCAGATTGCCCTGATGGATCAGCTCGATAACATTGTGCAAAATGGCTGAAGCGCTAGGAAATTGAAGCTTCATCTCTCAATCGGTGCAGAGGTTGGGTCTATCAACATCTTATGTATAGATCGCAGTGGAGACACTGTCTTCTCCGCGGAAGAGGTTGTCGACTCAGACGGAAATCGAGCCTCGGAAAACGCCCTCTTCCGGTCCGATACCCACCAGTCCCGTCGACTTTTCTTAGTCTTGCCGCCCGATACGGTATTCTGTTACACGTGCAGCAAAATTTTGAGACAGGACAGGATCTTTCCCATAGAAACAAAGCGAGCTACCTACACTGCTGTGTCATTAGTGAGTTATGGCTTCTAACAATAGACCAAGATATGACGCGGAGAGAATTGAAAAATTTCGAGCTTGTAGCTATGCTTCTAAAAGGTGGTGGGGATCCAAATACGGTAGCGCTTGATGGCACGAGATGGTGCAAGTTCTAAGATGGATCCACAATTATAATGAAAGTTTTCGCGAGCGACGGAGTGAACATTCGCCGCAAGAGAAGCCTCGATCAAGGTTGTTAGGGCCTTCCGGAGGCGTAACATTCAAGAAATACTCGAAGATCCTAGACGTCCCTTCCTTTGCCAAACTGCCTTCGAATAGTCAACCCAGGAAGAGTCGTCTCAGATAGAGGCTTGGGCAGTTGTTTCTCTCGCGTCGAGATTAGATATCAACCCCAAGGTCTATTCCGTCGAGCTGAAGCTTCAATATTCTGCTTTATCGATCATAAAGCAATTCTTAGAACATGCACTTGCACTCAAAGAGCGTCGGAACATTCTCATAGCGTAGGGCACTTACTGGTATTCTAAGGGTTTGCATCTCAGGGTTGAGATTGATAACTCCGGTGACCAAGAGTGGTACGCTTCGTCCCAGCAGCAATCGAATAATATCCTCAGAGCGTTAGGACTGGGAGAGGCTGCATTGTATGAAGCAGAATTGAAAGACACCACATCAGGTGTATCTGAACTCGGTCGTGCAATTCGGGAGGTCTATCAAGAGCTCAAAAGCCAATCCATGGACTCTAATACCTTTCCTGATGAGGATGACGTCCTTGGTGAAGATGACTTGCCTCATGACGATGACAGCATATACTACCCAATGCCATCTACGCCTAAAGACTAGTTGGATTTGGTCACGAAGGAGCCAGCTTAGGCGTGCCTTCATTATTGCTCACCATCCAACCAGCACTCTTGGCAAGTACGGCGGCATGGTGTGGTTCCAAAGATAAAGTGTCCATTAAGCAGTCAGTCTAACCAATATTGAAGTGGAAGTTCATAGGAGGCTTTCCGTAAACTGCAGTGAAAACCGTTGCTACACTGATCATTGAGAGCCTGAGATGAGGTCGTTTCTGATCCTCGTATTGTCTTCGCTATTGAGCACGTAGAGCACATAGAGCACTAGAACACATATAAAACAATGATTAAGGACATCTAAATCCTATGAGCTAGATAGCACTGCGACTCACGCACATAAAGGCGTCATCATCAATTGTTAAGGAGACCTAGCAGTAGGAAAGCTCACTGCATCAAACGACAGATATCTGGAGAAATAAAACATTTAGTCACAGATAATGGGTAGAGTCAAAACCTTGCGATCACGCTGCACGTTCCTTCTTCAATGGCGGTGAAAAGGGTAACCAAAGCCCGCAAAATATTACAGAGCTATACAAAAACCTTGTTAATACTACCTGACAGACGTTGGCAGACTTTTCAGACAGATCCACGTCTTCTCGGCCAAGGTTTCCTCCAGTAGGCTGAGAGCATAATCTCTACACACCTAGCTGACTCGCTTGCCAAAGCGGCCGCATTGATGCGAGGTTCGAGTAAGTAGGGCACCATTCCTATCAGCTCGTCTTGACAAGCTCCTCGGCCAAGCGTTGGGGTAAGCCACTGTAAACCCGACGTTACGAAACTACTGACAGGTAAATTCCAGATCCAGCATCCGCGCTCGATTACCTGAACCTCTTCATCTTAGACCCTACGCGATACATACCTCATCTAGAGCACGCCTCACCCAATCAATCGAGACTTTGGATAACACACAAATGTTAGCAAACTCAAAAGCATAGCAATTCTCTCCTCAACATTTATGCCCGGGGTGCCTGCGCTTCATTTGTCAGACACCCATATTTGGCCCTATGAGGCCCCAGCAGAGCCCCAAGTCTAACAGTCATTTCCTCCCTTCACGGGGCTCCTCCTCGAGCGCCAGAGAAACTGAAATCACCGTTACAGGGTTATAGTTACCCCGAACCAAAGTTCTTTTAAAGGGCACCACGCCCGATGCTTCAGGGGTCACTCCCCGCGAAGTCTCCAATGATCGGTATCGCCATGCCGAGTACACCGCTGATGAGACGCTATGATTGGAACTGCCCCGAGGCATCTCGCACCCGACCCACTGGGACTCTGTGCCCTGGACAGGTTGTGACGGCGCCCCCTCCTTCGGCCGCTCGCACGATAGAGCGTTTTCGTCTTACATGATGGGGTTTCCAACCGAAAGACTCTCGGCTGTAGGGTACTGCCGGAAGTTAAGTGTGCTTCCCGGTGCGTTTCGGCGCAACTTGCACCCAAGCAATACGGTAGATTACCTCAGAGGTCCTACCCGGACACGTGCATTGTACCCGAGAAACTCGTAGTTCTAGGGCGTTCTATCGAAAAATTTGACCGTGTGAGCCAAATGTATAGGGTGCTTCGTCCGAAAGACTTCTTTGTATAGGGCGGTCTAGCCGAAACCCCTCAGGAAGAAGCTATTTCTGGGGTCGAATGTCTGATTCGAACCCCGGACCCGCGATTTCATTCTGCGCTATGCGCCCCAAGCTCTTGGTTCCTTTTGGTTAATTTGGGCCGGGGGTCTCACTAATCATGGCCCCACTAAGGAACCTTATTCGCTACCCTCATAAGCGAATAGCGGGGTCACGATTAGCTGCCATCGGTCCGGAGTGGAAGCGCAGACGCGGACACATTGTCAGCAATCCGAAAGCACGAACATCCTGTACAACATATATCCATACGCAGGCTACTGTCGTAATTGATGCTAGTTAGAACAGGACAGCTGATGTAGCTGCTATTGTGTCGCCATCGATAGATATATCTATTTCAAATAATAATTTCGAAGCATCGATCGCAACCATCGGTTCCGACGATAAAATGTCAGCTCGTACGGGCAGCAGTTATACGCCTCATACAGGTCCCGAGCAGAAGAGCAACACGGGCATCGAGCCAATTACTACTCACTCCCCCAGCTGATGGCTTGATCAAGGACCGCTAGGGCGTCGTTATTGCGGAGTTGCACATGCATGCCATGTCATGTCACCCCAGGCATATGCATCCCGCTCTGCATCCTGGCTCGTTTTCATAGATAACTACTTGATCAAACCTCCGAGCAAGACCGCGTGAGCTTTCTGATCGATTAGGCCTCGGCTGTTCCCGAATATGCATGTTTATGCACCAATATGCAACCAACGGCAGCGCACCGAACATCTCAGAGAGCAATGTAGATAAGGTACCGTATCTAAACCATCCTTGCCCACCTACTTTGACATGAGCGATTGCTCGCCCTAGACTGTTAACCCTTCTTCCTTTTCAATATTCTCTTAGCTATGCTATATTGTTAGCCCTACAGTCCATTATCGTGCTACTACTGATCATGGCTTTACCAGCGAGACCTCATCTGTCAATACGTGTCCTAAGCTTCGTCATTGCCTGCGCTCTCTTAGCTTTGATATCGTTCAATGCTGGTAGCGAAGGACGCTTGCGTAAGACCTATAGTTCTGTTTCTAAGCAAGCAAAGCAGTCTGCTGCCTCTGCTGCATCAACCTTGGCTGGCCACGCACAACCACATGTCGATGCGAAACCACACAAACTCGGGACTTTCCCTACAAACATTTCCGACGAACAACCAAGTGTCGATGCCCAACCCCAAAAATTCACGACGCCCCCCTACAAATACATCCGAAGAACAACCAGATGTTAATGCCCGACCACACAACGACATGACTCCCTCAACAAACATTTCCGCCCCAGATGTCAATGCCCTACCGCACAACATCACGTCTCCCTCAATAAGCATTTCCTCACCAGCGCCGTTCCCTCCGCTTCCGCCTCCGGATGATGAAGAGTACATGGCAATCTGTATGGCAGGTGAGCACCTATAAGCTTATTGCAGAAGCCACTCCAGCAGAGTTCTAAGCGCACATCACAGTGAAGGACCAATCCCTGGATCTCCCCGAATTCTTCTCCCACCACTACTTTCACCTCGGTATCCGCCGCTTCTACGTCTTCGATGACGGTACCGAGCCCCCTCTCTCTACTGCATCCTATCCTATCCCATCCTCCTCTATCACATGGGTCTACTTCCAACCTCATATTCACTCAGACCGACTAGGCGAGCGAAAAGGCATTCAGGAAAAATACTACACCGGATGTGTAAAAATGTTTGGTGATAGACACAAATGGATGGGTTTCCTTGATGCCGACGAATTCCTAGAAATGACCGGCGGCGAAACCCTTTCGGAATTTCTGCATGACTGGGCCCGCAATGATACCGTCGGTGCTATTGGGGTTAACTGGCTTGTCCATAGCTCCGCCGGCTTACTCACCCGCCCTGCAGACGGACCCCGTAAAGCGTTTAATCGTTGTATCGTGGACAATATTCACAACGACAACCTGAAGGTCAAAACCTTCGTGCGTCCAGCCCTATTTGGCTACATGTGGAACTGTCACTGTATGGCCAAATTGAAAAACGAAGCTATACAAGTAGGCGAGAACGGCGATCTAATCACTAGAAACTGCGATCGAAGCCCGATTACGAGAGATAGGTGGGCGTTGCATCACTTCGGGACCAAGTCTCGAGAGGAATTCTTGCAGAAGCAGGAGAGAGGGAAGATAAGGGGTGGGAAGTCGACGGCACATTGGTGGAAGAAAATTGAGAATGCGGAACAGAGGAACTGTTCGGAGTTGACCAAGTATGTCCCATAGTGGGTGGATTTTGGAAGTCACGAATACTAGACGAATAGATTTTGATGCCCTCTTGGTTCCACTTGAACAAGAGCTCTCTCAATCGGCTGGTGCCTTTCGCGTACCTAGTAGAATCCCTTTGCCCTAGGGCTGAACTCCTAAATCTTACACCCTGTCAGTCGATGCGATGATGTTCGGGACCATAACGCCCGATGGTAATTTTGGTGGCAGGCATCGTTCGAGAAGATCGAGGGGGCTTAGAAAAGGACAGACTTGAGGATATTGAGGATCGAGGGAGCTTGATGGGTCCTTTCTAACCCAGTGGTGAAAGCCGCCATGTGGGACGATCATCTCAGCCTGCCACTTACTACAAATTGACGCTGTCTCTGTTCAGATCTAGGTAGCACAGTTACCAACTATCTGGGAATGATGACTCAAAGGGCTGTTGGTAGGCCGGAATGCAGTACGATGAAGGGGAGATATAACATCTGTAAAGTAGTCGATACACGTCCGAATTGGCAGGTTATATTTTACAATAAGATAATTTCTTTCACATACGGCCACAGACTGTTGAGAACTCGGCTTCCCGTCCGCTCAGCCAAAGATAAGCCTCAGATCGGCTAATTAGTAGTTGGGTCGGTGACGACCAGCGAATACTAGCTGCTGTATGTTTTTGCTTTTTTTCTTATCTTTCTTTTTCCTTTTTGTTAAAGGACAAATTTTTTGGCTGTGGCATGCACTCTTCTCGGGTGATTGTAGGCAGTGGGAGAGGGAGTAGAGGAGATAACCCGTGCTCAACAATCCTCTTGCGGTTCACTTACATAGTAATCTAGGTCCGATATCAAGGACAAAAACCCGTGTGTCTCTCATTATGCGGAGTCTTGAGGCTGCAAGAATGCAGAGCAATGCAAAACCGCAACGGCAGTCAGCCTGCGGGTTGCGTCTATCTCCGGTCTCAAACCTTGTGTCTGTCAGCTAGAAACGATGTCTACTACGGGTCTCTAAACAAGGGTTATCAGATGGTGACGACCCTATGATTCAAGAGTTGAGTCCAACATCGGTCTTGGGCCCGGGAACATAACTTGAAGCACTACACCTGATGATGTTTTAGTTGACAGAGGGTGACTCTTGGCGCCAAGGCTTAGTGGTCACGTGACATGCCCTAGCGCGCCCATGTCAAGTCGCTCTCTCCTTTCTTAGAACTCCGTAGCCAATACAACTAAGTGTTTTACCACATATTTCCACAAAGGCTGCTGTAGAGGCACGCTCGCCTAATTTCATTTCCAACCTTCCCCAGCCGCCAAGCGGAGAGCAACCCAGGTAGACTTTTGCCCCTGAAACGAAGACCTCACCGAGATAGGAATGCTATTCTCAAGTTGAAACTTGGAGCCTTACAACTGGAAACTGCCGTGTACCCCGTGGCCGGAAACCGATGAGGAGAAGGTCACTTGTTCCGGGACCAGCATAGATGGTGCGCTAGAATGCATGAGGCTTTTCTTTAACGACGCACCTATCATTTCTCAGACGCAAATGGCGCGTGGAAGACGGGTATCAAACACAAAGTCCAGTCCTCTCTTCAGGAGAAGGCAAGCGCGGTGGAAGTGAAGTTTTCGGCCTTGACTTTTCTCTTCTTTGCATCTGCATCTGAGGCTCGAGAGCTCAAACTCCGTTGTATCAACTGGCAAGAAAAACCAACATCGCTAATTGTCCCATCAATTCACAAAAATGCTTCCTTGCCCAAGCTTTCTATTTTTCAACATCTTCCTTTGCCGCGTCGCGTCATCATTGCTTCCAGCGACCTCCAATTTGAGCTCCAACACCACCCACCTTCCCACCGCCCAAGCGACCTGCACCGGCTTCAAACTCTTCCAGCTCCGACCCTTCTACCGCGACTGCAACAGCGCCATCGAATTCCTATCGTCCAGCCGTCTCCCCGGCTACTTTCACTCTGGCGGCAGCATGGACACGTGGCAGCTTCCGGTCACCGAAACGGTCGGCACGTGCGACCTGTCGTTGCAACTCGCTCCGTTTTCGCTGCCGGAACGCGGCTCCTGGCAAATCGTCAAGGCGGCGGCGAGGAAACTGAATGAGGATTGCAGAGTCAAGGCTACTTTGGGGGATGTTACGGGTGGTGCGATCACGGCTGGGCAGCATGATCGGGTTCAGATTTCGATGGTGAGAAGGACGAGGGGTGGGGAGGAGGTGGCGGGTGGGTGATTGGGGTGGATGATGCGTAGTATGTTTCAAGGACATATACAAGGCTCGTGAATTGGATGAAGGCGGGAGCCTTCCCTTCATCGCCGGTCGACTATTCTTTTCTTAGCGGCGGATATTGTTGCCATCTGAGATATCAAAGGCATTTGCCGCGCCCGCGGCGGCATGGCAGCCCGATTATCACACCACTCTGATTTAGAGCTGGGAGCTTGCAGTTGGAGTGACGAATAGGACAAGAAAAGGATGTGTGGGTAGTTCATGGGAAGAGTATCTCGCGACAAAATTGGAAAGAACTGACGCCATGGTCCGGGCCAAAAAACCTCCCCAAGGAAAAGGACTGAATAGAATAACCGTGGATCCCAGACTATCTGGAAGACGTTCCCTGTTCCTTCCACAAATTGAGATCAAAGCTTTAGAGTTTCTTCTTTTCTTCCTCCTCGTTCCTATCCTTCATAGTAGGAACCACTAACATTTCGAACACGATCGAGGGTAACGAATCAATCACAAATTTCTGCATGGCATGACCAACATACCCCACAACGACCTGCCACCCACTGCCTACACGATCCCCACAGCTTCTGGCCATCGTCCTCGCCGTAGGCGTGAAGAAAGAAGAAGGCTCCTTGGAGTGAGCCACCTCGGTAACTCGTCCGACCGGGATGGCGAGGACTTCGATGTTTTTGCCTTCGGCTTTGACTTCCACAGCGAGCGAGCTGCTCATCGCCTCATTGAAGGCTTTGGACCCGCCGTATACCGTCGCATAAGGGACGCCGGAGTCGGCGAGCCGATGTTCATGATGAGGGTTGGGCCGTCCGATCTAGCGAGCTTGGGTAGAAGGGCCCTTGTCAATTGCGCGGGGAACCTGGTTGACATTGATCAAGGAATCGAGCTCTTCCGCCGTGTTCTTCTCCAGAGGCTGGACTTTGGCGCCGCCGCCGACGTTGTTGACGAGGATGGTGAGATTGAGACCGTCGAGGTTGGCTACGAAGTCATCAATTTGCTGACTCGTAGCGGAGGCGTCATCGAGTACGGCGGCTTTGAATTGAATGTTTTTGTGTTCGCCCTCGAGCTGGGTTTTGGTCTTCTCGAGCTTTTCGGGGTTTCTGCCGTGCAGAATGACGTTGAAACCATTGGTGGCAAGTTCTGAGGCGATGCCAAGACCGATGCCATCACTGGCTCCTGTTAACCAGAACCCTACGGCAGTCCCCGTAGAGGTATCGCTTTATGGATGATGGGCGAGTATAGAGGTAGATGAAACGGAGGAGTCTGAGAATTGTATAGGAAGCAGTTTGCGATGCCCAATCCAAAGAATATCTGTGAGGCATGCATTATTCGAGAGGAAGAAGATATGAGGGAGAATGATACATGTTGGATTATTGACGTTTCCTACCCCTCGTACCTTTGAATATTTGTTGGATGTTTGTTGGGGCGGGTTGTGGTTGGACCGTTGGAATTTCAGAAACATAAAATACCAATACGGTAAATTTCAAGTTAAGAGATTTAGTTCGTTCGGTTGGTACAATCAATCGGAAAAACATTCCATGCCCGCCCACAAAGTGTCAAAATTCAGGTATGTGATGTGTAGATTGCATCAACTATTCTATACCAGGATTCCCCGGCTCCAGTATCTGTATCCCATGCAGATTAGGTATATGTTCCCAACAGGTGGCTGGGAGGAGGCTGGGAACCTTGTTTCGACAAAATGCATACCGTGCTCCTTCACTCTTACCCAATCATTCGAGACTGATTGTTAAGTGGCCCGACTACTGTAGAAGTAGCTTGGGCCCTCAGTCATCCCAGCCCACCTCGTATTGCCACTTACCCGACTTATTACTCTAGGTATATAGGTACAATTGTCTCCCAGAGAGCTGGGAGGTAAGGGCTTCATCCAACCTGAGCATTCGTATCTCAACCAAACCCTGAATGTGCAAGCCTCGCCCTGGCAGCGTTTCTGCTACAACCATCGCAGCGAGGCCGGCTCAGTCCAGAATATTTTCTTCGTTACACTCTCCTCCAGTATCACTGACCAGGACTCCACCATATTGTCTCTGCACCCACTGCCAACTGGACGTCTGCAACCTTTCCACTACAACAAGATGGTCTACAAAATGGTTATGTACGTTGACGGCGGTTGTAGAGGCAATGGCTACCCGGGCGCCTATGGTGCCTGCGCATGCTTTGTCGTGAGAAGATGGGGCCAGAACGAAACCTTCGCGCGACGTCTACCAGAGTCGATGCGTCCAGTACCTACAAACCAACGAGCGGAGCTTTATGCCATCATTATCGCCCTCAAGCATGCTATCAAAGAACGAGGATTCCTGGACGGCAACCCTTACATGGAGGTCACCATACACACAGACTCCAAGTATGCGCACGGCTGCATGACCGATTGGTATCGCAAGTGGCAGGGAAATGGTTTCATCAATTCTCTTGGGAATGAGGTTGTGAATCGTGACTTGATTGAGAGGGCGCTGGAGCTCCAAAGTGAAATTTGGGATTATGGCAATGTCACTTGGGAGTGGGTACCAAGGTCTGATAACACAGTGGCTGATGAAGCGGCCAACGATGAGATGGATGAAATGGAGGAAGAATGGGAATGATTTTGTGACCGGCCAATGCTGAATCTGGTGCTGCATCGGGTCTGCACCGAAAGTCCTGCACCCGCCTAGTGCAGCCCTAACCCTACTTTCGGAAGCGGCCCTGTGGGAAGCCTAAAATATCTTCTCCAGGCTGATGGGACTTAGGTACTTCTTTGCCTTGATAGGGCAGTGCCCCGAAACCTGGCTGGGCTAGGTGCGATTCCGAGAACTCCGACGCATTGTCCAGGTACCCTTTAAGTGGGGCGTTATCCGAAGTCTGAGCCGAGTCTTGGCGGTATTTCTCTTGTAGGCGACGAAGAAATCTTCGATCGAAACACTCCAAGTCTACACCTTTCACAGTTTCGGATCAGCCAAGGGTTGTACTGGTACTGTATAAAGAAAGGGAACGCATGCTGAATCCGGCAGCGGAAATTCAGCTGCCACTAGCTACATGTAACCGAGCTTCAACGAGTAGATTACCATATGCACAGACCCTATTTTCTGCACAGACCTCTATGCGTTTCCAGTTCACAAGGAGTCAACCCCTGTAAAACAACAGTGCTGACTGTTTGTTTCTTCTCTTTATCTGTAGCCCGCAGCGTCCCAGATAATTTTCTGTTCTTTCATCGCTTTCCGCTTTCAAGAAGCAAACTGGTAGAATACATCCGCAATGTATATGTAGCAGTACTCTACTAAGCATCCATCTTCTCTAGGTCACACTGCTGAGCGATCTCATCATTTCCCTGTCTTCCTCACTTAACGACTCCTCGACCATGGATTCCACTCAAAAAGCTTGTGCCAAATGCCACAAACTTCAAGCAGACATACCCCTCAAACGCTGCGCCAAATGCCAAAACCAGTGGTACTGCAGCCGTGACTGCCAGAAAGCCGATTGGAAAGCCCACAAGGCATTCTGTGCCTCTTCGCAGCAGAGCAATGCGCAGAGAGAACCCCACGCTACAACCAATTTCGACGCCATGCCCAAAGTGTTCGGCAACTTCTTCAAGGGTATTTGTCCAGACAACTACCTACATCAATTCCCCAAGAAAGATGCTTTCCGCCAGCTGATTGACTGCTATCGCATGCGTGTTGAGGACGACTACAACTTTGCGGGCGATACCCGTGGACTCTACAACGGGGACGACCCACTGGCCGACTTTCAGGAGTTCTTGGACATGGCAGAGACGAGAGGCGGAATTCTGCCCAGCTGGTGGTCGGATGGAAAGAGGAAGGAGTGTGAGGAGAGTGCAGTGGGGACATCGAACTGGAGCGATCTGAACGCCGCGGTGGAGAAACAGGATGTCATCGAACACTACGGAGATCCTACCATGCCGATGAAGTTGAGACTGTTGGCTGAGAAGATCTATGGCAAGAAGATCGAGGGAACGTGATCGCATGAAGCGCTATGGCATTTGGGTCAGTCACAGTGATAGGGTCTACAGGATTTTGCGTTGACCGAGCAGTCTTCATCGGTAATTCCTTATCTGCCTAGGCAACCCTCTCATGTCCTTTCGCTTGCATTGAGTACGATGACGGCGAAAACCAATCCGGCTATGTACCCACACAAAATCCTTGCTTGTAGTGGCGCTCCGTGAATAGTATTACAATTTCGAGAATGTATTCCACCTTGTCTCCTCCTTAAGAGGCAGCTGTGCCTGCGGCGTCGCTCTTCTTGCGTTAAAACACTTGGCCGTCAAGCTAGGTTTGTTGCAAGCACACTTCTAGAGCATTGAGAGACATTTGCGCAGCTTCTCCCAGGAATAGTTGGCCAATCAATGGATCTCAAGCGCTTGGTACCGTCGCCGACGAGATCTCGTGAGATTACGGAGAAGACCATCGCGTATACTAATGCGACATTGGCTACAATATGGGGAGCGTATTGGTCAAGGTGCAAGCAAGGCGATGGAAGTGATATTGCGAGACTAGCGGTGAATATAGATCGGTGGGGTGTGTGGAGAAACATGTTGACTATCATCCTCAATCTGTTCACTGATAACTCTCTGCAGCTCAGGATGAAGGACTGGATACCTCATCCACGGCCCACATAGTATCCAGTTTGACCCCAATGCCAGCGTTCGGATACTGTCACATGAAAATCAAGAAAAGAAAATAATGGGGAAGGACAGATGGCATGAATTAACTACTAGAACGAGCCCAGCTCAATTCTGTGCTAACAAAACGCTGTGATGCGTACTCAAAAATCAGGCAACTCTGGTGACCTGGTCAACAACACAAAGATCTCGCACCGGCCGTCTCTTGAAATCCAAAATCGCATGCAGTATGCAACACACGGTGTCAGAAGAGACGTCGCCTCTATCCAATATACTGAATGCTCTGGAACGACCCACTGAAAGCCACACAAAACCCGGCGTCACTCCCGTTTCGACCGTACCAGGTAGTCTGGCCTGTACAACCTGGCTCCGTGTAAGTATTGAAGCTCTGACGTAGCCACCAGCCATTGCCCCAACTCCCCCTGTGATTTCACGTCAGCGTCGTCACTATGAGATAAGCATGCAAGTATCATGATTCGATCAGGTCCCGATTCCCGACGATACAATGAAAAAACACTTTCCAAAACCCCTCTTCTGTGTCGCAAGCAGATATGAAGGGAGTTGATGGTTCCACATACCAAATCTCTGTGTCGTTGGTGTAAACTCAAGGCAGTCCTCATAATTCATTCCACCGAGTTTGGGTCGGGGATGGGCGTCGTTGAAGACACCGTTTTGGCAGTACTCGTCTGTTTCCTCGAAGCAGCCAATCCAGGCTTTCGTGCTGCGTTTCTCGAGGCTTTCGTTGGTGGTTGGAAGGGACAGAGTGGTGAGGCTCAAGGCTAGAAGGAGGAGGGCTTTGGTGAACATCTCGATGGAGTGGAATCGAGTTGAGTTGAGTTGGAGATGTACTGCGATTATGTGGGGTGTGGATGGAGATTGCTGTAGATAGTATGTGCTGGGGAAAGTGTGTGACTGTGAATGGAATATGCGAGTCTAAGGAGTATGATTGTTTCTTTGGAAGGGACGCAGTCTGCTTTTATATATGTTGGGGAAGTCTCTTGAAGTGGAGCATGAGTCATTCGACTGATAGCACGCGAAGTGTTATGGTAACATGAAACAGATGAGTGTCTGCTGCTGTGTCATGTCATTCAAAACCATGACTACGAGACGATACTTCTTCTGCCGCAGAATGGAAGAAGATTTGTACTTCACCTGGGCGTGCGTATCATTGGGCATCATGATATAGTCTTTGTTTTGCCTATGAGACTGGAGAACTTGGCCAATGAAACCCACAGGGAGAGATTCAAGATGGAACGGTGAAGAGTCTTGGAATTTCGACACTTGGAATTCGCAAGTTGTGCTCTCGAAACGATTTCAGATCTGATACAAGTTTGAGAAAACAAGGTGGACTTTCTCATGTCCAATGACTTCTTGATTACTAGCCTTCGGCAATAGCTTTGATTGGTCATGTGAAGCCGCGGTGGTTTCAGCCTTGCTCAGCACCCAGACCCATCTACAGATGCTACTTTTAGCCACGACGGATACCGATCGTAGCCGGACCACTTGGTCTCCATCTTTATGACCATGTCATTAGTTGGAGGTGATTGAGTAGCCGGTTCCGGAGGTTAGGAAAGATGGTTGAGATGCAGGGGCCCGGCGGGCAGCTGTAACATGGCTAATATCAAACATATGCCCTGTCACTTTACCCAAATCATAACAGGCATTCAACGCCCTTAACCCCCCCGGAGCGCTTCACAAAGAGCCGGCCTCGGATTGCACCTATGGATGCCTAGAGAGAAGGCGGACAACACATGCCTCTTGCCATCGGTAAGGGAATCATTACCACAAGGACACGGACATGGCGCAGCCTTGAATGAAGGAAATCCATCCAACCAGCGCCAACATTAAGCGCCTAGGACTGTTGCTGATTAACGACGGTGGCAGTAATAGAGAGGTCCTGTTTCAGACCTTCTGTATATGTGTTACTATCCCCCCACCCTGCTTTCTGAGCAGCTTCCCCTCGTCTCAGGCCATACACCACTGAAAGGGAAATAGCAGGCATTTTCTGACGCTCCTGTTCATTCTCAGTCATTGCTCTTAGGTTTCTGACTCATGGAAGACAGATTTCTATCGCCCTGACAACTTGTCACTCTATCATGTCAATGCTCCCTTCATTCTTTCCTTCGTCATGATCCTCAACATTCTTCCAGCATTCGTCCGAGCGACGCCGTCATCGACAATGATCAGGCCAACGTTCACTTACATCTGCTGAGGAATCTCTTACATTACTATACCTGGGTGATACCTCGACTCCGACTTTGATTGTCCGGTATACAAGCACGATCCAGGCGCCCTATAAAGACTTCGTCCGTGTGTTTCGGACGTCCGGAGGACCGGATCTTGCTGCCACACTACGAAACGCTTTCTGGGGCTGCAACTCGACCGTCATTGCAGCGTATACGCCAATAACGTTTCCATGGCATAAGATCATGTCCAGCTAAGTAAGCTGACTTCAAGGGTGCATTTCTGGGAGCCATCGATTCTACCACAAATCGAAGCCAAAGTCTCTCCAATCCTGCGAAGCCGACGATCCTTGTCTGTTTGTTACACAAGACAGCAAGAACAGTAGCCTTACTCAAAGCTCGGCTTCTCATCAACCAATGAGCGGCGACATCCAAGTCAGCGAAACGGACCATCCAGACGGACAGATTTGGAGCTTGGCCCATCCAGTGCCGGTCGTGAATCTTGAAGCAACTTCCAAGGTTGCAGCGGTAGCACCATGTGCTGGTTCCTACTGGTCGCATATGATTGGGGTTGTTCCAATACCGGTGGGGTTGACTGCCTGGCCCTGAAATGGCTCGACACCAAGGCAGGAGGCCGCGACGTGTCAAAATCATCCAAATCTGCTTTTGATGTTATGGCTTCTGAGAAACGAAGCCCCCATCATCATCGTTGATCCTATTCTCAACAACTCGTCGCCTCTGCCCTCCTTGGCTCTCTCTCCATTTTCCTACACCGCTGGTTGAGCACAGACACTCTTCAACCCGCACCTTATTTTAGGCTTTCCCGACAGCGGCAGACGAGGCTCCGGTCTCGGGACGATGCCCAGGTTGAGTAATCGTAGTCGTAAAGATTGATGCCTCATTTGTTCGCAAGAACCAATGCGCGCGTGGAAGAAAAAGCCGCAACAAGTGTTGAAACAAGGTACAGCACAATCAAGCGCAAGATGCAAATAGCCTCCGGGCCAGTTTCCTTCTAAAGCGTTTCTAGTTGCTCAGAATCCCCCCCCCTACGTATACTGCCCATCTTATCATGCTGCCAATACTTGCAGTCCTCAGCGCTCAAATCTTGTTATTCTACCTCGCACCGGTCATTTTGGCAAGTCCTCTGCAGCCCCATCTACCGACATTGTTCAACTCAGTCACATTGAATCCTCCCACTCTTTCAATCATCAATACTACTTTTCTCGATGATAACCCCTGCTTATATCCCAGCCCGGTCCGCCTCCCAACAACCTACCACGATTGCGCAGCTGCCGCCATGCAGATAACGAAAGGGTCAGTCATGGAACATTATACCTTCGGTCGCGGTAGACATGCAACCTACAAGCTTCCAAAGACCTTCCACAGTGGCACATGTGTCGTCAACCTAGACATGGTTTACGACGACCAGGAAGACACAATGACCCTCCTAGAGATTCAGGGGGCGGCTTTTGCTCTAGCGATTCAGTGTACGGCTGGCGCAGTTTTTAATCTGGGTGGAATTGAGGCCGTGGGCCCGAAGAAACAACTGTATGTTACGATTGTTGGCGTAATGGCCCAAAGCACATCTTGAGTGGCTATGTTTAGCGCCACTATAGCTCATTTCGAACTAGGTTAGAGGCTGAGACTGCAAGCTATTCTCGTAATCAAGGAGGGATGCGTCGGAGCAGCTATCTGAAATGCAGAATGTCTTGTTCGTTTCACTTTGACAATGTATCACGTACTTCATACAAGGTCTTCCGTTTGATCTCGCTTCCTTTCTGTTGTTTTCGTTGCGTCGTACGCCAGCAAATCCATTCCTTTGGTTCGATCACAACCGTCTGAAGTGAAGATATAGGCGAAGTTAATAAGGAAAGCATCTAATATCGAAGCGTGCTGCGTGGTTGGTAATTTAAGGTTTTGAACATTCTTCTGCCCCCGAGGAATGCAGGCTAGCGAGGAGACAACGCGATGTGTATCATTCCAAGGACCATTCTCATTTCTCTGGAAGGATTGTCAGTGCTATAAGCCTGCGAACTTAGCACGCTCATAATTTCTTCCATTCAGCACACTTTTTGTTATTGTCTCTACTTTCCATCTGAGTAATACTTCTACAAACTACTTCGTAAAGACAATAATCGCTGCTAATCAATCCTCCTCAACTCTTGGGCTTTCACTCCTTCATCCAACATGAAGTCCCGAGATGGGCTTGCCCTTGCGCT
Organism: Letharia columbiana; assembly: GCF_014066305.1. Taxonomy (NCBI): domain Eukaryota; kingdom Fungi; phylum Ascomycota; class Lecanoromycetes; order Lecanorales; family Parmeliaceae; genus Letharia; species Letharia columbiana. The sequence goes on from NW_023501084.1 coordinate 321,057, forward strand.
GTTGGCTCTTCTAAGCAATGATACAACGCTGACACTTGCTCAATACGTGACTACTGTCACCGTATCCATCAATACCGATCCTTTCTGTACAGGCATTGGAGCGTTTGGTGGTAGTGCCGCTGGGGCCGGCAACACTTCTGGCTCTGGCGCAGGTGGTTCTGGATTCGGATCGGGATCTGGGGCCTCAATTGGGTCTGGCAACGGTACTGGCTCCGCTACCAACAGCGGGTAGGACCACTTCTCCCTAGGACAACATAAATTGGAAAAGAAGCATGCTGACTTTATTTCCAGTGCCCCAATCATGCCTAGCAACAACACTACTGGACATAATACTACTGGACATTTTGATGCTCTTGGTTACTACCCTGCTCCAGCAGACGGAGATCTCTTGGGTGGTCCCGTCTCCACCAGCCCTAAGATGACAACGGAGCTCTGTGATACCACTTGTCAAGGATATCCCTACATGGCGCTCGAGAACGGTATATACGTGAGAGTCGTATCGGCGAACGTTTTGGATCTGACAACTGCTAGGAGATGAATGCAATTGTGGCTCATCTGCACCCAACGGCTCACCATCTTCTGTTCCCCCATCTAAAAACAAGAGAGAGGTCACCAGCGGCGACTGCATCCCTTGTGCGGGCAATAGTAGCGAATGTTGCGGCGCCCCTGGCGGTTACGCACTCGTCTACCACGTTACGCCGAATGTCGCTAGCTTGTCAGCAGTCCCCTACAGTACGATTGAATCGGCTAGCTCCACCATCGGAACTTCATCCACCTCTTACTCACCCATCTCTTCTGCCTCAGTCGTCGCGGACTCATCCACCGGCTCGGATGAATCGGTCGTCATTGGCTCCACCACCTCCTCCGCTGCGGTCGAGTCAACTTCCACATATGTCTACAGCACCACTGACAGCTCTTATTTCTCGAATTATACCTTTTCCAACACCGCCATAACCGCGGCTACTATCACACCTGGCTCTGCGACGGCCAATATTACTAACACCGCAACAGCAGCGAACGGAGGTAACAGCGGTGTTAACGCAACAGCAACCAACGGCGGTAATAGTAGTACTGTCGCAACAGCCATCGGCGGCAACAGTGGTGCCACCGAAACGACAGCCCATGGGGGCAACACAAGTGGCATGGATCCATCAGTCTACGGGGTTGATGGCGGGGCCACCGCAACAGCCAACGGTGGTGCCACTGCAACCGTAGGATCCAGCACTGCCGAGCAAACTCTTGAGTCTGCGACTCCATCATGTGTTAGCTCGGCCAACTATGTCGGTAACAACACCAAATACAGTGATTATTTCGGATACACGTACGACATTAGGTGCAACTTGGACCTACAATCCTCGCCTGCCGACTCCGACGCACACGCCGAGAGCTTCGAGGATTGCCTCGAATATTGCTCCCTACTAACGGACTGTGTTGCTGTCACCTACCAAGATCCGCCCTCCACCCCAAGTAATTCCAGCAATTGCTATCCAAAATGGAGCTTTGGCGGTTACGCGGCATCTACCGTTGACGGATTGTACAGCGGTGTCAACGTCAACGGTCCTTCCCCTGGCACTCTCGAGGATCAGAATCTCTGCACGACAAACAACACCCAAGGCGTGTCTTACGACAATCAAGCATACTACGACGATTACGGCAACGCTTGGACCATCGGTTGCGATAACACGCTCGCCATTCCCGGCAGTGCGGCTCTCTCCAGCACAGTTACCGACACCCTGGCGAGTTGCGTCGATTATTGCGGCGTATACGACTCGTGTGAAATGGTGAATTGGACGGGGCCGCATATCAACGGCACGGCAAATGACCCCAATTGCTTTCCTGCGTCCTCGAATGGAACGGCTGGTGCTGCCGATTCCGCGCCAGGGTCGGGGTACGCTGTTTCGAGCCCTTCTTAGTATTCTATTCAAGGCATTCCGGCGAAGAGCTCGACAGAGGCAACAGGATCTTTGGTCTGCTGTTAGTGTTGACGTTGAGAGGAGGTCCTTTATCTATGTCATGAAGAATTCTCTTTTGCCCTAGACCGTGATAGTTCTTCGCTGCATATATGCTACCACAAGATAATCATTCTAGTGCTCGTTACTTTCAGATTCATCATTTGCCGATCTCACGTGTTATTGAGAAAATGTATCTTGCCAACATCGATACGTTTCGAGACTATCTCGCACGTTCTTAATTTTCTAGAGTTGGTGGAGGAACCGTGGCACAGGTATGAAGTCATTCCTTCAGGCCTGGAACTCATGGTGTCGCATTCCTTGTCATTCTAAAGTTGCTATGCGCATAAGATCATGTCACATTGCCGCACAGATCGGAAGGCAGATTTGTGCTCGAAAAAACCTCAGATGAATGACGCATTGCACTCCATCCCATTATCCTAGCGACTGGGGGGACTTCGCTCATAGAGTGCATGAAGGCTTAGCATTCACTTTGTTTTACTTCGTATTCTGCTAATAATTTTTTTTAAGGATTATATAATGACTTCATAGTCGGCTGATTGCTCTGCTCCTTTTGGCTTTGGTGTTGCAGTCGTCGATGACTCGAAAGTATGCGCTTCGAACAATGCTCTCGTGGTCATATTACAGCAGATGGTACTATGCAGAAACTCTGATGGCGAGGTATGACCATGTTGTGTGCGTGTGATGCAAATTGCGATCGTACAAACGGCATCCAGGAGCCGTATCTCTCACGAACACGTTTTTCTGAAATTTGCCTGCAATTGTCACAGGAGTGTTTCCTTTGCATTCTGCATATTTGCCGTGCAGACATTCATCGAAGCACTTGTCTTCATGATCGTTCTTTGAATCTCATGTCCCGTCAAGCAAGCCAACGATATCCAGCTTTCATACCAGCACCATGCTCAAGACGTCCTATTCACCGAGTGATGCGGCGCACTAATCGGACACGAGCCCCTATCTGTCTCTGAGCTAAGCATCAGTAGACGTCATGGATGAAGACAAGTGATCTAAGTTCAAGATCATCGTGGCGAAGTCTACCTCGCTGGGAGCTCGACGCCACGCCCTCAATACTTAGCACCCATTCTTTGTACCTGTACAAGGTCCCGTCATGCGAGAATGAATCGAAGCACAGAGGCGATGATGGGAAAGATTGACGGGCTCATGAAAAGATTTTATGCAGAGGGAGGGAAATCAGAGGGAAGAGAAGAAGTCAAAAGTATTTTCAAGCGGGAGCTGAAGATATTCCTCTCAGCGCAGGACAGGTGCTTAATATATCGAAGTCTCAGGAATATGAGGCGACCTATCTGCTGAAGCACATAATCATTCCTACATGACTGTGAAACAGCCAAACACATGTCTTCCCTTGAATGTGATTTGACAAAGACGAAAATCTTTGGTGAAATGGGTCACATTATCATTATGCTCTGCAAGCCACGCTTGTTCTAAGTGTTTTGATTGCGAGTAGAAGCGCGGAACTCACAGATCTGCTGAAGCACCCCAAGTCGCACACGTTTTACGGCACAGCGGAGACGTGCCATGGATTCGCGCACGTTTCACACAAATTCTTGGCCGGGATGATGGGATTATGGCAGTCGTAAATATATGTCCGGTGAGCACCAAGGTTGAAAAAAAAAAAAAAAAAAAAAAAAAAAATAATACGTTGATTTATAGGTATTATAATTCTATAGGATATATTAGATTTAAAATTATAATAAAATTAAAATTTAATAGTAAAAAGTTTATTAAGTATTTTATAGGTATTACGTTTATAGAAGTAAGTAATAATAACTTTATTATAAAATTAAGAAAGTAATGATAGGACGCGTCGCGATAATATTTTAATTATTAATTAATAATAGTAAAAATAATAACGATAGCTGCGACGCGCTTTATAGATAATAGCAAAATATTATCGCGTCGCTTTATTTACATTATTAAGTGCTATTCGCTAATAATAGCGCTGCGATAGAAATATAAAACCCTTTGAATTATTTATTTTTGTTCTTCGCAATTCTAATGTTTTATAAGTGTTTACTTAGGCTATAACGTTAATATTAATATTAATATAAATATAGTATATCTTATTATACTAGTAGTCTACTTTTTATTATAAGTATCTTATTATTATTAATCGCGTCGGTGCGTAAACTAATAATTTTATAATATCCTTTTTAATAATAATAATATAATAGAGTGTATAGTCGCTGACGCGACTACTAACTTTGATTATTTTACTACTATGCTTTATATACGTATCTACTAATAAGTTCTAATATCTAATTTATTATATAGACTTACTTTTATCGAGGCGATAATTATATATTCAGGTAAATTCTTTTTACGATAACTATAAGGCAAGGCGATATAGCCGCTATATTAAAATCCCTCTATATTTTAGATATAGATAAAAAATTAATATAACGCTATCGCCGCGCTAAATAATTTTAAAGTATCTCATTAACGAGCTAAGCTCGATAAAAGATTATTTAATAGTATAAGTTATAGAGTATACATAGACGACTTGGCTATCTCTATATAATTATAGATCTCTGTGTTTTAGCGATATATAAGCGTATAAAGAATTAAAGGAATAAACGAGTTACTAAAGAAGCTTAAGAGTTTATGATATACGACGAACGTTAATAAGTATTAATATAAAGACTATACTTTAATTACCTTCTCGTTAGAGAACTAAATCAATAAACTTAACTCGAGATCTAATGCTAAGATAGTAAAGAATACTTAGTAGCGATCTTTTTTAATAGTAGCGCTGGCGTAAAGCTTTTAGATAGTTCTTTAATAGCTACTTTGTAAAAATACGCCTATATTAATAGTATATTTTAATATAATAAACTCCTTATAGTAGAGTTAGTATAGTTAAATAATATAATTATTTTATTAATTTATATCTTAATAGTAGTAGTATAAAGGAGTGGGTAATTAGTATTATTTAAAATATATCTAATCTAATGATAATTATATTTATTTTATGCCTTTACTTACTCGTGTTAATTTATATAATTAATGAGTTTTAGTAATAAGAGACTTATCGTTTATTGTTAGGCTTTCGTTATTATTTATCTATTTATAGGTTAGTTTTATTAGTATTAGTAGTTTATTATTAGTAGTATTAATTATACTTTTCGCTTATAGTTATTTAATTTTATTAAACGCCTTTCTTATACTTATTTATTAATAATTTTTTAATCTTTAAAGTTATTATTATTAATAAGATCGGAGTCTATAAAAGGTTTGTATATTATTATAATGCGAAGGTAATAGATTAAGTAAGTATATAAGATATTTGATTTATACGTTGAGAGATAATATATTATATTTTATCTTATTTATAATTTAAAATAATTCTATAAATTTATAAGAACTTCTTACTTAAGTGTATTTAGATTTTAATCGCTATATTACTAATTATTTATCTTATAATTTTAAAGCTAATATATTTTATTATAATACTTATTAGCCGTAAGCGCTGTAAGGGTTATTATCTTATTTTATATTATACTTTTATCTATTATTTATAGCGAGATCTCCCTTAACGAAGTCGTTCTTATTTCTAAGAATTAGATAATATCTATATATTAAAGAACATATTTTTAATAAAGAATATTAACTATTTATATAAGGAACTCTATTATTAATAGTTATTATTAATATTTATTTATCGTTAGGTAGGTAAAAGTATTTTAATATCTAATTTATCGCTTAATTATTGTATGGTAAAAGACGGGCTCGGCTTAATTTTAAAATAAAGTAATAGCGAATTAAAGTATAGTAAATATAGAGCTTATTATTAATAATATCGTTTAATATATTATAGGTATATATAAAAAATATTTTATTAGTAGGAATCGATTATAATAAATATAAAATATATTATTATTTATAAATGATTTATATATAAATAGCATTATAGATAATATTTATACTTACTGCTAAAAGCCGTAAAAGTTATGAAATTTTATAGTTTAATAGCGATAAGTAAGCTTAATTCGCTATATAGGCGTATCGAGCTTTAATCCGTGATAAATATTATATATCTTAATATAGTCGTAACTTATTTTTTTTTATTATTTATTTTTTATTTGTATTTATAATAAATTATTATAATATTTTATATTTTTTTTTTTATATTTTTATATTTATATTTTAAGTTATTTTTAACTCTTTAGTTTTATATTGTTGTTTTTAATTATTATGTATATTATTAATATTTTTATTAGTTTTATAGTTTTTTTTATAATTTAATTTTTTTATAATTATTTACGTGTATATAGCGCTTCGCCACTATAATCTTCTTATTCCTTTTATTTAGTATATTTTTTTATAATATTAATAATTTATTTTAATACTTTTTTATTAAGGCGGTTATTTAATTTATTATTTAATAAAAATTTAAGTTATAGTAGTATTTGTTAGTTTTTTTTATTTATTTATAAGTTTTAAATTTTATAATTGTTATTTTAATATAAAATGTACTTTTTATGTAATTTTATTTATAATATCTGGTTTTATTATAATTTTAATTTTCTTATTATTTTTATTAATTACTGTCGTTTAATTATTTATTATTTATATATTTTTATGTTAAGCGTTGATTTTATTTTTAATTTATGTAATAACGTAATAGCGTAATTACAAAGTCTTTGCTCTAACGCTGCTCTATTTCTTGATTTTATTTTTATTTTTAGAGTTATATTATAATAGTTAATAAATTATATAATTATAAATTAAATTTTATATTTATTTGTTAATTATTATAATGTTATTTATTATATTTATATAATATTATTATTTTATTAATATTTTTAATAGTTTTAAACTAATGGTTTTATATCGTTATTTAGTTACTTAATTAATATTATTAATATATATATATATTTTTTATTATTTATAGTTTATATAAGTTATTTTATTTATAATTTATTGTGTTATTTTATTTAATTATTTAATAATATATTTAATTTTTTAAATTTATTATTTTAATAATTATTTTATTAATAATATTTAATAAAAATATTTTGTTAACAATATTTTAAATTTATAGCTCTTTTATTAATTTCTTTAAGTAATTATTAAATTATATTTATGTTTTTAATAATATTCTAAGTTATCTTTTAAAAACTTATTAATTTGTAACTTTTTTTATTTTAGTTATTATAAATTATTTTTATTTTATTAAAATTTATAATTTTTTGTTATTAATTAATAATATTGTTAATTAATATATTATTATTATTAATTTTTATTAATAGTTTATTTTTAATATATAATTTTAATATAATATTAATTTTTATAATAATAATATTTTGTTTTATTAGTTTATTATTTAATTAATTTATTATTATTAATATTATTATTTATTTTATAATTTTATATATAATTTAATTTTTTTTTTATGTTAGTTAAGGTAAATTATAAATATTATTAAAAATAATAAAAAAAAAATTTCGTCTGAGTTACTATCGCATTATGGGAGCCTCTTTTATTACCTTAAAAGCCTTCGATGGTCTGGGGAGACACGATTCCTATCTTGAGTCTGCGCCGTAGAGGAAGTTCCAGGCCCTTGGCTGGGCCGATTGGGTGCAAGTCTTCATCACACTCACGCTCACCAATATCTCGATAGGCTTGTTTCTCTTACGTATCGTCGACTCGAGCTAGGTAACGATGATGATGTACGGACTAATTCGATTCATGATTCTTTAAGAGCAATATTCGTGTCCCTATTTCTATGAATCTGCAGGCCGTTGAAGACATACTGGGCTGTGGGCATTAATGGCTCCTGCCTTTCGAATCGCCAGGCTACATCTATCATCATTGCGCAAAGGATTAAGGTCGCTTCCGAGAGCGGACAACGTACAGAGTTGACAATATAGCCAAACAGTCCTGTCGATAATCAGAGATCTGATCTGCACAGCGCTGCCAGCATTCTTCCTCCAAAACCTTCAGATCAGCCTGAAGACTAGAATAGGTCTATGCGTACTGATGGGGCTAGAAGAAATCAGTACCGGCTATTGACTAAAGGGACCTGCAGTGCGGCCATATGCTGTACTATGCGCACGGCTCTCTCTCCTGCCATCACTGACCCGGATCTAACAAGCGAGTTCACTATATTTGACGATGGCAGTTGTGGATTTAGCAAACCTGCTCAACATCGTAGGGGCAATATCTGCAAATGTCGCATGGAGGCTGTAAATTGCTAAGATCAGCCTCACTTCTCAGCGAATCTCAAGCTGAGCCAGCTGACGCAACAGACCGCAAGTCAACGTCGGCATCCTATGCGCGAATGCCCTTACATTCCGCCCTCTCTATCTCTACTTTCAAAGAATACTACAAATCCGAAGGCTAGCCAGCGCAAGTGCGGGCATCAGCAAAGAACGGATATGGCCCAGCAATGCGCGCGTCGCAGACGGAGTCTTGTTACAGGGGTCATCTCCATGGGAAAGCAAGCAATCTGGAGATTCGGGCGTGCCTCTGGAAATAAGACTGCCCACGCATCAGAATGTTGAAGAGAATAGGCCGCTGAAGCGTGGGCTTTAGGTAAGCCTAGGTAACCGAAGATGAAGAACATATTCCGAATATCCTGTTCAAGATGAACAGGTAGCTCCTAACGAATTCAATGCAATGCAGCGTCGAGGTCATCAGCCTAGCCACCGTTGTCGCGTGAGAAGTGCGCTACAACTTTCTTGCCTATTTACAAATGCACCTAGTGGTTGACCTTCAATATGACAATATGAAATCAAAATGGATATACTAACTCGAGCAGCAATAGCAGGGGGTTCCCAATCCCTATCTTAAACGCCTACTTTCACACAGGTCATTGTCCCCAAGCCCATATGATATCGAAAATGATGTCAGTTCTCATCCTCACCAGTGCATTATTCACAAGGGATTTTCCTGGCCTGGAGAAGGTCATCGTTCCATCGATCATCGAAAGGTGCCACCAACCGAGATCTGTCCTCATCGTCATCATCGCACCAACCATGACGGGATCTCGATGGCTGAACTGAATCCTCCTCCTCGTCGTTCCACCAATCATGAGGAAGATCTTCGGCCCGGCCGGGAGCATTTCTTCCCTGCTCCTTCTGGAAAACCGCCAGCTCCTCGTTCTTTCTCTCTGTAAATTCAGTCAGAGCCTTCATCAATTTTGCACGCTCAGATATCATCGCACGATGGACCAACGTATCTTTGTCTTTGCTCAAGGCATGATTCAGTGTCTCGATTTTCTTTTCGAATTTTCGAATGGCACGATCGCACTCCAGGATCATGCCTGTTTCGATGCGGACGGCACACGATACACAAATGGCCGGTGAATGTATGACTGTTTGATGGCAGATTGTGAGAGTGCCGAGACATTTGTCTTGATTTGGAGAGTAGTAAGGGCAGAGTTTGGTAGGGTGAAACTTCTTCTCGTGGCCACAGTCTCCAAAATACTGAAGGTTTCCGCGACACATTTTGTTGTTGCTCTTCTGGTTTGAGTTGTATCTTGAATTGGAATGGGTATGAAAAAGTTGTACTGTTGAGAGGAGATAGTTGGAAAAATGATCTAGGAGCAAAAACAAAAACATATGAGATGCCTTTTCTCATGAACAAAGATGCCATCTGTTGTTTGGCTAACATTCCTTTGTTGCGCCGCGCTTGACAAAGAGCAGTGTTCGAAGCTTTTCCGACGAAGAGTGACAAAGCCATTCTTTGATACAAACGTCAGTCACAAACAAATTGACAAAGCCTCGCATAACAAAACGCAAGATCAAACAAAGGCTTTTTCCATGGAGAGTCGAGTGCCATCTTATCTCTCCATCTCTCCCTCGTTCAGGGTTCTGAATTCACAGAACATCGCTCTCGATCCTCACAGTTGCCATACTCTCAGACTCGACCAGAACATAGCATTCACAAAGCAGAAGCTCAACTACCAAGATCCGGCTTTCACAATGGCCGAAGCATTCCTCTACGATCTTCTCCAAATGCAAAACAGCGTACAGAATAAGGATGAGACCTGTGCCATATGCATGGAAGGGTACGGCACCCTCTGTCGTGAGACCGGAACCATCGAGGTGGAAATGCGCCTTCCTTGCAACCATTCTATCGGCTCAGCATGCATTGCTACCTGGCTCAAAGAACACAATTCATGCCCAATTTGCCGGCGGGAATTTTTCCCAGCACAACCACGACCCTACCTCGAGCATGGCATCCTGGACGGTCACGAGAATGGGGAGATCGAGGATGAAGGCGATCGGCCGAGTGTTAGAGAACTCAATCACAATGTCTGTGCTCAGCTCGGACTTGACATGCAAATCACCGTGGTCTCGGGATTGATAATTCAGAAGCTGGTGGAGATGGAGAGATGGAATGAAGATCACACCGAATGGTGCATCGTTGCAGTGAGTATCTACATCGCCTCTTTTCTTGCAGGCGAGCCGAGATCTGCAAGAGAAGTAGCTGCTGTGACACACGTTGATGCCCATCACATCCGCTACACCTACGATCTCATCTACCCTGAGCGGGAACAAATCGTCGATGCCGATTTCCTTTCCTTATTGGACAACGCCTTCGATGAGGTAGATCCCTTGAATTGGCCTGCTCCATCCATGACCGATGAGGAGATAGAGTACGACCATGTATCGGAATTGCTCAGGGTAGGTTGCGAAGAAGGTTCCGACGAGCTTAGATTGGACGACAGATTCGTCGACTTCAGTTACAGTATTGCTGACCATCTTCACGACTTGGGCTTCATGTCTCATCTTCATCCAAGGTGGATGACAGCGATCGGTCTTTTCATGGCTTCTCATATGCTCGGTAGCCCTGTCACTGCCCGACGGGTTGCGGAAGTGGTCGGTACAAGCGAGTCGATTGTCCGCAATGCCTACCGGCGTGTGTACTCCTGTCGTTATCAGCTTGTTGGGGAAGAGTGGTTCGGCAGAGATGATGCGGCGCGTGCGATTGGGCGTTTACCTTCTCCTTGAGCATCTACTCATTATGTAAAGTTGATGATCGAACAAATATATGTTACGTGTCTTATGAGATGAATTTGGCTTCAGAAATTTCTTCTTTTCGGACACAATGTATCCAGCAGAGCAGTCCTCAACGTAATTGGAATAGAATTCCACGATATTCGAGTATCCTTCCATATGCGAAATAGTACATTCCATCGCGCTATGGAGTGTTGCTTTTGGTTTACAAACGGGCTAATTACTAATTCATACCCCGAAACTATGAATCCTTACCGAATCATACCCTAATTACTGAATCCTACCCCTAGGGGTATGATTCAGTAATTTGCCATTACTTGGGGTATGATTCGGTAATTTGCCATTCATGATAAAAATCGCAACCATAGAAAAGAGGAAATATCTCCGACAGTATTCAATGGGTGACCTACCAGCTTAAATATATTAGACGAAAGCCGAGTGGGTGTTAGCAGCAGCCGTGGGTCGGGGACAAAAGTCTCTGCCGACTTTTGGTGGGGGCTGCGGGAGAAAGTCGGCAGAGACTTTTGTCCCCGACCCTCGAGCCCCCACGGGGGCCCTGCGACGGCCCAACGGGGGCCCTATTTAGGTCCAAATGGGGGTGTCTGGCTGTTAAGCGCAGACACCCCCGGGACCAGGCTTTTTTTGCGTTTGATAGCCAGACACCCTTATTTGGACCTAAATAGGGACCCCGTAGGGCCGTCGTAGGGCCCCCGTGGGGCTGCTGCTAACAGTGGGCTAAATTTGGCCCCTTAGCCTGTCTACATTTAGTCTATGAGTTTCACACACAGTCTTCACTCCCAATAGTCTACACAGCAAGTTTGGTAAATTACCGAATCATACCCCAAGCAATTAATCCTTACCGAATCATACCCCAAATTTTGGTGTAGGGGTATGATTCAGTAATTAGGGGTATGATTCGGTAAGGATTCATAGTTTCGGGGTATGATTCGGTAATTAGCCCTTTACAAGCAGATGCCAGAGAGTCCAATTTCTGGCAAATGACCTTACCAACATGTATTACCTTCATGCGTACCGATGCCCATTCCAGACCAAAGAAGACTCTCACGACAAGCTCCAGGTTCTGTTGAAGCACGCTACTGAGGGCTGCTCGACCTTCATTACTGCGAGCATCTTGCAGTACGACTGCAGACCGACTATCGTTGATATTATCAAAATATGAAGGTAGGACACTTAGTTGTATTAACTATAACTAGAGTTCTATGGAAGGAAAGAGCGACTTGACACGGGCGCGCTAAGGCGTGTCATGTAACCATGTCACGTGACCGCCAAGACACCAAGAGTCACGTGATCCGAATTTCAACAGCGGCATGGCTGGAACTGAAGAAAGAGATAGCGGGCCTGGCACGACGGTCGGAGGCGAAGCTGCGAGGCGCCCTCCGGTCCCGAAAGCATACCCTGAGACTACAGGCCCAGAAAGACACCCGGGAGGCGGCAGCGCGGGAGGCATTACTCGAAGAGCTAAAGGAAATGGAAGAGGATGACCGCCGCGACTACTGCCATAATGCCTTCGTGAGAGACTACGTCGAGGAAGAGACCCCCAGCACCAGCTTTTACCAGCGGGTCAAGTGGATGAAGGGGAAGGGCCACGCGATCCCAAAGCTCAAAGATGCCGCCGGTCGGGTGACCTCCGAGGCGGGTGAGATGGTGGCGGTCGTGGAGGCCTTTTACGGGGACCTTTACCAGCCGAAGCCCTCCGACCGGGAGGCGCGGCGGGAGCTCTTCAGCGCCATGACGGAAAAAGTAGATCGGAATGATGCGAGAGGGCTGGACCACCCGGCTGACGCCGTGTCAGTCGTTAAGGCAATCTTAAAGGGGAAGCTTGGTCGGGCCCCTGGTGCAGACGGCATCCCGCACGATTGGTACAAGGCGCAAATGACACACAGGGGTAGTGATCAGGATGATTGCGAAGACTCAGCTGTGGTGAAGGCCTTGGTGGTGTTTTTCCGGGCGGTACAGGCGGAGGAATCCTTGCCGGGGTGGTTCCTGGAGGGGGTTTTGACGGTGCTGTACAAGAAGGACGATCCGACCGAGATCAAGAACTACAGGCCCCTATCCATTATGGGATCAGACTATCGGATGTACACGTGGACCCTAACACAACGCTTGGTCCCGCTGCTTGAGTCGGTCCTTGGGGATCACCAATCGGCGTTTTTACCGAGTCGGTTTCATAGGGGACAACGTGAAGCTGGTACAGGGTGTCATTGATAAATTTGGGGACGACGAGGACGGGGCGGGGGTCCTGTTCCTCGATCAAGAAAAGGCCTACGATCGGGTCAGTCGGACGTACTTATGGGCGGCGATGAGGCGCATTGGGCTTCCGGACAGTTTTATTCGGAGGGTCAAGGCCTTATACCATGATGCGACGATTGTGCCCTACGTGAACGGCCAAAGAGGACGTGCGATCCAGGTCAGCAGTGGGGTGCGCCAGGGCGATGCCCTGTCGTGTATCCTGTTCAATCTGGTGATGGAGCCGCTGGCGATGTCCTTTCAACGAAGCGACTTGCTGGCCGGCATAGAACTATCGAATGGGGACGTGGTAAAGTGTTGTCTGTACGCGGACGACACGGTAACCTTCCCTCGAGACATCTCGGAGCTAATCGAAGTGGGCCGGATCATCGGCGTGTTTCAACAGGCTTCGGGGCAAAGAGTCAATTGGGTCAAGACGGTGTTGATGCTCCTCGGAGGTTTCGACATAACTGGCTTGACGGGGGACTTCCGTGCCGTCAAACTCCTACGCCGAGGTGAAGCATACACGCACCTGGGGATCCCGGTAGGGTTTGAGATCGGGGATGCCCTAGCGAAATTTTGGGATGAAATGATTGCGGACTTGGGCGATCGAGTGGCGAACTGGTCCCGGCTAAGGCTGTCCCAGAGGTCTCGACTAACAATCGCGAAGACCTTGCTGGTGTCGGTACCGGTTTTTGCGATACAGCACCTCGATTTGAGTCGGCGAAACCAGGGACGGATCGAGAGATTGCAACAGGTCCTGATCTGGGGTGGTACCCGGGTCCGACTGTCGACGGAGCATTCGCGCCTGCGGAAGGATCATGGCGGTTTCGCTGCCTATAATCTGGACGCGGCCCGAACGGCATGGTCGATTGCATGGGTAGGGAGGATGGAGCGACGGCCAAACCTTCCGTGGGTGCAGATGGCGATCACCCTCTTGCGGGGGTCTCGATCGACAGGCACCCAGTTGGCCAAGGCTCAGGCACCGTGGAAACAGGTCTACAATGTGACCCGACAGAGCGTGGTGAAGACCCCGAGCCTGAAGCACATCTGGGAGCCATGGTGGGCGGAAATGGGGTATCCCGGAAATTTCCGCCCGCAGGCGACCCTGAACTTTAGGCACCCTTCGACGATTGACGAGGTACTGGATACCAATTTCTGGTACTTTCCGAGGCTGTTGGAGGAGGGGCCTCACCGAAACCGCGGCGCCGCCCTGTGGACGTCACCGACATGGGGCCGCATAGCAAATGGGGATTACGGTGACATAAACGTAATCGGCGATCTTCTCGACGTCTCGAGGATCGTCCCCCGGGAGAATCTAGGGCTTCGTGCCCCGGAAAGAACCCAGGGCCGCCGAGCAGTTGAGACACTGATCAATGGACTACCGACACAATGGCGGGATCTTCTGGACAGGGCGCGGGGGGACGGCGTGCGGCGGGTGTGGGTCCCTCCGGGGGCCCGGGACCCGCCGATGCCCCCCCTTCCCGCACTGCGGAATCGCCACGGATTTTCGAGAAGATGTGCAGCCGGGCACCGTTCCGGTCTGGAAGTGGATTCCGGTCGCGGACATGTACTACAAGTACGCCTACAAGGTGATGGCGCACGCCAAACAGAACCCAAGAGCCCTGAACTCTAGAGTGGCCCGGATCCGATCGGTTATGGCCCGTAAGCTGGGTCGGGTGGTGCGGACCACCGAGCTGTGGAAATCGGTCTACGACAAGGACGTGGCACCCTTACGGGTGCCGAAGATGAATGACCTGCTCTATCGACTGCTGCTGGGCGTGGTGGAATGCGGCCCGGCCCTTCATTGGCTTGATGAAGCGGCCCAGCGGTGTCCCCTCGATCGGCAACTGCAGACGGTGGAGCATGTGTGGGTGGAGTGCAGCGCGGCTCAAGAGGTGTGGGGTGCCTTTGAACGGATCTATGGCAAAGCGTCCCGCGGGCGGTCCAGCGCGGATCGACCAAGGGACGCGTCGGAAATGATTGGCATGTTGGCCCTCGGGCCCGGCTTTCGTGACCGCCCGGACGATACCAAACGGTGGCACATCCTATACTCGGAGGCTGTTTGGCAAATTTGGAAGATCTATCTTGGTGATCAGTTTAGATCCGAAACGGACGCGATGGCGCAGAAGTCGCCCGGGGGAATCTATCACAGTGCGGTCCTGCATCGCATTATGATGGATAGAGCCCGGGTGCTCAGCCCGAAGTACCGTCAAGGGACGCTTCGGGTGGGGGCCAGCGCGTTTGGAAAAACCTGGGGCCAAGGCCCGGAAAGAATAGTCGGTAATGCGGGGCCCGCCTGTTTAAGATGATAGGGCCCTCATTGAGGCGTGAGGAGCGGGCTTGCGCCCGTGGAAACGCCACCGACCACCCCAGACCTCAGAATGACTTTCGAAATGGATGAATCCTCGACTCGGGGCTCGTCGCGGCGTCGACCATTTTATGACAGCGCGCCGTGGCTTAGGCCCCTGTTGAACCGCGACCTTGCTGGAGTGGGGGAGCAATGCCCCTGTTCTCACCAGCCTCAAGAGAAACCCCTCGGGGGAGGCCCTCCAGCGATTGTATCCCACCCGCATAAAATAGTGAGAGGAACCGTTGATTCGGATAATTGGTTTTTGCGGCTGTCCGACCGGGCAGTGCCGCGACGCTACCATCCGCTGGATTATGGCTGAACGCCTCTAAGTCAGAATCCATGCCAGAACGCGGCGATTCTCCCCCGCACGTCGTAGTCGGATACGAATAGGCTTCGGCCCTGGATCTCAGCAGGTCGGCATTTGCCCCCGGGAAGAAGTTCTCGGGGGTTCGCTGACGCATTGCAATTTCACCTCGCGCGGGGATAAATCCCTTGCATACGACTTGGTTGTACGGTAGGGTCGTGTAAGCAATAGAGTAGCCTTGTTGTTACGATTTGCTGAGCGTCAGCCCTTCACCGTCTAGATTTTTTTTATTTTGGAGCGGGAGTCCACACCGTGACTCCCCCATCGGCTGTTCGAACCTCTATACGGGGGCGGCCGAAGGGGGGGCTTGGGGGGTGCGGGAGGTCTCTAAGGAGATTTCTGCCGGTACCTTTCGAGCGCCCGGGTAGGGGGGGGGGCCCTCTGCCCAAGGAGAAGTCCCAGGCCGCCTCCGAATCGATGGCCAGGCGTGAGCGCCGGGTAAGCATAGTGAGAAAAGGACGCTGGAAAACCGTGCCCTTGGCTACTCCTCGGTTTTCCTCTCTTTCTTCCTCTCTTTTTTCCCTCTTTCTCTTTCTTTCTCTCTTTCTTTTCTCTCTTTCTTTTCTCTCTTTCTTTTTCTCTTTCTTTTCTCTCTTTCTTTTCTCTCTTTCTTTTCTCTCTTTCTTTTCTCTCTTTCTTTTCTCCCCCGCCCTCCCCCCCCCCCAGCCCCCCAGCCTTTATGAAAAATCCGGCCTCCGGCCGGAAATTTTTTGAGCGGTTTCACGGTAGCCACCCGGCGTCCACGGATATCCAATATTTTCACCACTGCTACCCGGCATTTGCCATCGCCGGGTAGCGGGGGTGAGCACCGGGTAGCGAGAGTGAAGTTGCTGTCTTCTCGCTACCCGGTCTGCTTTCACCTTACATACCCGGCGCTCAATTTCACCTCTATCACCCGGCGTTCGATTTCACCTTACATACCCGGTGTCCAACTTTCACCTCTGTTACCCGGTGTCCAACTTTCACCTTTTTCACTATACCCGGCGTTCGTTTGTCCAACTTTCACCTCTGTTACCCGGTGTCCAACTTTCACCTTACATACCCGGCGCTCAATTTCACCTCTATCGTTTTTTTACCCGGTGTCCAACTTTCACCTTACATACCCGGCGCTCGATTTTCACCTTACATACCCGGTGTTCAGCTTTCACTTCTGTTATCCGGCGCTCGGTTTTCACCCTACATACCCGGCGTTTCCTTCACGGTAGGTATCCGGCGCGTAAGGCGAGAATTTCAAGAATTTAAAGTTATCTAATTGACCCTTCGACTTGGAAATAAAACATCTTAAGTTTTCGATCTTTTTCGATATTTTATTATTTCGTAGTATAACTTCATTATAACTATTTTACTATTTTGACTGTTGTCGTTAAGGCTTAACGATCACGTGATATACCT
The DNA here is from genome assembly GCF_014066305.1 of Letharia columbiana. Lineage (NCBI taxonomy): Eukaryota > Fungi > Ascomycota > Lecanoromycetes > Lecanorales > Parmeliaceae > Letharia > Letharia columbiana. The sequence continues at coordinate 338,367 of NW_023501084.1, forward strand.
TAGCGCGCTCGTGTTAAGTTACTCTCTTCTTTTATAGATATAAAAGTCTATATAGTTAACACAACTGAGTGCCTTACCTTTGTATTTCGATATATTTACTATTCTATTATTTTCTATTATAATTCTATTATAACTCTATTAGGATTAGATGATATATTCAATAAAAAAAAAAAAAGCCGAAATTTTTTTTTTAAAAAAAAAACAAAAAAAATAAAATTTTAAAAATTTAAATTTTTTTTTAAAATTCGATTGTTTTAAAGTCTTTCTTCTTAGTCTAATCTAAATCTATACAAAAGCTTTTTTTCTTAGTTTAAGTCGTTAAAACTATCTATATTAAATAGCTTATTTAATAAGACGATAATAAGACGATATAGAATTATATTATTCCAACAAGTTGTCAGTGAGTTATTGATCGGTTATGGAAAAAAATAGTATAAACGAATGATCTCATTCGATAAGAGACCTTGAAAAGTTCAAAGGGGCCCCCCCTTCTCTCCTATTCTCAACTACCCCCCCTCCACTTAAAGACTCCCTCTCCCCCTCTCTCTCCCACTTTCAACTCCCCCCTTCTTCCCACTTTTGATTACCCCCCCCTCTCCCTTTGTCCCCCCCCTCCCACTTTTAATAACCCCCCCTCCCCCTCCTCCCACTTTTAATTACCCCCCCTCCCCCTCTCTCCCACTTTTGATTACCCCCCCCTCCCCCCTCTCTCCCACTTTTGATTACCCCCCTCCCCCCTCTCTCCCACTTTTGATTACCCCCCTCCCCCCTCTCTCCCACTTCTTATTACCCCCCCCCTCCCCCCTCTCCCACTTTTGATTACCCCCCTCCCCCTATGGCCCAAATCGATTTTTGAAAACGGCAAAGTCGCACACTTTGATTACCCCCCCCCCTATGGCCCAAATCGATTTTTGAAAACGGGGATTCGATTGCGCACATATCCGTCCTGGTGTCCCATACAAATTTTCCACTTTTTGTTAAAAAAACGGTTTTTTGAAATTTTTCTTTTCCACACACCTGGTGCCCACTAAAAATTCATCGAAACGCGGTCGGTGGATATATGAGAGGGGTACAGTCTGAAGTATAAGTGGTATGGGGTGTGCCGGGCCAGGAGTTCTTTCAATAGAATAGGCCCTGGCGGCGCTCGCCCTTTGGTCTAGTCAACATTCGATCCGATAGGCCGGGTCCACCCAAAAGCGCTCCTTAATTTTGGGGTCGTATCCTAATTCAAATTGACCCGTGGGCGGGGTCACTACCTACCGAGCAGGGGGCCTTAGATCTAGATCTCGAGGGGCAGGGTCTGTTGCGGGTAGATTCCCAGGTCAGTGAGTATCGATCGGTTATGATAGTGGGCGAATGTCTCATCCGATAAATCGACCTCTGGGCACGGTCACATGTCCCATAGCCGCTAGACCGCCAACCGTGGGCCGAGTTATTTGTGACAGCGTGGGCCTTTCAAGAGGCTGCCGTTGGCTCCGGCCCGGGGGGTGAGTCACCCCACCCGACCGCCGTTCTTCCGGGTTCCACCTGCTTCGTTGGCGGGGAGATTCGCGAGGTATGGCTTGGACGAGGGTGGCCTGAAGACCTATAGGCTAGTCCTGTGGGCTCTGAAGGAGTCTGTGGATGGTTGGCCGATGGCTATCATTATCCTAAGACATTCGGGGGTCAACCAAAGCCGATATCCGTGGGGAGCCCGCTCGCTGCTTCGTTGCACGGCGGGGGACCCATGTGATCGGTGGCGGGTATCCTTCATCTGAGGGGCGTATGGTGCAGTGTGGGCCGGCGTTCAGCGTCGCGAATCCCCGCGTCTGCCCCGGACCGTCCTTGGGGGCCCCCAGGGGGCAATTGGAGGGCCCGGGGGGGCCCTTCGGCTCGTTCCCCCGGGGGCCCCCCCGGGGCGGAGGTTCGGCCTCCCCCCCCCCCCCCCTTTTATATATACTCACCTTCCCCTCGGGGGGGGGGGGGGTAGGGGGGGGGAAACCCCCAGGGGGGGGGGGCCCCCAAAATTAAAAAAAAAAATAATTATTTTTCCCCAGTAGTCATATGCTTGTCTCAAAGATTAAGCCATGCATGTCTAAGTATAAACAACTCTATACTGTGAAACTGCGAATGGCTCATTAAATCAGTTATAGTTTATTTGATGGTACCTTACTACATGGATAACTGTGGTAATTCTAGAGCTAATACATGCTGAAAAGCCCCGACTTCGGAAGGGGTGTATTTATTAGATAAAAAACCAATGGCGGGTAACCGTCTTGCGTTGAATCATAATAACTGCTCGAATCGCATGGCCTTGCGCCGGCGATGCTTCATTCAAATATCTGCCCTATCAACTTTCGATGGTAGGATAGAGGCCTACCATGGTGATGACGGGTAACGGGGAATAAGGGTTCGATTCCGGAGAGAGGGCCTGAGAAACGGCCCTCAGTCCTAAGGGACGCAGCAGGCGCGCAAATTATCCCATCCCGACACGGGGAGATAGTGACAATAAATAACAATATAGGGCTCTTATGGGTCTTATAATTGGAATGAGTACAATTTAAATCCCTTAACGAGGATCAATTGGAGGGCAAGTCTGGTGAACTTCAGTTCCGTCGTATTAATTACCGGCTTCTGACGCCAGAAATAGTAGGAGTTGTGGCACAATGCACATCTTATGCCTGCTAGTCGAGTCTACAAAATAGTTTTGGGTGTAGTCCGGCAAGGTAACCTGGTACGGGGAAACCTAAGGCTAATGCAAATTAGCTATGGTAATCCCGTGGCGAGCCGATGTTCAGTAATGTTCATCAATGGCCGTTGTAACGCGCGCAAAGGTACCGGTTAGGTGTAAATACTTGACTCAAGGGACGTGCTATTCCCACCGGAAACGGTGCTTACAACTGGAGCTCCCAAAGAGTAAAGGTCGTAAGGAACAATGACTCAGGAAGAAATACCTGAGTATGTCAAGTTCGGTATTCAATATTGTAAAGGCCAGCAGCCGCGGTAATTCCAGCTCCAATAGCGTATATTAAAGTTGTTGCCGTTAAAAAGCTCGTAGTCGAACTTCGGCCTTTGCCGCCCGGTCCGCCTATTTGGGTGTGTACTGGAGCGGTGGAGGCTTACCTCGTGGTGAGCAATCATCCCCTTTACTGGGAGTGGTTGGGAACCATGATTTTTACTTTGAAAAAATTAGAGTGTTCAAAGCAGGCTTATGCCCGAATACATTAGCATGGAATAATAAAATAGGACGTGCGGTTCTATTTTGTTGGTTTCTAGGATCGCCGTAATGATTAATAGGGATAGTTGGGGGCATTCGTATTCAATTGCTAGAGGTGAAATTCTTGGATTTATTGAAGACGAACTACTGCGAAAGCATTTGCCAAGGATGTTTTCATTGATCAAGAACGAAGGTTAGGGGATCGAAAACGATCAGATACCGTTGTAGTCTTAACAGTAAACGATGCCGACTAGGGATCGGACGAGGATTTTTAATGACTCGTTCGGCACCTGAAGAGAAATCTTTAAGTCTAGGTTCGGGGGGAGTATGGTCGCAAGGCTGAAACTTAAAGGAATTGACGGAAGGGCACCACCAGGTGTGGAGCCTGCGGCTTAATTTGACTCAACACGGGGAAACTCACCAGGTCCAGACACGACAAGGATTGACAGATTGATAGCTCTTTCTTGATTTCGTGGTTGGTGGTGCATGGCCGTTCTTAGTTGGTGGAGTGATTTGTCTGGTTAATTCCGATAACGAACGAGACCTTAACCTGCTAAATAGCCCGGCCGGCTTTGGCTGGTCGCTGGCTTCTTAGAGGGACTATCAGCGTTTAGCTGATGGAAGTTTGAGGCAATAACAGGTTAACCTAGAATGTTAAATCTTCACAGGCCTGTAATAGCGGGCCTTAAACTTCTTGTTTCATGGGGGAAAAACGCTAGTGCATTGTCTTAATCTCTGTGAGAAAGTTCTCTCGTCGGGCAGAGAAATGGTTAAGGCCATTATGACAGGCGCAACACAACCTGGTACAGGGGACGCTGGGAGGTTGAAAAAACTCCGAGTCAATCCTGTGGCGAGTCAGAGTAACGTCTGACCGTCGCAACGCGCGCAAAGGTGTGGGTAATAGAGCTTAACTCTATTGCTTAAGGTACGTGCTAATC